>NW_026555321.1:45562500-45882500 GCF_021234165.1 Pteronotus mesoamericanus | reverse complement strand
GGTTTTTAAACAATTGGCAGAAATCTATTGAGAAAAACTTGTTGATCTGAGAGGTTTCTCTTCCAAATTGTTGCATTTTGATAAATGGCAAAAATGAATAATAGAAAGTTAGCATTTTGAATGAGGGGGAAAAAATCTATATCTCTGAGATTGTTTGCTGTTTGGGGGTTGTTGATTCGGACTGTTGTGTCATTCTCTGGTTCTTAGTTCCTGCTGGCATCTGTCATTCTGAGGCATGTTCTAGAAATCCTGTTGTGTTTTTAGCTGTGTTTCTAATCCTCAGTTTTACTTTCCTGATAAATCCTTTAAGTTCTTGCTATTTGGTATTGTCCCCTTTTTTTGCCTTTTTGAGTGTGCCTTGTAGAAAAGACTGGATGGCATTGGTGTGTGTGTTTGTGCCTGGGAATATTTGGACTAATAGCTGGTCACTTAGTGCGTGCACCTTCTGTTTTAGCTGGGCCTCAGTCTCCGTGCTCTCTCTGAGCTCGTTTTCTCTCTGCGCTCGTCCGTGTACTTTTGGCTGGGATTGGGTGTTTGTGGGAGATTATCGGCATAGCATTTGGGGTTCTATATTTGACGTTCTGCATTTTTATCTATTTTATTATGTAACTTAAGAACAGCTTTCCAAATTCATCTTCACCAATTTTTTTAAACAGGCATTTTCTAGATTTATTAAAGAAATATATTCAGACATAACGTTGCTTAACCAGGTCTTTCTAACGCAGTGAAAATTTCCCTGTTTGTTAATGTAATTGATTTACAAGTCCTTTTATAAAATACCATTAACTTTTTTGGTAATGCCCCTAACTGGCCCAACATTAATCTCTGATTGGAAAAGAACATACTGCTTCACGTAGTATTTCAGATGGACAACTACATTTTATCTGCATTTTGTCATTTTTTATAAAAAAAATGGCATGCAATTGTACACCGATTTCAGTTGCTGCAAAATAACAGTTTACAATATTTTGAAACAAAAACAAGAGAATATGTACATAGCAGTGAATTTAAATTGTATTAAAGATGCTGAGTTTTTAAAAGAGAATCAGATTGCTGTCAGACTCAAGTGGAAGTCTGACCTCCTTGAAAATTATTGCTGACTTTTAAAGAAAATATAAAAGATGGATATGAAATGATCTCCATATTCCTAAAGCAGCAACTGAGAAGGAAAACACAAGCCCAAGAAATAACTCAAAGACAGTGATTTAAGGCTCAAGTGTCCATAAATCATGCAGATGGCTTTTCCCCACTTCTCTGGTGATTAATTCAACATCTTCCCCAAAACAAAAAAACATGCCTTTTGAAATTAGAGATCAGATCATCAAGAGAAGCACCTAAAATTTCAAGGTCTAAACAAAAATTAATTTATTTTCTCTCCTCCTTGTACTTCTTGAAGACACAGACTGAGAAGAAAATCAGGATTAAAAGAGATGTGCTTAGAGTGAAATCATCTGCTTAAAACCTCACAGGCTCAGAGATGAGCGATTAAAAAGCCATCCTGCACTTGGATGGAGTCCACACTAGCGGTGATGCACATCCACACTGGCTTTCTTCAGGCCCATGTCGTTGTGAACCGGCCCGGGGAACATTTGCCTGGAGATGATATGTGGATTATGTAGGTCAATTATACACTTAATCTGCCTTCTGGAGGATTAAGAATTTGCAGACTGACTCTGCTTTTGGCTTCTCTGTGTCAGTTTTCAGATCAGGAAAGGGCTCCTTACCAAACCACCTCATAAGCACTTAATCAGAACATGCGTTCAGGTTTAGCCAGGGCTGCTGCTCTGGGTTCTTTGCTTCGCACATATTTTAACTTGCTGTTCCATTATCAAATTGTGTATTTGTCCGCTTTATGTGTCAGCACAATAATTTAGTGTGAATATTTTCCTTTAAAGAAGTAATTTGAAAAATGAAACTTCTTCTTATTAAAATATAAAAAATATACAACATATAAAAATATAAAAATAGGGTGGGGCAAAAGTAGAATTACAGTTGTGAGTACACAAAACAGTTTATTCTGGTATTATTATTTATTACTTGTATTATTTTCCATGTAGACAACTATAAAACTACTTTTGTCCCACCCTATATTTGCTATATTCATATATGAAACCACAGACAACCTTATTTTAATAATATTATTAAATTACAGAAGCACTATCCATGTGAACATATATCAAAATGGGAGTCAATGTGCTCAAGGAAGTAAGTACTGAAGAACAGACTACAAGGAAAGCATTATGTTATTATGTAAAATCTGTAAAGTAGTCACTAACTGCCCAGGTGAGGGGAACTACTTCCAAAACTATGAAGTAGGGAGAGGTACACAAGACTCACCAGTAAACAGGTTGTAGTTCTAGGGGGCCAATCAAAGAAAATCAAGGCGTATGGCCCTGTAGGCACTGAAATAGTGAGTGATTTCCTCTGTAACCAATAAGCAGGTTTGACTGCCCCAAATGGGAACTACTGTGTAGTGATCATGGGCCTTGCTTCTGGAGACTTCAGACTTCATCCCTGGATCCTTCCAAGCTGGTTGACCTTGGACAAGGTATTTAATCTCTAAGCCTCAGCTGATACATCTACATAACAGAGATGATAATAAACAGAACCTTGCCATGTGCAACTGCAAACATCAGGCTCTGAGGAAGCGTTTGGTAAGTGTCAGCCACTATCACCACCATCATCATTACATCATCATCATCACTGAAAGGGAATGCTTTTCCTAGACATCTTTTTTTGTTGTTAAACAAATCTCTATATCCATTCTAATGTGCTGTAAGAGTCTTGCTGTCTCATTCAGACATTAATCTCAAGGGTGCTTAGAATTACTTGATATATAGCAGCCTGGTGGTACCTTTTTACTTACGGTAAAACCTAGTTCTGAAGCAGGCAGCACAGTGATGAGCAGGACTAGGGCTCTGAAGTAAGCCAGACAAAAGTAGCCATCCTGATTTTGCTACTTCTGAGTTTTCTAACTTCCGGTGAATTATTTAGCCTCAATTTCCCCATCTGTAAAGAAATCGACTTCTTATAGTTGTTGGAGAACTAAATAACATAGTGGATGTGGTCTGTCGTAATGAAACATTCAACAAGTCTCTCATTATCATAATCATTCAATTGATATCGCAATGACCTAGCTCTGCCCCCTAAAACTGCTGAGCATTGGCAGATAAATCAGAATTGACCTTCTGACTGCAAGGAGTTTTGGCGGGGGGGGGGGGGTAAGGAAGGAATGTTTAATACCTTTTATTATTACAGATGCAATATACATACATTGTAGACATTTAGAAAATAGAGCTAAGCAAAAATAAGAGAATGTTATGTTCCCAGTGCCCAGAGATTATTACTCAAGTGTTTATTCTTTTGGATCTTGTTCTATGTGGTTATATACATTATGTACTTTTTACTAAAATAAGCAAGGAAAAAATTGCCTTTGAAAGTTAATGATTTACATTTTCCTTGTCAATAAATGTTCATCTAATACACTGTCCATATTCAAAATTCCCCACTTATCCCCAAAATATTCTTTACAGCTGGTTTGTGCAAACCAGGATCCAACGCAGGGCCCCACCTTGCATCTGGTTGTGATGCACTTTACATTTTTTTTTCCAGCACTGGCTCTTTTTTCACGATCCTGACTTGTTAAAAGGACTGCCGTGCCAATTGTTCTGCAGACTGGAGGAGTTTATTACTATCTAAACATAGAACTGATTTGAACAGAAAAAAAAATCTAGCTGAATTCAACCAAATAGTTCTTTTAGACATAATTAGTAACTCAGCATAATTCAACCAGGGTTTTTTAAAGCTCTTCTCTGTGTGTAAGAAGAATTTCTGAAGCTAGTTTAAAAAAAAAAAAGGCAGCAAGAAATTTACAGAGGCCAGGGTACAGGTTCACCATGTGAAGAGATCCAGGGACTTTATTTCATGTATTAAGGCAAAGATAGCTGAGCTCAATGGGTAAATCTAAGGTCCTTGGTTGTAGTCCAGCACTTCCTGTGTTGCTGTAACTACTTTAGTGAAATCTTGGACTAGTAACTTTGATATGTACAACCCCAGACCACTAGAAGGGTTCCTTTGTTAATTCTGCTAGGATTTTCCTGAGATTATCAGTCTGAAATTAAGCCCATCAAATCAGTCTGAAGCTGCACTGAACTCTCAGTACTCTTCAGATCAAATTTTAATTGAACTATGGCCTCACCTCCTCAATTATCAGGCTAAAGTGCATGCCCTTCAGTCTGCCAGAACTTCCTTTA
Organism: Pteronotus mesoamericanus; assembly: GCF_021234165.1. Taxonomy (NCBI): domain Eukaryota; kingdom Metazoa; phylum Chordata; class Mammalia; order Chiroptera; family Mormoopidae; genus Pteronotus; species Pteronotus mesoamericanus. The sequence goes on along the minus strand of NW_026555321.1, from coordinate 45,878,247 downwards.
GAATCTGTGTGATTATATACATTAGAAAAGGAAAACAAATCCAACATGGACGAGGAAAGGCAGCTAGGAGAGAAGAGACCACTGACTTTCCAATAAATATTGAATTCCAACTTCAATATTAAATTCTGGTAGTTAAGACACATCCTGGACCATGCATTAGTGCTATAGAGGGCTGTCATTTTCCAAGAAGAATATGAAAACTGGACACAGAGTCAGAGAGAGATAAGAAGTGGAAGAAAAGAAAAGGCTTATCCCACTCACCTTGATTTGTAGCATTGTAAGCTATATGCAGGGTCCAGCAGAAGTAAGGCCTACTTGAGTGTGGTTGGTAGGGCAATAATATGGATGCAATAATTTATAGTTTTAATTTGAACATTTCACCTAAAATGTTGTATGGTGTGTTTGAGTGTGATATTGTTATGTTATAGAATTACATGCTTATGATTTTGTAATACAAAAGTTTGTAATTTTAAAAAGGGGCATTATATGTGCCAGACCCTGTATTAATAATATAAATTGCATGTATATAACTAGATACATAATATTATCAGATAGGTATGGATATAGATATATAGCTATACACATATACAGATATGACTGAGGTTTGTGTTCTTGGCAGTGAACCTTACTCTCAAGACCTTTCCAAACTGAAATTACACAACAATCCAAATTCCACTTGCTGACTTTCATTCATCCCCCAGTGCCTCTCAAAGCCCCAATGTCTTCATGATTTTTCTGCTTCCCACCATACACATCTGCTTTTTTAAAAAAAATTATTTATTTCTAGAGAGAGGGGAAGGAAGAGAGAAAGAAAGGGAAAGAAAGATTGATGTGCGAGAGAAACATCCATTGTTTGCCTGTCACCAGCAGTCCTTCGGTTCACAGGCTGATGCTCAGTCCACTTAGCCACACCAGCCAGGGCACATCTGCTTTAAACAGGTTTTCTATTTTCTCTCCTATTAGGGTAAAGAAGACTTAGTGCTACCCTTGCTGAGACATTTGCAATTTTAACAAAATACTTAGCCAAAAGAAAAGGATACTACTAACAGAAGTTTTTGATCTTGGACATGACAGAGAGCATACTCTATGGATGGGAGGGGATGGAAAGAAGAGTGTCTTGAGGCCTCTGATGCCCTGTTGCCATGAACCTTGTATTCAAATATGACTTCTCCCTTGTCCTATGGCATGGCCATCACAGTAACACATAAATGACAATTATTTATTTTGCTTTTGGAGTTCTTAGGTATAGAGCACATTTCTATTCGACATGGAATGGGAATGTTTCTCCCCCATGCCTGGATGATTTGGAGGTTCAGCAATCCCATATGCAGAAAAGATAAGAGGTCATTAATAGACTGGGATTATTTGGATTGTGTCAAATGGGTTAATGCTATCCAAAAGGAATTGTTTATTTTTGTTAGCATCATCCTTACAGACCTGCATTTCAGTGGCGTGTCTTCAAGTAGTTCTTTTCTAATTTAGCTTCTTCCTCCTAAAGCCATTCATAGAAATAGGTCGTATTTACTTTGGGGCAAACCTTACATAATATCAGTCTTGAAATTTCTCTGGAGCTTGTGTATAACAAAAAGTTTTGCTAAGTGTCTTTCATCAAAAAAGCTCTGTGTTCCAGGAAACACTTGGTGGATACAGTTAATTTGTTTTCTTTTCCAAAGGAGAATGTTCCCAGCAATCATCCAAAGAAGCCAGACTGATTGCTCTGTCATATTAAGGTCAGAGTATCCTTGCTAACATGACCCATAGGATACTTTTGTGTCTTAAAAAAGGTTTTTCCCCCATGGCAGATTTATGGCATGGAGGCAGCAAGCAACACTCTTACATGACACATGTTGGCCCATGCATGCATACACACAGTAGCCAAGGTGTGTTTTTGTAGAACAAATAGTATTACATTGTGTTGCAAGATAAGAGATGTACTAAATCCTCAAATACTTCTCATTAATTAACCAAGTAAATATATCTCTTCCTCCTGGGCTCTGTAGAAGCTACTTTCACAAGATTTCACTATCTATACCTAGAGTCATTAGTCACTTGCTCTAATATTTTTTAATGAATGAATTAAAAATGTCATCTAGGTTCTTACTATTCAAAGTGTGGTCCATGGACGCTGTACATCAATCTCACCAGGGAGTTTGTAGGAGGTATAGAATCTGAGCCCTAGCCCCAGCCTAGATGATTCCAAATCTGCATTTTAACAAGATCCTCTGTTAATTCAAATGAACGTTGAACTTTGAGAAATACTGGATAAGATCAGTGACCTTCAAACTTATTTGTTCACAACTCATAGTAAGAAACAAATTTTACATTGCAATCCATTATGTGTATGTACACATATGCATACACACATGAAACAAAAGTTTATGAAACAATATTTACACTTAATATGATTCAGTCTGATATTTTCTATTCCATCTTTCAAGTAACCAATCAAGTGATTTCACACACACTAATAGGTCACAACCCTCAGGTTTAAAAACACACCTTGAACAAAGTTTCTTACCCTTGGCATTATTGACATTTTGAACCACGTAATTCTTTGCTGTGGGTTCCAACCTGTGTATTGAAACATGTTGAGCAGCACCCCTGGCTTCTACCCACTAGATGCCAGTAGCACCTCCCTCTCAGTTGTAACAACCAAAAATGTCTGCAGACCTGGCCAACCCAGGACTTAGCTTGGGAGCTGTGCCAGTTTCAGAAGTAAATTATGTTGGGGAGCTTCATGCAATGACCAGAAAAGTTTGTAAGACATCCAAACTCTCCACTTTCTCACTGTCTCTCCCCAGCATAGTCCCACTCAGAGCCCAAGAAGGATCTGGAGCAGCATGCTAGATCAGCAGGGTGGATCCCACTTTGGCCTCCCTCAATTGCTTTTCTTCTCTTTGCTTTGAGTAATTCCAACTGGACCTTGGTTTAAAAAAAGTGTGTGTGTGTGTGTGTGTGTGTGTGTAAAATATATATATATATATATATATTCCAAAGAAAATAGCTAACAGGTTCTGTTATTCTGTTAAATTCCTGCCAAGTTTATTAAAAATCCAATTAATGGAGTCAAGTGATTTGTCTCCAGTGTGAATATTTCCATATCAGAAGGCTTGCAATGATAATGTCACTTGCCATATTGGGTGCCTTGACTGCCATTGACAGAATTTTTTACTCCGACCATCCCTGGACTAATGCCAGTTTTACCAATAAACCCCCAGGTCTTGCCCAGGATGAGGGTATTATTAATTACCAGCTCTATATGCCAATCAGGATATAAAAGACCCTCTCATTCTTGTGTGTAAAAAAATATCTTTTGAAAAGAACAATAATATGCCAAGTAAGCAAAGTTAACTTTGTGAGTTTTCTCATGAACTTCTCCAACTCACTTTTTAAGGAAGAGAACTATCACTCCCTTTTGTTCAGAAAATGTATCACTTGGCTCAGGAAACCATCCTGTTAAACAGAAAACAACTAGTCCTTACGTGCCTCACAGGCTTTGGGAACACTAGGTCAGTACTTCTCACCCAGACCTGATTTTTCCCCTCCAGGGACATTCAGCAACGTCTGGAGACATTTTTGGTTATCACAGATGGAAAGGTGCTATTCATATTTAGTGGGAAGAGGCATGGAGGCTGCTAAACATCCTGCAATGCACAGATATCCCCCCATGATAGGAATTATGCAGTTCAAAATGTCAATAGTGTGAAGCTTTAAAAAAATCCTCTGTCTTTAGTGGTATGGGCTCTTTGAAGTTAAATTTGGGTATAAAACAGAAGCATTATCTGTGTGTCATGTTCTCACCCAGGGATTCCAATGGCTGTCTCTAAAAAATACTCTACTTGGCAGATAGCTCAGAAACTAGTCTCAAAAAGCCTTTTGACAAGCTTCATCCAAACTATCTTTTTAGGGTCAAAAAAGTAAAAACCAAGGAATTGTTAACACCTAACCTTCCCAGCTGGAACTAAACACTCACCCATGTGTGGTTCCCATGGAGCTTCAGTACTTCAACAAAAACTCCAATCTCATCTGTTAAAGGGATCACAGCAGCTTCCTTCTACTATACAGTGACCCTTGAAGTGTTTAAGGAACTGGCTCCTTTATAGCAAATAGACATTAAAAGCATAAGCTTTGCAGTAGGACACCCTCAAGTTTCATTTTTGGGTCTGCCCCTCGCTAGCTGTGTGACTTACTTAGCCTTACCAAGCCCTAATTTCTTTCTCTGTAAAATGAAGATAAAAGCATTACCTGGCTCTTTGGATTAAGAAGACTAAATGAGGCAATGCCTATAAATGATAAACCACAATGTTTGCCGCATAGAAATTACCCCACAAGTGTCTCTTCTTCTCATCTTCGTCAGCAGTAGTAATAATAAAAATCAGCTCACACCCTTACCTAATACTAAAGTAGGCCTTGCAGAGAGAAGAAAAGTAGCAATACATCCAGGGATTCTAAGAGCCAGAGTTGATCAATTTAAGTGATCAATTCTAGATCAAACTCTTCTTCCTAATACAGAAGTAGCAAAGGGTCCAGTTGTACGCAGGATCCCTAAAGGAAATTTGTTTTAAAGTAGAGTAAGAACCCAATTCTATTGGAGCCCCTGAAGAGGGAATTCCATGTTTGGATCTACAGACATCTAGGATTTAGAAAGGAAAAAGATGTAGGACTCTATGCTCAGGCCCTGAGCAAGGAGACATGATTATTTCCCCTAGGAGCATCCCTGACCCACTAACACCATATCTTCACTAGCCTTAGCAGAACTTGTCTTTGGAGAGGGCCTTTCAGAATTTAGAAAAAGGATGGCACTACCTGGGTTGTGATGATGCCAATCTAAGGATCTGGAGATTAGCTTCTCCATAACCTTAAGGGCTAAATTCCTCTTGTTGTTTTGTTTTTACTGTGTGCTTCCTAACCAGGGCTGCACATCAGAGTTACTTATGTATTTTTTTTTAATTGAAAAATGTCCTCATCCAAGTTGTATACCAACAATTCTGAATCAGTAGATCTAAGAAAGGCCTCAGGCATGTTTTTAAAAATAAATAAATGTAAGTGTGTAATCTGACCAAGAACCATTTATTTAGAGGAGTAATCCTCCACCGTGGATGATTTTGTCACCCAGGGTATATTTGGAAATGTCTGGAGATGTTTTAGACGGTCACAGCTCAGGTGTCGGGGGTGGGGGTGCAATGGAAACTACTGATCGTTGTCGCATGGTACCATTCTGGTGCCATGGTAGGTGGTAAACATTCTACACTGCATAGGACAGCTTCCACAACAAAGGATTATCTGGTTCAGAATGTCAGTGGTGGTGAGGTTCATGAGTCCTGATTTAGGGGATAAAAGAGGCTGAAAGATGTATTTATTTCTATTACTTCTGTTAATACCATTCTTACTTTGCATCCTACAAAACAACTTCATAAATTTATTTATTTATTTATTTATTTATTTATTTTTATTTAGCAACTATAGGAAGAAACAGAAGATTTCCACTTTAAGATAAACTAAAATCCAGATAGAGCTGCCCAGGAATATAAGGCCCCAGGATTCCCACCTCCTGAGAGCAACAATCTGATCTATCTCATTGACAATTGCATCCTCTGTGTCTGGCATTTCGTAAGCTCTCAATAGTTATTTGTTAAATGTGTGCTGATGAATTCTTAGTCCCTTCATAGTATATCATATACCTTGTCAAGGATATTTTCTATTTCCAATTCTAACTTAAAAATAGTAATTAAGGCCTTTAAGTATCTCACTATGAATTATTACAATTATCATCTTTTTTTTTTTGAAGAAGCCCTGAATATATGGTGTCCAGGGTAATTTAATGGAGAGTGAATTTGGGGGGCCTATTTGAAGATTTATTGGGAAATCATTTCTGTTTCAACTCCTACTTTTGAAATGGTATCTAAAATGTCTTTGTTCTATTTTCTGCCTTACTGAGCATTTGAAACAGAATCTAATTCTTTGGGTCAAGATTTCTCAAGGCTCTCGCTGTACCCTACTTAACCTGCAGCATCAATATGTAGACACTGAGATATGAAATTATCTCAGTGAGTGAATTATCCAAGATTGCACAACTAATAAATTCCCACACTCAAAGTACGGGACTCTCTGCCATACCTTTCAAGAAGATGGAGCAGAAATGTTTATCAGCCCGCAGACATTCTGAAAGCCGCTCTTTTGATTTGGTCCCAAAAGTGACTTCTAGAAAGAGGGGAACGGGCAGCTTTATCTTAAAAGACAAATGCAAATAGGGAAAGACTCTAATTAATTGAAGGTTTAATAAATAGCTATTTAAGAATAACAATGATAAGTTAGAGTGTCTTTTATGTGTATTTTCCTGACTGTACATTGGAAACATTAACATCATCTTGTTAATAATTTTATTTCTTTTGAATCCTCTTAGCAGCCTCAGGAAGTAGGTCCTAATGATTCTTATTTTTTAGCCATCCAGGCTGATAACAGCGAGTATTCAATAGGTACTATCTATGCACCTGGTACTGTTCTAGGCACTTAAATATAATAATTTGTGTAATTTTCATGACTCTTTATGAAACAGGTTTTTACAGATAAAGAAGTTGAGTCACTGAGTGGTAAATTACTAAATTCAGAAGCCTAGGAAGTGATCAATTCTAGATCAAACTCTTCTTCCTAATGCAGAGTGGATAACTTAGGGAAAAATTTATACTATCCAAAAATGTGCCCAAGACTCCTGCTCTAGTGTCTCTATGTCCCACATTCATCCACTGGGGATTGATTCACTGTGACAGAAGTCATTGTTGCCTATATGGCACCACAGCAGTGACAGAAATTACAATTCCATGACCCCCAGTAGAAAATAACTTTTAGTCATGGTTTGTCCACTAATAATTTGGGGAGTTGTATAGCTAATCTGACAAGACCCCTTAAGGAAAATTCAGCCCCACTGGGGCAGGCCTGCTCCTGAATGTGAGAACATTATCACTGGGCTCAAGTTCCAGGAACACCAATAGAACCCAGACCTAAAGGTGAGGGATCCTGGGGAGTATGACTGTCCCCACTTCAGGGTGAAACCCCATCCTCAGCAGAGAGGGACCACAACACAGTGGGGAAGCTTGCATCCCATATGTGCTATAAAAAACACTTCCACCTAGACCCAGCTAAGGAGTGGGTTTCAGCTTTCAGTCTGTATCTCCCTCTGTTTTCTGTCTAAGATCTTTTAACCCATAAGAATAAAGTTTAGTGGTCTATTGCAGGGGAAGGGGAGAAGAAGGTAACACAATACCATTACATCCCAGACAGTTGATAAATGGTTTAGGGTAGCAGCTTAAGTTCCTTAACCAAAGTTTGACACAGTGGTATTATTAAACAACAATGCTCAAGGTTTTCCTCTGAGGACCTGTTGAATCTTTTAACCTACCCACATAGCTAAATTTTCAATGGCACTATGAGATTTCACAGATCTGCAATACTTTACAGGAGGGGAAAGTAATCCAGAATTACAGAATAACATGGTTATACAATCCATGCATAATACAAATGTAGTTACAACTAAATCATTACATGGTCATTATCCAATAATGCCTAAGGTGTCAGCAATGTGAAAATTTGCGATCGGGTTTCACCAAAGTCCTTCCTTGGTTTATTTCCAGGCAAAGCTTACAACAAACAATGTGACAAGGTGATGAGAAAGAGAGGGAGGGAGTGAGGGAGGGAGGGAGGAAAAAAGAATTGTTTTTTCCTCTTGAAGCTTTAAAGAGCTTACCAGATAGATCGTCAGCTGTTAGCCAGCTGTTGAAAGTGGCAAATCCCTTTGCCTGTGGAAAGTGGTGTCTATGCATTGTATCTGAAGAGTTTGTTAATTCAAAATATGTCTGCTTTTGGCATTGTTTCCTAACTGAGCATGGGCTCAGGGGTAGTAGCTGAGTCAGCATTGTGCACCCTTTCATGAAGCTCACTGCTGCCTGTGGTTTTTCGAACACCACCAAATAGTGGTGACCCGGCCCAGGGGACAGAGATGAGGCTGGGATGGAATTCTTTTAAAGGCTCCCCGCTTGGCTTACACAGAATCAGAGAAACGGAGGCCTGTTTGCATTTGTTGGTGCACATTAGAAATAAATTTGGGCATTCAGCTTAAAGGACTCAATAAGGGCAAGATGCACAAAGAAATGCTATTATGTTTTCAGCAGTCTTTGTAAGCTTGGCCGGGCAAAGGGATTTATCAAAAGAAATATGTAAATAACACAACCTGCTTTACAAAGGAAAAGAGAATAAAATTAATCCAAGACATCCGTGGTGTAATACTATTTTCTGCCCTCAGCTTTTCTTTCTATTACTTGAGACATGCAGCTTAACAGTCCAACACAAACAATAGCATGCCAAAAAAAAAAAACAACAACAAAAAAAAAACCCAGACCAGGGCATCCCTCAGTCCCTAGAAAAGAACTCCAAATGAATCTTCAGCCTCACACACAGTATTATTATTAAATCTAACACGATCATAGCCAAATTGTCAGCTTGGACACAATCCCCTTCTCCTCCTTCTTTTTGGGGGGAAAGGGGGAAGTATTGGGAGGGGTGGGGAAACCAAGCCAATCAAAGTTAAAATAAAGTCTCTTTCTAGCAAGACTACTGTCTATAACATGTTGTTCCTTATAGAAAGTGGGATATGGTGGCATTTGCTTGATTAACTTGCTCGACAAAAGTGACAGCTGCTGTGGGTGCATGCGGATAAGCTGCACGGCGCAGTTCCGCCTTTGTACATCTGTCAGCAAAAAGGGAAGAATAAAGAGTGAAAAGAGACAAATTGGTCCCAAAAGACTCTCCATTCAACTTAGGAGGTTTGCCCCATTCAGGCGCTCGCTGTGTGCCTCAAGTACTGAGAGCTTATTCAATTTCATTCACTCTTTCGAATGAACCCACAAGTGTTTAATTTCTTATTCTGTCGCCTCAGAAAAGGGGGAGTGAGAAGAGGGGACGGGAGGCTTGTGGACAGGGAAGCATTCAGGGCAGGGCAGGGCAATCCTGTGGCAACTATTAACTCATGACTAATTTACGGTTTAACTCTCTGTGTTCAGGTCCTAGACCTGGCTAGTGCTTCCGCTGGGCACCTGACACACACTTCTCACATCCTGGCTGGTGGACCCAAAACCATCTGTAGATATGGAGGGCACGCAGCAAGGTCGAAGTGTGCCTTGTGTAAGAACAGTGGTCTGTGGTTCATGCCCTTTCCAGAGAAGGGGTGGCGGGCTCCCCAGGATGAGGTTTGGGTAAGCGATCTGGTGAATGTGGGGTGTTTTTTTTCCCTCCCAGAAAAAGAAAAAAAATAGACGCAGTGAGAAGTAGTAAGAAAGGAAGACAGTTCCCAGAGATTAAAAATAAAGCAAGAGGAAAGGGCTCCATTGGGAGGTAGATCCCAGCTGTACATGGGGAAACACATGTTAACTTTTCAAAGGCAGTACTTCCCTCTTTATTTTCCTCAGCCCTGAGCCCCAGAGAATCAGAACTTGTTTTCCAGCCTCCTTTAAAGGGAAGATCGCTATGCTTCCCCAAATATTTCCTCAAGGAGTTTGAGAAGCCTGGCCAGTCCCCTGTGCTATCCTGCCCTGCCCATGGTTTTCCATCTTTCTCCTGCCTTCAGGCCATTCCGCCTTCTCTGTTGATACCCAACATTCTCTTTCATCTCCTGGGCCCTCATCTGAATATCGTGCCTGCACTCAAGACTTCTTTGTTGACTGCTTTTTGAAAACCACTCAATACCAGCTCTGGCTCCTAAAGAGATCATACCCTTCCCTTATGAGAAAGCATTCCCCATAGAGCCCAGGCTGACCATGTTGACATAGATCTAATGTTAAGGTGCTTAGAGGACTTTTTAATTTTATAGTGGACCCAGTTAGAGTTGTTGGCTTTTTTGCCTTGAAATTTGGGAGCTCTAGACAGCTGAATAGTATAATCATGTCCTTTCACCATCTGCTTGGAAACTAGCTGGGTGTTTTGACCTAAAGCATTTATCTATTTACCTGAGCATTTTCCATGTAGTAACATGGAAATTATGTGAATGACACATGGCGTTGTATTTTTTTTTTAATATTGAGAGTTATGATTAAAACAACCTTGGCCAGGAAAACAACTCCCTGAAGTCAAGGTGAATTTTCCTGCATAAAAATTTCAGCTTCAACTGACAAAACTCTCATTACTCATGACTGTAGAAAGTTTAATATGTGCAAATTATGAAATTAGCCCTAATGTAATTAACCAACACTGTTTTAAAAAGACAAAGTTGGCATTCCATTTTGTCTTTCCGTTCTGTGTATGAGTTACAATCCTTATTTTAGAGTATGATTTCTATATGATATGCAAATTTATTTTTCAGTTGCTTACGTCAATCTGCTTGTGAATTAATGCAGTTAACTCTGAAGGCAGTTCCTGTACCTAAGAAGCAATCAGACGGTGGGCAGATGCTGTTCGTGAATAACTGAGTTCAGTTCCTAGGATGAGTCCTTCTCCTACTTCTGAAGTCCTTGAAAGCATATCAGAGAATATTTTTCAGATAAATTATTCACACTCCTCTCATGGATAATAGGTGGTAGTATGTGCCACCAAAAGTGGAATTTTGTTTTCAACATAATTGACCTTAAAGTGATTGAGATTATTTAAAAGTGTGAATTTGGGTTGTAACTACACATTTTCTCAAAACAGTAGGTTCCTTTGAGAGGACAGAGGCGAGAGGCATGGGGGTCCATTTTCTCAATGCACAGGGAAGCCTAGAGCTAAATCCCCAACATATCAGAGAAAAATAGGCCCCAGGAAAAGGTATTGTTAACCATGGTCAATTTGTTAATTCCCAAACTACACACCTGCCCTGGGCAACCCAGGTGGCAGACAAGGCCTGGTCAGAAGCTGATTGGGGCTTAATCACATTGCGCTCATTATTTATGTCTCTTGGAGAGAGAAATACTCTGAACTGAGAAAATCCAGATACATAAGAGAGCTGTTTCTTTTCTCTTAAATATCATAGTTCCCCAGTTCACTCACTGAAAGGTAGGGGTCAGCCTCTGACATTTGCTACAAAAACTTGTCTATTTAACAGAAGTCACAGCAAACCCAGGTCCATCCTGATTTTCTGCAATGGGTCCTGCTGATCAGCCAGGGAGCATTAGAACAGCTGGTGTTGGGCCTATGTTCCCTGGTTCATTCAGGGTTTGACCACTAGTTATATTTTTATTCGATTACTTAGATGTCCAGCAGCTTCAGAAGTCAAATTGTGTACAGGCAAGTAAGATCTAATTTTGTTACCTAAATTGGATTCTTTCTTTCAGAACAGCAGGGCTTTGGAGACTGATCAAAAGAGATAGAAGGCAAAGGTATATTTTGCTTTTTGGGTACCTTAACTTCAGTAGTGGAAGGATTTTTCAGGAAGTCATGCCTCACTCCTCACTTAACTTGATATTAAATAGGGCATGGAGCTATAGGAAAAAAATTAGTTATTTAAGGAGCCCATAGGCTTCAGGATATCTGGAGAGTCATGAGCAGGAAAAATACAATGAAAATTAAAAGCCAGTTTTTTACATATAGCTTACTATGTTTCACTTTCTCTCATTTTCATATAAAACAAATTAATATAAAAATTATATACTATAGAAATGTAAAATGGGATTTAAAAAGTACCTACATCTTGGAGTTGTTAGGAGAATTCGAGTTTATATGAACTGCTTAGAACAGTGCCAGACACAAAAGTGCTCACTAAATGTTTACTCATTATTTTTGTTGCTAATTTTTATTTTATTTAATGCATTATTATTGCTAATTCTTATTATTAATGTCACTATGGAAATTTTTTTCAAAGGTGCATTCAATGCAATGTAAGTACCCTAGAGATATTAATAGGTAGTTCAGGAAAAGTGATTTTTTAGTCAAGTACATTTGAGAAATATAAAGCTAAGTTAAGTGGAGGGGGTTTTTTTGTTGTTGTTTTGTTTTGTTTTACTGTGGGACTTCTCAGAGCATTTAATATGTTAATATAATTCCATGACTCTGAATCGCCAATACTATTCAGACGCAGTATACAGTATGCCTATATGTCTTCGCATATACATTCACAGGCCAGTTAAAGATGCAAAGGTGGAAAAGTTTACACTGGTGTTACTTTTATTTCCTTTTAAAAACTTGCAACCAAATCTCTCTGGGTAGTCTTGCCCTGTCTGCCTTTAGCCCAACTGATACTATAAAATAGTCAATTTTCCTCCTCCCCAACTTTGGAGGTGGTAACTGAAGGCTCTAGGGGGTACAAGCCTTTGCCCACAGATGGGAGGCCGCTGGCCTTTGATACACATATGCTCTTTGCTGTTTAGTGGGCATTGTTCTGTGTCTTCGTAACGTTTTTGAAGATGTCCCACAGCCTGGAATCCACAAATTTCAGAACCACCTTGGATTCTAAAAGCAAAAGGCCCTTACTCAAAATTTCAAAACAAGTTATTATGCTGGACAAAGAGAGGAGCAGCCTCTCTCTGGGGCTTTCCAGTCCAAGTTTATGTCACTGTTTAAATAAATAAAAAGACACAAACTCTTTGGATTGGTTCAGCTGGGCTGGGAGCCCTGCGATAAGAGGTCACTGGTGTGAGTTACTATGGTAATTGAGTAGTATCAGCGATAGTTTTGCTCTCATGAGCATTAAAGCACATAATAATAGGCAAACAACAGTGGTTAAAGCAAGCAGGTAGGATTACTATGTTCTTTTGTCAGAAGTATATAATGTCTTGTAGTCAGTTTTAAAGACTTCTCAACCCCCAAATCCACCCCACCGTCACCTGCTGAGTAATTTTGTATGCTTAATCTCCTGCCCTTAGCTCCAAAATCTCCGCTAATTTGAGGCAAATGGGTATTTCTGACATTAAATGGGGCAGCAAGGAAGCTCTGACCTAGAAAACCCGCATTCTAAAGCACCGAGAAAAATATTCTTTCAACAATTTTGTTAAGGCTCTTTTGAATGACGAGGGGGGGAAAAATAGCTTTCAATGAAGTAGGAGGTTACAGCCTACCAAGGAAGGGGTTTTACAGAACAAGAAAAAAAGAAAGAAAAGAGAAAGAAAGAGAAACTTGCAGAGCATCCCCACTCCCAACTTCCCCCATAAAACTTGTCACTTCGCATTGCCATCCACTACCCCAACAATAATCACTCCGTGCCTATTGCTAATTGCAAGCACAGCTGAGGCCCAGCGGGGAGCCCTTGCACAGTCTCAGGCCTTTATACGAGGCTCAATCTGTTGTATGGCACTTGTTCACACACAAAAAAACTACCAGCAAAGGCAGAAAGAGGCAGAGTCACAGGTTTCTTGTAATCCCTCCGCCTCCCCGCTGACAGCCCAGCCCTAGAAGCATTCCTGGTTTTGTCCTCCTCTTAACAAAATCTGAAGTGACCTTAAGCTGCGAGCATGTCAGCTTTTGAATGTCGAGTTGCCGGCTTCTTCAGGTGCATTAAGGAGCGAGGGGAGGGGGCTGCATCTGGCTTCTGCGTGTCTGTTTGCAGCACCCCTGGGGCGAGCTGTGGCTTCCTGTAACATGTAAAATATGAGTGTGAACTCAGAGTTCATGGCAAGGAACAGGAGGTCATGCCTCCATTCAGTTCTAAGTAAAGAAACTGGGAGTTTGCAGATGTTTTTCTGTATGTGTAATGACACCACCCCCCTCCCCAGCCACCAGGCACCCGAGCGCCGTTTTTTGATAAAATGTGCCACAATCAGTGTGCTACTTGCAGATTTATTCATATCAATTTTTGCAATTTATATATTCAGAGACAACATTGCTATTTCGGCAACTTTATGTTGGATGTTGTACGTTTGCGTTTAGAGAGAGGGGGAAAGACGTATGGGGTGGGGAGGGTGGGCAGAGAATGAAAAGAAATTAGAAAAGAAATTAAGTCTGTTCCTCGGGCCACCAGCTGGGGTGTTGTCAAGGAGACAAAATGTCAGACAGGAGAGTCTTTGCCCCCTTTTGCCCAACGGTCACTTCTTGCCCAGGTTTGGAGGTGGCAGATCTGTTGCTGCTGGCCCAGACGAAGGCCCATGAATAACTACTATGAGGAGGAGAGTGTGGTAGAGGCTGGTGGAGAAAATCCCCTCATTAAACAACGACCATCTGAAGAAAGACCTTTCTATCCTTCCTCAAGGTCAAGAACAGGTAGGCCTAAGAAAATCCTTAGCCTGGGCCTTTGTTTGGGCCTGGCAGGGAGCGCCCAGCCCTTCCTGTGAACTTTGCCACCCTCTGAGATGACAAGGGAATTAAGCCTCCTGTGAAATTCCCACTTGCAGAAATTCTGTTTCCCGGCCCAAAGCCTCATTCTGCATTTTCCCCCCGAAGGAAGACATTGGTGAAGTGAACATGGAGATTAATCCCCCTTAGCCTGGGGAGTAAATGCTCCTCAGTGGGGCAGTGTTAATTGCCGAGCTGGGTGCAAAGATCATTTCGAGGCATTTAAGAAATACTTGATTTTTATTAGTATAACTGTTCCACGTAGGAGTTATTTCTCAGCAAAGGGCAAAAGCTTTGCCTGCCTTGCCTTATTAGCCTAATTCTACTTAATTGTTTCCTAAAATAAGGGCTTCCTGAACACATTTTCCAAACCTGAATAAATCTGTGGTAGTAGGAATGATTCTGGGTGGGGAGCTGCTGCTCTTTTGGGCAGAGAAACAAGGGTCTCAGGACTGAGGGCTACCCAATCAAATCTGTGCTTGGAAAAACAGGGGCTGGGGCCAGGAAGGGGAGTTTCCATGAAAGCATGAGGTAACGTGTCGCACAGTGTGAGAAATGCATCCTCTTTTGTTGTTTGGACCTAATTCTCTATGAGGATTCTCAGTCTTCATCTCTGGACTTCATTTAATTCTATTTCACAGATTTAGAAATGCTGGCCCTGTGGCATGTTTTAAATAAACCAAATAAATGACTGAGCAAATGCTACCAGATTTGTTCTTTGTTCTTCAGTCTGAAAATTCGGCCCTAAGAAATTGTATCAGTCTTGCTATTAAAGAAAATGCCTATGTTCATCTTACAAAGACTGTTTTGGCATTTTGTGAAACACGGTTGTGTTTCCAGATTAGAATATGTACATTGCTATATAACCAAGCTTTCTTAAGGAAAATTTCCTTTCTAGTATGGGAGGTGATTTTTCATTTCCCATCTTTTTTAACTGTAGTAAAATAAACATAAAATTTAACATGTTAACCATTTCAAAGCACAAGCTTCAGTAGTGTTAAGTATATTTACATTGTTGTGCAATCAATGTCCAGAACTATTTTCATCTTGCAAAACTGAAACTTTATACCCATTCAACAATAACTCCCCATGTTCCCCTCCCTAGGCCCTGGCAACCACATTTTTATTTTCTGTTTCTGTAAATTTGACTATTCCAGATGCCTCATATAAGTGGAATTATTCTATATTTGTCTTTTGTTCATTGGCATACTATTCTCAAGATTACGCCATGTTGTAGCATATGACATTATTTTCTTCCTTTTTAAGGCTGAATAATATTCCATTGTGTGTACATTTCACTTTTTGTTTATCTTTCCATCTGCCAATGGACACTTAGGTTGCTTCTGCCTTGTGGCTATTATAAATAATGCCACTGTGAACATGAATGTGCAAATATCTCTTCAGGATCCTGCTTTCAATTTCTTTTGCAACAGTACTCAAAAACTGAATCTCCATCTTCTTATAAGAACTTACTTTGGTTGTGGAAATGGTGGGAGAGTGGTATCAGCATTTGAGTTGATATAGCATTCACAACTGAAAATTCACATTAGTGCTTCCGCTTTAGGAAAATATTATTGCCTTCCTGTCCTTAGGTAAATATCTATGAGTTGACTTTTGACTTAGTTTTAATCGTTGAGAGATGGTACACTGTTTACAGCAATATCTACTGGAAAGTATTGCGAAAGAAGGCATTTCAGAGACCATCACATCTCCTTGCAGGTAATCACTCACCATATTGAAACAGGGGGTGGACAGGACACAAGGGAATTTAGGACTTGTTGGGTTTCAGACAGCCTGATTGATGCAGAAGCAACAGACTCATTTCTAGTCTGGCTTTGGTTCGCTTGGATAGCTTATAGAGATTGCCAACAAGTTAATCAAACCATTTTAAAAAACAAAGAATGTGTCTTCTAGAGAGAGACTCCCATGAGCTTAGCTTTGAAGTAAACTCTCCTGCTTGATTTGCTTTCAGAATGTGTCCTTTAGTATTGTTACTTCCCTTATATTTTTCCATAGGCAACTCATAGTGATAGACCAACATGGGTTAGAATACTGCAGCATATTACCTCAAGAATCAGGTGTGGATTCATCATTTTGATCAATCATATGAAATCTCAATACTAAAGACACTTGTTGTTTGATGTTTCTCCACATTTCAGACTTAGAGAGTTGCAATTCGTATTGAATAACTACTTATTTTAATAAAAGAATATTAAAGTATTAAGGAGGATCAAATAACATTGCTCCCAAATGCTAAAGTCTATACATGTTCCTACAGAAGAAGCAAAAGTATTAGGCAGTAACAATTTAAATAAAGTTTTAAAAAGTTATTTTTTGTTAGCACACTCTCTTCCTTAGAAGAAGAAGCTAAAGACAAACGCATAACTGAATAGTCTCAGCGCCAGGTTATAGATAACCATCCCGGTCTCTGGGACAGGAGTTTTCAACAAGGGTCCCCTGCCTTCTCCAACGGTCTGGATGGCATGACCTTCAGGGGATGCAATCCAGAGTTTAGGACCTTGAAGAGCCACAGAAATGGGGTTTTAGACACCCAAAGAATTATAGATTTGGGGTGGGGGGACTCCCTCAACTGTAAAGAATATTTGGGACAGCCTAGAGAGTCATTCTGATTATCTCTATCCTCTGATTTTGGTGTCTGAGCGCCTAGCTGAGCGTCCTGAAGCTGTGACTGGGAAATACCCGTTCCTAGGAGCAGTTCTTTTAGTAACTCAAATAAGGCAGAAGACTGCATCTTTCAACTGTGTACCCATTTTTAAAATAAAAGTGTTCAGATGATAGACCCTTTTAGAGAAATCCTTCGGGAAGCTTTGACAAATCCTGAAACTTGCCTGCACTCCTCAAGCGCTTTTCCCGTTTGGTATAGACGACTTGAACATGCCCAGGTTCCCCGATCACACCCTCTCCGAGTCTGAATTAGAACACTGATGCAGCGAAACCCTGGCAGTCCTTAGACCTGAGAGACACGGCTGTCGAATTGCATTTCGGGTTAACGAAGCTACGGTGCTTTGATAGTAGTGTAAAAAAAAACCTGGATGGTGCTTTTCACATGCTCTTAAATTACCCAAATTGTAAGGAAGAAATATGTACTGAAAGCTTCAAACATAAAAGATTGCGTTACAGTATTTCAATAGAGCAATTTAAATAGGTTGTGGGGTTTTTTCCTAATTATAACCCACTTTAGTCACAAAAAGCAAAGTGAAGAACTTAGTCACACGGGTGTGGTCAAAGTATTATCTTCCTCTTTGACTCCTTGCCAACAAACAAAATGTCCTTTCCTCATTACACACTCTAGGCAAGGTGATGAGGTAATTTCTCAGATGTGTGGCTGTGCTGAGTTGGAGAAAGGGTACTTTCCAAAGAAAAGATAAAAACCCTCCAGCATTCACTGTGTTTCTTTAGTCCAGACTTACAGGTTGAACACTAAGAGGTTACAAATGACCTGTTTGCTCAGACATTTTCAGAAGAATAGAAGCTGCTCAAAGCTTTGCACAACCCTGAATAACTCATACTTCAGAAGATGTGTTTTCTTATTTGTGAAGCAAGGTAAGATAGCATGGTTCAGATAAATACAGCTAACACTTGGTATATACCTGGTGCTGTTGTAAACACTCCACAAATATTATTTAATCCCTACAAGAACCCTAAGTAGTTTTTAATTAATCCCATTTAACAGATAAGAAAAGTGAGGCACAGAGAGGTTAAGGGTTTTAGGAAGGTTCAAACAAAACAGGAGAGTCCTAGTTCAAGTCCATTCTTTTAGCCACTAGGCTGCACTGCCTCTCAGCTTTTGAGTCCAGCCTCTATTTCTTGCTGGCTGCTAAACACTTTACTTCTCTGAGTCTCAGTTTCCTCATCTGTGAAGTGAGACTACAGGTGATAATAAAGACTCAACGGTTTAAGAGTTTAGACTTGAACTACCCAGGCATTTAGTGCTTGGCCTGCCTGGCCCATATGCCTTAAACAAGCCAGTTTCAAAGGGAATACATATTTAGAAATGAACTAACAATAGAACTTATATCTTTGTGAATTTCAACGCATTCACGCTTAAGATATATTGGAGTGAGTCAAGTTTTTAATCAATAAAGGTATGAGCTCATGGTATGATTATCTGTCCTTAGGACAAATATCATAATTTCTAAAAGAGCTCATGTTTATGATACTGGGCTAAATGCTGCCCTCAGTTATAAGCATGGGCCATGAGAGTGTGTGTATAGATGCGTGTGTTTTCCTAAAAGTGTTACGCTATGGAATGCATGCCTCACTTTAAAGAATTTTTTCTTTAAAGAAAAAAGCAACACAGAAAGAACTGAGTTTGTACCAGGCTATTTTCATTAGATTGTATAAAATCGTTTCTCTTACAGTACACCCTTATGGCATCTTCTTTAATTTTATGTGATACTGAATTTTCTCAAGGCTCTGCTATTTTTCTCTCCCTATTCACTGACAATTTTAAAGCTTATGATGTATAATTTCAGAACTGAAATTTTGATCAATGATAGAACTTTTTATCTCAAAAACTCCATTAGGCAAATTCAATCCATTGTGATAGAGGCAACTGCTCTAATTGCATTTCTTCTTGAAAACTCAAAGTGCCCACAGTGAGAATTTTCTCACTTTGTCCCAGTAGCAATTGCTGAGTTACCAACCTAAAAGAAAATACAAAGTCAGGCAGGGCTACAGAGGAGAAAAAATATATTGACTCTAACTACAAAACAACTGGCATCCCTCATCCCCACCCAACCTTTTCTAATCATGTCCCTTAAGGGTCTGTAATAGTTGATTCTCAGCCATCAGTTCTTTAACACTTGAGTGGTTTTCCATGGGAACCCCCTTAACTCCCCACACTGGGCTTAGCAACTTTCTAAGCCCATAAAAAGTAGAATCTTTTCAACACCACCAAACTCAGGCTTTGAGACATGTTCTACAGCACTCACCTACCCACACACTTATTCTTTGAGAAGTTCTGGGCTGAATGACTTTGCTGAGGAAACTTTGAGAACTAGAGTTGTTTCTATATAAATAATCCATTGCTTTTTTAAGTTGTTGAGATGAATAACAGTCCACTTATTTAACTTATCTATGCCCCCTTTTTTATGGGGTTGTGATAGTGTCAACCCCTTAAGAGGTCAGTTTGATAATTATGTAATGCTTGTAGAATGTTCTACATAGTATCTGCCACTGTCAGGGCTCAGTATTCAATGACTTGGTAGCTATTTTTATTAATTGTAGTGTGTGTGTGTGTGTGTGTGTGTGTGTGTGTGCGTGTGTGTGTGTGTTAGGAACCTTGTGTGAAATAGTACTTTGTGTAAAACAGTAGACTGAAGTCTTATAGAATGGTCTGGTCTGACTAGGGTTTCATAAGTTAAAGGTTAAGTTACCCTCATGATTACTGGGTATGGAAGCACAGTGAACAGTTCTAGCTCCTTCCAGCCTCTGTTCCTTGATTCCATTGCTACTCATGTGTGACATGTGGCTTGCTCTGAAAACAAGTGAATCATTAACGGTAAGGTCTCTTTAGGACATCAAATTAGCGTCAGGATGGGGGTCTGCCATTCCAACTCATCTGGGTGGAGGTGGTCGTGGTCACAGTAGTAATGCTCCCTCTTGCTGATAAGGGATTGTCCAAATCTAAAGGAAAGCTCAGTTTCTGTGAACTCCGTATTATCCAGTTAGGTAGACCTTATGTATCTTATCTCTCAACCCTTCAGCTTTTCCATGAGATAAAGTTTCCAGGGGAACAGTGAACTCAAGGATAAAGACTAGGGAGAAGAACATGAGTCACTTCTCAGCTGCAAAAGTTTGAAACATCTCAGTTTCAAGAAATACAGTAATCAAGAAAAATAATATTTTAACACAGCATTTTTAAATGCAAAAATCCATGATGAACAAAATATGAAATAAGGATAGTATCCGATCCTGCATGTGCAAGATCCTGCTTCACTTGCTTCACCCTAATCCTGGTTATAGTGAACCCTGATAGTGCCGAAGAGATATGTTTTGTGTAAGGATTGCTCTGCATGACACTTGTGTGTTTACAGGGCAGAATCTGTGACTTGAATATATATGCATATTAATTACCTAAGCTTCTACTAGATATAAATCAAGAAAATTTCTTTTGTTGTAAATTGAATGTACTTCTATCTGTTCTGTCTCTGAGTGTAATAGTAACAGAAGTGGCTAAATTTTATTGAGTACTTACTACGTGACAGTCACTCTGCTAAGGCACTTCATGTAAAGTAATTATCTCTTTTAACGCTCACAGTAATTCTGTGAAATAGGTACTGGTATTAACCCCAAGATGAAAGTAAGAGTCAGAGTGTTAAGTAGCTTGCTTGAGTTTACCCAGCCAATAGGAAGTAACCAAAGATGAAGCCATAACTTATCCATGCAGGGTTTGAGAAATCACTCATTATTTGTCTAAATCCTGTTTAATTCAATATTTAAACCTAGGTTAGTGTAATTTAAATTATGCTTTATTCACGTAAGATGGCTTTGTAGGTTTGGTTGATGATCTAACACAAAACAAGTTTACAACAGAATTACCTTGCTAAGTGTCTTTTAAGACCAATGCATGCAATTCCAGACATCCTTCCTAAGGGGTCTTTTGCTCCTCCACCACAAGGCTTTTCCCGTCACTTGCTCTGCTTTTTCCCTCATTTTCTGGTATTCTTGGGGAAAGAGGGAGTGAGAGTGAGAGAAGAGAAGGGAGATGATGGCGATAGGAATGATGGTGGTGTTGGTGGAGGCAGCATTTACTGAAGACTTACCATGTCCTGTGATGGGAGCTTTACCCATGTTATTCCATTTAGCCACTAAAAAGCCTATGAAAGGCCAGCTAATCCCCATTTTTTTAATCAGGAACCTGAGTCTCTGAGAATGTGAGTAACCGATCCAATATCACATGCCCAGGCAAAAGACAGGTAAGGTCTATGCTCTTAATCACTACGTCATAGAATGGAAGAAAGAATTAAATGACAAAGTTTTAGGTCAACCTTCCAGTTCCTCTTAGAGCCTTCAGAACTGATTGTGGCTACTGGAGAAGTCCCCAACTTTCCAACGGCCCTATTGTCCTACAGGCCACCGCTCTGACGGGCGTCCTTTCTGGTTCCAACTATAAAACCCCTATAGAATTATCCACAGAAGCCATACTTTAAAGGTGTCCAGGGTCCTGGGGATTTTATTTCTCCAGTGCTTTTTTAGGATTAAGATAACCTTACTTAAGAAGTTTCCAATTAATATATCTGAATTAATGGCAGGCAGCAAAGGAGTCATGACTACACTTAAAGTAGTACATGTCATCAGTTTACAATTTTTTTACGCCAACGGGTTTCAAGAACATTTAACCAACATTTCAGTGCCCAGGTGTTAGAATATCTCTGGAAAAGGCATATCAGAACCACAGAGAAAACAAAATGAGGAGAACTAAAACTGTTTTATTAATTTCTACTTCTGGAGAATCCTGAATCTGCTGTATTAACATCAATCTCAACTTAAAGCAAACCTAATTAAAGCCCTGTAAACTGCATGAGGAAACACAGGAACAACCCAGAAACCCAGTAGTCTGCTGATAAATGTTTAACAACTGGCTTTCTGGGAGGGAGGATGCCCCTGTTTGTGGTTTTAGCCAATTTCTATGGCGTAAAAATTCCCAACATGGCCTATTTCTGCCTGTCAATGTGCTACCCTAAATGTGGAGTTGGGAAGAGATGCACAGGATTAGCTCTGATGAAGAGCACACTATTATTAGAGCTTCTTAGGGAGGAGTGATCAGATGATCAGCTATTTCAATCCAGTACTTAATCCTGGAGAGCTGGGCTCACTAGCTGTGTGATCTCGGGCAAGTTGTTTCACCTCTCTGGGCCTTTGTTTTCTCCTCTACAAAGAATAATATGAAAGATCCCTTTCACCTCTACCATTTTAAAGTTCTAGGAGGCAGTGACTCCTGCTTTCTCTGACATCCAAATGCCTTTAAGCGCCTTTCTGGAAAACCAAGTTAGTGCTGTGCTGCATCCAAAAGTGCCGCCAGTTTCGTCTCCTGAGCATAAGGTTTGGAAAAGAGCGACTTCTCCCTTTTGCCTCTTTAAATGTGTAGCCAATGGGGCATCATACATTTTTTACACTTCTTTTGCTAGATGTGAGATCCAGGAGGAATGGATGTTCCAGGGCTGTCTTGTTCTCCTGGGGCGGGAATCTGTGAGTGAGATATACTGATCCATTGTGATCTGTGTTACCTACCCCTTTGCCCTTTCTGCAGCAGAGAAAGAGTCCTGATGGTGTTCTACCTCTTTGTTTTTATGTTTTACTACTCTGGAGCCATTTGCAAGAATGGGGACTACTCATATAAAACAGGGGTGGGGGTCTTTTTTTTCCCTGGAAGGTGGCACATCTCTCAGCAAAGAGAAAAAGGCATGTTGCACAAGGCTTGCTGGCAGTGATCAAAGCCAGCGCCGGTTTGCCTGTTGTCACAGCCAAAGCAAAATGCCGCCTCTGCCTAGAAGCCAGGGTGTCACATTCCTCTTGTGTGTCCCTGAGATGCACACATCATGAGGCCCTGGGCTTGTAGGTTTGGCCAGGAGATCATACAGATTCCTCGAAGGTCATCTTCCATCCCAAGGAGCTGGGGGGCAAGAAGGGGAGCTTACTCATAACTCTCAAAATAGGTTATGTGAGCCCCCAGGTTGCATGTCAAGTACAGCCAGTAAATGTAGAATTTGCCACCTGGGGTGAACACAAGAGCGGCCCCAGCTGCTGAGAGTAAGGTAGGGCTAAAGAAATGCCAGTGACCCAGTGATATTCCTGTCCCCGAACCACTTCGTAACAAACCCAGATACAGTGACAGCACAAGCTCCAGAATCCCAAAGCAGGAGGTGCCAAAACACCCCCAATAACCACTACCCCCAAAAAAATAGTTTCAGTAAAATGTTCTCACTCCTAGAGGGGAAAACCTGTCCATGCCTAAAGCAGCTTGACCTGGCAAACCAACCCCCTCCATGGAGTGAACTGCAAATCTCAAGGAAAAAATTCCCACCCCCCACTGCCTGCTCCCTGGGGAGGGACAGAAGGCTCCTAAACTGACAGTTTCGCCTCCATGATCTTTAAAAGAGCAGAAGTTGGCTGTGAGGCTGCAGTGCTGCCTTGATTGGGGTATGTGGTCTCTGTTTGCGGCTGGGCTCCAAGGAGAGCTGCAGTTGGCTTTGATGAGGAAGGAGCCTAAAATGAAAGATTTCAAAGAGGGCTTCTGAATGCCATGGCTGCGACTCTGTCGTTTCTTGCAAGGTGAAACTTGGCAGTTCTACCTTGCAAGTAAAAACCCAAATTAATTTTTTTGAAGAAATTAAGTCAGAAACAAGGCTTCAGAAAAACTGTGAGTGTTAGGCATAAACTGATTTTGGATGATCTTTAGGTGAGAAAGGGTGGAGTTACCATCAGAAACATGTTTTTATTTATGCTTTTCAAATCCTGGTGTGCAATGTGTGTGCGTGTGAGTGTGTGCATGTGTGTATATGTGTGTTGGTTAGTATGAGAGTATGCATCATCTCAATTCTCTAACCACGTTTTTTTTACATCTTTTCTGTGCCCTGTTCATATAGATGCCCTATAAATAACTATATAGGTCCCTCCACACCTTTTCATTTTATTTGTAAATTGTTTGGTATAAGCAGCAATGCGTAATGAAACCTGGTGAAGTTGAAAAGATTAGATTTTTTTCATACTGACACTTCATAACACTGTTCATATGTCTCCGAGTGAGATTTATGAATATATGAGCAGTACTGCAAAATTATACCGCACCAGAGACTTCCTGCACCACAGGGGTGGCAGTCTAAAGTGACACAGCTTCAAGCATTTTTCACAGACAAGAAGCAAAATTTAACCCCCTTAAGGGGAAGTATGATTTCAACAGCTTGAAATGAGCTCATTTCTACATGTTTTTTCCTCTTATCTTCCATAATTTTTTTGTGTTAAGATTAAAACAGATTGCACAGCCAACATAAGGGCACATAAGATGCCCAGAGTATAATTTGGCCATTAGATAGAAACCCTCCTTCATTGTCTTTATATAAAACCCTAATAAGAAAAATGAAAATAGGCTTTGCCCTGAATTTTTAAGTCTCTTAATCATGATTCTTGGAATTGTCCTTAGCAGACAAGGTCTGGATTTTTCAAAAGGTAAGTAGCAAGTGACATCAATTAGCTCAAAGGAGAGGCCTTATCTTCCTAGGCACCTGAGACAATGGCGTTAGGAAATAAACAATGACTTGAATCTCTACTGAGTAAAATTAACCAACAAAAAGGAAAATCAGAGGGAGCAAATATTGATCTTTGTGAACTGATGGTACATGAGATGTCTATAGTGGAGGAGTTGTATTTTAGATTCAAACTCCAAACTGATCTCTTTTAGGCTGGTTTGATATCTTGTGATTTTATGTCAATAATTGTTCATGATCTCTCGGCCCTCAAATTCCCTTTAACCATTTGTTTCCTCTTGGAACAGAGTAGGGTACTCAGATGTAGCCTGCCTCTCTCCGCTGTATAAACACTCCGTGACATATTGGCTGGAAAACTTTTGTCTCTTTTTCAGCAATGGTACAACAGCTCCATGAACGTGATCTGCACTTGGTTGACGGACCGGATGGACTTACAGCTTCACATTTATCAGTTGAAAACACTAATTAGGATGGTAAAGGTAAAAGAATAAATAATTATTCTTCTTTGCAAATAGCTTACTGAAATACATTACATTGGCAAGCTGGAGAACTTCCTAACCAAAGAATATGAGTTTACATTTAAAACAAGGTGATTCTGCAACAGTATCATGCAAGAAAAACCTATAAAGTCATTTTGGGTTGCATAGTTAGCTTATTACTCAGACATACATCCAAGGAAAATTTAATTAAAAAGAATTTGACATTTTATCAAGACTGGAAGAATATTTTATGTATTTGCTGTATAAAAATAGCACAGGGGCCATTGTGCCCTTTGCATTACACTTTCAAAGGCTGGCTTTTGGAACCACTGTGCTAATGACATCAATTACCAATTTTATTTATGGTTTAATTAAATAAAATTTTGTCACAATTGATTTCATAGAAATATTTACCCCCAGCTATTTCTAAATATGTCCTGAGATCAGGATACAAATCAGTATTGTTCTCAAAATTAATTGAAGCAATTTCTCTGACAATGCACGTGCACAATCCAATGCAAAGGCTCACAAAGGTGAGATAACATACCCTGAAAGTAGCTTTTTCCCCTGTTCTTGTGTGTGTGCCTTGGACTAATGATAATTATTTCAGCGTGAAATCTCAGTGGTTTACATGAAATAATAAGATCACAGAAGGAGGTAAATACGTTTTTGATCATTTCAGTTTCCATTTGATGCTTCTCCATAGCAGGTTTTAAAACATTTGTATGCAAAAATCTCATTCAAAGCACAAAATCTCTTTAAAAATATTTTAACAAGAAAATGTAGCTGAATTTCTATTTCTTAACAGTTTGCCCAAAGTCCCTCCTACTCCTGCTATCCCCACCTTACCCCCCTGCCCCATTTCTTAGGCCCCCTCGGATTAGCACCATTTCATTGAAGGTGTCTTCTACCCCAGTGCTGACTTGAACCAACTACTGATCCATTGAGTGTAATTAAGGAGAATTATTATCATCTGCATTTGATCTCACAAGACGTCTGTCCAGGGAATGTTACAGACAGCAGTGTATTGCAGCTTTTAAAAAAGAAATGCATTCAGACTATGGACCCAGACTAATTTTCACATTTTTTATTTCAGTTCCTTAAGGCAAACTCACTAGCCATTATTGTTTGACCACCTGAATTTCATTTTCTGGGTATAAATACTCTTTGGGGGAATTTCTGTTTGACCCTTACTGAATAGACATGAAAAGAAGATATTAATTTTAATATTTTAAAATATCTTTCCATTACTGATATCTCCGGATACATGTTGGGAATGTTGGAATTAGCAATATTTTATTAAGGAAAAAAAAACATGTCAGAGGGGAGGTTTATTCTTAGCCTTCTGCCAAAAAAAAAAGAAAAATGACCACAGACATGAACCACAGGGAAGGGGCATAGAAACCTCACTGCCAAAGAAACCCCTTTGCTTTTGTCAAAAGTGTGTCCAGCTTAGCTAGAGCCACAACACAGAGAGATGAGGTGGAATTCACCACCTCTTTACAAAGTACATTTCCCAAAGTCTCCTCCTCCCAGGAAAACATCCAAAGATTATTGACTTTCCTTCCTGCCTCTGCATCCACTCCATGTATTCATCTGATCATTCATTATTCAGCAGCATGTACTCATTCTTCCAACATGAGACAAATGTCTTTCATATTACTTTTCATATTCCCCTACTTTTATATTACAAGGTGGAAGATTAAAAAGTAACAAGATACGGTCCAGCTGGAATTTGAATAATGCTTTCTACCTTTCTTTCCTTCATCATATCTGGCAGCAATTAAGTTATGCTAAGTGTCAGTAGAACAACTTATTGAAAAGTACAGAATAAGTTAACTACCTGGCTATCTGGTATACACTGTACCTACATTTATTCAACCTCCCAGCCTTCCCCCTCAAGGTGAAGACACAGTTCGGGTAGCTACCTAAGAGAGCTTACCGCTCAATCCATAATTAGGACAAGCTTTTAATTCAGTGTCAAAGCCAGATTGTTTTTAAGGGGGAAAGCAGGTGCTATGAAAACTCATGCTGGGACAATGAGTATAACCTGGCGAAGTGGACATGGAGTCATCCTATCAATAACCCTATGTGATTGGACTTTTCCAGCTGGACTGCATTCACTAGTTAACTCTGCAGGCATTACAACACGACCTTCAATAGGGGCTGACAGTGTGACTGGTGACACAATGACCACCTTAGATGAACGACAAAGAAATAGAAATCCCACTGGGAGTGGTGCTGAAGTGTCAACGTTCCTTCTCTTGCCCACGTAGTGAGTTTCTCGCAGCAGTAGGAGAAACAAACAAGAGAATTGGTAGCTGAAATGATATGCAGTGTGATGAGAAAAGTTGTGGTTAGAGAGAGACCTCTTTCAATGTAATTTTTTATGAAGTAGACAACAGCCAGATGCTCCTGGTCATGTTCAATTAACGCTAAGGGATTTCTAGAAAAACAGTCTATGGGATACCTAAGGAAATCCGAGAGAAATTGCCTGAAGGAACAAAGAATCTGTGGTACAGTAATACCAAACCATTCATCTTGAAAAAAAGCCAAATTTCTTCCCTGAGACCACAAAGTTGTGAACAGAAGAGACACACTTCTCTCCCAAGGAGATGAGAGATGAGTCACATGCCTGCAACATACTGATAAGGCTTTAGCACTCCATCTTCCCCGCAATTGTTGCTGCACTTAATAGGTTTCAGATACCAACATACATACCTATGTGTGTCTCGTGAGCAAGACAGAGGGATATGTAGTCATGAGCCTCAAAAATAGTAAAAACCAACCTGCAACAGGAATCGCAAAATACCATAATCCCTTGATCCATTATTTATATTTTAGAGCCCCTTATACTGTCTATCATATTCTAATAACCTAAGAGAAAGAACCAGACCCAAAGGAAGAACCAAAACAATTATGGAACGTTTCCCTCTATGGAACTGAATAAACACAAGCTTATGTTCTTTGCTTTGTCTCATCTAATACAGTTTATCCTGTCACAATTTCTCATTTTCTGTCACTCAAGAAATCTCAGTTTTCAGTGCCAGGGAAATCTGAGCATGATGGCTTTTCATTTGACCAGGCATAACAAGTGACACTTAGCTGAAGGCCGGTATTCTCAAACCCACACTTGCTTTCGTCCTTTCCTTCCCCTTCATGGAAATGAGATCTCCCTGATCACTGCATCTTTTCCCTCCTTAGAAAACCTACAGGGACTTCCGATTGCAAGGGGTCCTGGACTCGACCTTAAACAGCAAGACATACGAAACCATCCGGAACCGGCTCACTGTGGAAGAAGCAACAGCGTCGGTGAGTGAAGGTGGAGGCCTGCAGGGCATCAGCATGAAGGACAGTGATGAGGAAGACGAAGAGGATGATTAGAACGCTCGGGCCAGCGTCCTGTGGGACGGATCCCGTAATCAATGCATGTCCTTAGTCTGTTAGTTAACCCCATTAGGGAATTTTCTGTCAACTACCATGCCCATGAGATGTTTATCAATACAATTTCCATTTTAGCTCTGTGGTATCAAGATTAGCAAATGACCTTCAAATCCACCATTTCCCGAGCCATGTCTATATGTTTACAGCAATATGGAGCACCATTCTTTAAATACTGATCGTGAAGAATACATAGTTCAACTGCTAGGCGTGTCCCTTTTACCAGCAGTTAAATGATGCTTCATTAATGTGCCGTGTATGTGTCGACAATAAATGGATGTGAGGGCTAGTACACTAAGTACTTTCACCTCTTTGTTTCACGTATATGGATGCCAGTTATTTAAATGAGTACAATAAATTAATTTAATTAAGACACATAGGTCTGCTTTGTTTTTTGAGAAACAAAAGGCAAGCCTCCAACAACCAACTTTTGGTTCTCTCTGTTCCCCTAAAACTAAAAAAATGAACCCCTGGTGTCCTTGTTAACCCATCCTTTTATTTATCCTTATAGTTAGCCAAAACACGATGGCTACATACCAATGGACTGATCCTCTTAATTGCCACAGCAAGGGTCATTCTATTGTGACTTAACATCAAGCACAGTTCAGAGCAACTGTCCTCTGTCCAAGTTTATCCTAGTACGTGTTACATTTTGCTTTTATGTTTCAATAACCAAGTATGTAAAAAAAACCTGAATATTTAAATTACAACCCTAGACTATAAATGTGTTTATAATAAGATATGGATATTTCCTTCAGTAGACTGTAACCATAATTTAAATTATTTTGTTCCATACTGTTTTTTATATCTGTCATGTACATTGCACTTGGATCTGTAACTGCACGACGCTGGGGTCCTCTGCAGAGCTCTTTCTTTCTGTGTAAAGTAGTGGATCCATCTTGCTTTTGCCTTATATAAAGCCTACAGTTATGAAAGTGTGGAAAACTGTGGCTTCTCAATAAATAACTATTCAAATGTCCAAAGAATATGCTTTCTAATCTTTTTTCCTTTGCTTCCTTTGAAAGTCAGAACTGGAACATGAAACAGGAAGAGATGGAAAGAGGAGGGAGGGAGTCATTTTTTTTTTTTAAGATTTTACTCATTTATTTTTAGAGAGAGGAAGGGAAGGAGAAAAAGAGAGGGAGAAACATCAATGTGTGGTTGCCTCTTGCATGCCCCCAATGGGGACCTGGCACACAACCCAGGCATGTGCCCTGACTGGGAATTGAACCAGCAACCCTTTGGTTCACAGGCCGGCGCTCCATTCACTGAGCCACACTAGCCAGGGCAGGAGTCATTTTCTTAGATTGTTTTTGGAACTGTTGGAGTGGGGAGTTCTCTGAGCTTGTTTTCACGGGAGACAGCCAGAAACTTCGTGAATTCAGACTCCACTAATTCAGAATCTGTGGGCATTTGGACATGTTAGGCAGATTATGCTTGCATTATAGGATAAATAAGGGTTTGCTAAGCAAGAAAGTAGTGTAAACGAGAGAAATGTTTCTCCTGTATGAAGAGAAGGCCAACAAACTGTTTTTAAGCACCACTTCAACAGCAGTGTTTGCATTCAAACAAAGCGTGTGCCAATTATATATGATTCTTATATATTTGTTAAAGCATTTTACAAGATTCTCTAAGATGTGGAGCATTCTTCTCATCCCCTAGTCTTTGTCAGCAATATAATCACCTAGGTTTGAAAGAAATCAAACAAAGTGTCGCTTTATCTGTTTTATGTGTGACTGTCACTAAATCAGACTGACCTTTCTTGAGGCTGACTGAGGTTTTAGAGAAATGACTACTTTTTCCAATAGAATCAGGTACAATGTTCACCACTTGCTTTCTATAGCCCTCTAAATAGCATGTCTCACTCTTGTTTAATCCTCAGGGTCTGCAGGTGCAAAGCACCAGTACTTCCTGCCCTTAATGGGATTATAAAAATAACTCACATTTATTGAGCAGCTCTGCTGTGCTAGAGACATTCTGCATGTATTACCTCATTTAAATTTTACAACAACCTTAAGAGGAGAGGACGGTTATTATCCTGATTGTAAATGAGAAAATTGAAGTCAGAAAAGGTAAAGTAATCTGCCCAACCATAACACAACTCTCTCTAGAAACATGAATCCAGAGATTCCAACATTGACCTGATAATAACAATGGTGGTAATAAAGCACTCAAATGTGAAAAATCTTTGCTCAATGGCACCAAGTTAAATCAGCATGCAAAATTTTTTACACATGTATTTGTATTAATTATGTTCTGAGTTGCAAATTGGAGCATATTTCCTGCAACAATTACAAACAATTCAAAAATGTGCAAAGTAAAGAGAGAGCATCTGCCTAATATATAGAAGATGGAAAAAGGGAAAAATAAAGAAAGAAGCATGCTCAGGAACTCTGGGAGAAAGCTAAACTGAGTTAGATAATAGACATGATCCAAAAGGCATAAAGAGGAACAAGTCATAAAGACTGTCTCTAAAACCAAGATTTAAAAAAAATTCCTTCAACAGGATACTTCATTGCAACCAACAGTGGTGGCCTGGTGAGTTGTGGCCCCAGAGTGGGCACCCTGGAGAGAGGGCTGCGAAGAAGAAGTGACATCAAAAGAGGCCGGAAAGAAAGAGCTGACCAAGGCTAAGTCAAGGTTATCCTTGACACACCAAAGCTGAGAAGGAGACAGTTTGGGGAACTTGATCTTTCTTTTTTATCTCTTTGGAACAAAATCTCAAGTTTTCTGTTCTTTTCTTTTTATTATCTTTTATTCAAATATACTATACATATAGCAGAGTACACAAATCCTAAGCATACAGCTCAGTGATCTATTACAGAGAACGCACTCATGAAACAACCACCAGGTCAAGAAATGGAACATAATGAATACCCCCAGACATGCCCATGCCCAGGCCCTTTCCCAGTCGCTACCCCTCCTTACTCTCCAAAGATAACCACCATCCTCATTTCTAATAGCATCAACTGAATTTAAACCTTTATATGATTAGAATCGCAGTATATATTCTCTAGTGTCTGGCTTCTTTTTGCTCTACATTAGCTTGTTGGTGTAGCTATTGTTCATTTCTTTTCACTACTTTATAGTAATCCAAAATAGGACTATACCACAAGTTTTATTTATCTTTGTTAAAATGTGTTTGGTTTATTTTTGTGGGGTTTTGTTTTGTTTTGTTTTGTTTATTTGTTTTTTTAGTTTGGGGCTGTTGTGAATAATGCTGCCATGAATTTTCTTGTACATGTCTGTTGATACAGTTGCTGGGTAACAGAGTAAAGGTATGCTTGTTTTTTCAGAGACACTGCTAGTTTTCCATGGAGGTAAACAAGGTCATACTCACACTGGAAGTGTAGCAAAGTCCTGACAACGCTAGGTATTGCCACTCTTTTCTTTTTTATTTTTATCATTCTGGTAAGTAGTGTAGTGACGAGAGATTGTAGTTTCCTGACTATAAAAATGGAGTTGACTGCCCTTTAACATATATATTGACAGCTAGGGTAGTCTCTCATGGTAAATTCATATTTCTTTTCACCTATTTTTAAGAGGAAAATTATAGAGCTATTGGAAGACTGATAGGGAAGGCACTATAGGAAAAAAGTACCAGATGGGTGGTATGGAAAATGTTAGCCTGACAGAAAATTACTCATTGTATTAAACAATCAGCCCACAATAGTTGAGTACATGCTGATTGGCTCTACTAGACACAGCCAGGTTCTCTGTAACCCATTCTCTCATCAGCCAGCAGGACCTTTCTAAAAGGTAAGTGTGACTTGTCCCTCTTTCAGTGGAAAACGTTCAATGGCTCCCCTTGCTCACAGAATGAAACCCCAGGTTATCAAGGTGGTTTATGCAGCCATATGTAATGTGATCTCCGCCCACCCCTCCAGCTTCTGTTAACTCTGTTCCTCTCACTCTAGGTTTCAGCATCTGCCACCATCTTCCACTTGCTCCTGTGCATGCTGTTTCTTCCCACTGGAACCCTCCCTCTAAGCACCTCATCTCATCCTTCCAATCCAGCTAAATTTGCCTTCCCTAGGAAAGCTTTTCCACACCCCACCCTCAAGTCAGCATCTATATCCCTGGTATATCCTCATAACACTCTCTACTTGTCTTTCATAGTATTCATTACAGTCTTCATGCATGGGTTATTTGCATCATTGCATGTTTCATGTAGCATTTCTTCAGTTCAGGATGGAACAGCCTGCATCAGCTTTCCTACTCTATCTTTATTGTATTCACTAAATACAGAGCCTGGCACAAATAATGCCCGTCTTTTATTACAAAATCATTAGTATGTAATTCTGTAACATAATAGTATCACACTCAAGCACACCATATGATATTTTAGGTGAAATGTTCACATTGCTTTCCATCTCATGTGAGACATTACACACTCAAGCAAGCCTTACTTCTGCCGGACCCTGTATATGATTAATAAATGAAGACTAAAAGTATAAAAATTGTAGATGATCTGATTACTATTCTCTTAAAATCTTTAGTCTTGATTATATGAGTCTTCAAAAGATTCAAATAGATTAAATGCTATAAAATTCAGGGGAGGGGGAAGGGAGGAAGGCTTCCTGGTGGAGATGGATCCTAAAGAGCACATGGAGAGGACAGGAAAGGACATGGACTAAAGCAGAGAAAGACGAAGGGGTGGGCCACTCCACTGAAGCTGTTTTTTCTTGATGCATTCCCAGTGCACCTAGTAAACACTCAGCAAATACATGTTGACCCTAGACATTAATGAATATGTTCAGTGTGTTAGGGAAGTCTGGCTTCATGGAACGATTCACGCAGGGGGTTGGAGAGATTCAGATGGGAATAAGGCTTAAGGCTTCAAAGGACATTTAGTTTAATTTAGTTTGGGTTTGTTGGTCTGAATAACAGAGAGCTAACCAGTATTTTTATTTTTTCAAAATATTTAAATACATTTTTAAGTTAAAAAATCAAATAGAGAAGAATTATATGAAACAAAAAGTTGAAGACTCTTCCTTCCCCAACCCATTTTCCCCAAAGTAGCCATTGCAAACAGATGGGCACATATTCTTCCACATATGTTCAAATCACATACAAGTATATTGGAGATATATATATATATATATATATATATATATATATTCATATTTTCCATCCAATATCCAGTTGGATATATTTATATATTTTATGTATTTATATTTTTAAAATGTATTTTCATAAATAGGATTCATCTTCAGCCCACTAAGACAAATTGTATTTTTCATTTATCAGTATAAAATCATTTTCATATCTGCACATATAGATTTTCCATATTACTTTTAATTGCTGTGCTACATGAATGGAGATTTTCCAGTCAAAGAAGAAACAAGAAGAAAGTAAGGTAAACTGAAAATCCAGGATGGATTAAAACACATTGAAGGAAATGAGCCATCTGTGGAAGTGACCCAGGAGGCTGAAATGTGTGACTAAAGAATTTCTGAAACCCCCCAAATTCAATCTCTGTCTAATCACACTGTATTATAATTATATGTTTACATAGCTGTCTCCCTGCTAGACTGCCAGCTTCTTGAGGTCAGGGACTATATATCCATTTGTGTATGCCAGTCTGATGTCTGGGATATGGTAAGCACTCCATAAATGTTGTTTGAATTGAATGGGTGAACATCAAAGAGGCACACCTGAGTATGACCAAGACCAAGAAAGCATAAACTAAATTTATTACAATATACTCTGTTGATACAGAAACAATTACTAAATGAGGTGAAGAATCTCAACAGCCATCGGACAACTATCCACCCCTGCCACCAACATGACCTGAATTTCCAGTGCAGGCATGAATAGGCATGCCATCGTAACTTTGGGTTTCTATGAGAATCAACCAACCAACAATGGTTTTGTCCTTATTGTCTTAGCATACATTTTAATAAGTTCATTTTACCTAAATTTTAAACTCCAAAATAAGCTTGTTCTTTGTGGCCAATTTCCATCAGCACATGATTAAGAAATCTGAAATTAAATCCAATTATGCACTGTTCTGTAGTTCTTGGTAAACAAATTTCTAAAAATCAATATTCATCTTTTATTCAAGACTGTTTTGCTTCTTTATCTAAATACTAAAATTATCATCTGTTTTCCTTCTCATGAAACCATGCATTTCATCTAAAGTTGTAAATCTGCATTTGGTGTAACCAAGCGAAACATGAGAAAAGGGCCGGTGATGGTACAACCTGCCAGCAGAGTTCTCCACCCTAACAAATCACACTGAAGGTCAAAGGAAAACACTGCCCAACAAAATAATAGCGGCCACTGGCCAACAGAGGGACAAAATGATCACAATCCACACAACTACAAGATAAGGAATGCAAAGGCAACAAAGGGTCAAAGTACACAAATAAGATTTTTTATTTTCTAAGAATTGATAGCACAATGGCAAAAAGCAACTGTAAACACATTTAAGTTGGCATTTTTCCCTCTGTCCATCAGAAAAAAAGTTGGCTTGTTTCCTGGCTGGTGAATAAAATTGCAAAGAATAAACAAGGCTTTGCTTAAATCTCCAAGCAGGAAACATGTAATTGAAGATAGTACAAATTTGAAAGTGTTGGAAATTTTGGAATGTACTTAAAAGAAAATCAAAGGCAACCCAAGAAGACACATACTGGTGGTATTGGTGCAAAGAAAAGTACAGTTTATGTGGAAGCTACAACTAGGTTTCAAATTCTAATGTCACTATATTATTGTGAACAGAACTACTGAACAATGCACCTTAGTCTCCTCAAAAACCTCCTAGAAGAGGGTTTTGAACACAAAAAATTTCTCCACAGTATTCTTTAGTGCAATCAATTTCATTATGAATAAACAGCACCCTTTAACAAAATCAAAGATCAAGTTTATAGACTAAAAATTCCAAAGCATCTGGAAAACATTGTCATTACGATGTATTTGGAAAGTTGAACTCTTCTGAGGATGCACAATTAAACAACCATCTCTAGTTTCATGAAATTGAAAGATGAACTCCTATGAAATGATTTTTGCCAGGTTAAGATGAGTTTCTCTCCAAAACTCAGAATAGTCCTGGTAAATTAATTCTGTCTCCTAGTCAAGGAAATGGGTTTCTTTTTCATTGATAGCAAGTAAAGCCATGTCTGATACACTTCTTTCCAAATTTCAGTCAAATCAATTCTTATATTTCACTGATTCTAATACAAAACTTTTTTTCACTTTTAACATCTCTCTGAATTTGGGGTTCATCCTTGCACTGTAAGGAAACAAAGTCACATTGCATCTACCCTCTGCCACTACCATACCTGTGTGAACAGGCTGCTGTACAGACAGCCTTAGGTTAATGTTCCTCTGGAGAATGCAAGGAAAAGGAAGCATGTGTCTGAGGGAAGAGGCTTCCACACAGTGAATAGAGGGCAGAGGGAGAACTAGGGACTCACCCAGGAGTGGACATGAATACATGCCCATTTCCCCCACTATGTTAGAGAAAGATGACCCCTGTGACAGAAGGGACCTAGATCCTGCTGTTACACAGAATGGGGGCTCAAACCACATAGTTCAGTGTTCAAGTAAAGGTGAAAGCGGAGGCCACAGGACTACAGACCACTGGGTGACAGGTATAACCAGAGGGATAGAAGCTAAAGATTAAGAGCACAGGTTCTGGAGTCAGGCTGACCTTAAGGAATGTCCAGATTTCTGACATTCATTGGCAATCACTAGCCATGTGACCTTGGCAAATTTCTTAATTTCTCTAGGCCTCAGTTTTCTTATTTGTAAAATAGAAATAACCAAAATAATACCCTAAGCATGACCTACTGTTATAAATTCATTGGATTAAATGTGTTAATACACATAAATGCTAAAAAAAAATAGCCTAAGTGCTCAGTAAATGTTAGTTAATATTTCAGTGTTAATTTCTTAACTTCTGAAGAGCCTGCCACATGCTTCAGACTCCAAACAGATCACAGGTATGGCTATGTCACTGTCCTTTAGAAGGTGGGTTCTGCTACTCACTGTTCTTCCTTTAACTCTCCCCAAAACCTAGCTCATGATCAGCTGTATATTGAGCAGCAATGTGTTGAGCAAGGCATTCTTGACACCCAACCTCCTTTTTACCATTTGCTTTTGTGCCTTAGACAAGAAGAATTTGTCCCCTTTGTCTACATGTATGTGTATTCTCCTCTACTTTCCTTTGACATGGGTCTCAGTAAAAAAGTATTGAAGAAATTAATTAATGAATAAATGAATTTATTTCCATGTCTCCCCTTCTCCACCATCACTGCCTCAATTTGGGTTCCCTAGGAACAGACCCTGAGACAAGGATTGCAATGCAAATTGGTTTACTTGAGAGGTGATCCCAGGAAACATGAAGAGAGGAATGGGGATGGGAGGGGATACTGGGAAGGGAAGGCAGTCACTGGGGTAGCTGGACATTGATCACTCTAGAGAAACGGGAGCCAGTCTAGGCCATATATTTTGGGGTTATCCCCCCTGAGAGGTGAGACTACTGGGGTATTGTCATCATTGGCTAAGGGTAGCTGAGAGGTGAAGCTAATTCTCCAGCACTTCAGGCCTGCAGAGCAGATGGCCAGAAAGCAAACACAACTCTGGTCATCACAGAAAGCCCTCAGGCAAATAAATACAAGAACAGCAGTGGGAAAATCAGAACTAGTTGCAAGGATGTGGTAAGGCCCAGGGGAAAGTATATAGCACTATCAGTATCTATTATACAATCACACTTCTACAACCCAGGGTAGAGACTGTGGTCCACGCTGGCCTGAGGACAACAAGATAGAAGCAGCATTTCTTATGCCACAGGAACAGTGCCACACCAGGTTAGACTGGAAAGCTTCCCAAGAGTAGTGAAATAAAGTCCAGCCTCTACTACAATGAAATGTAATGGAACCAGGAAAAAGAATACAGTGGATTAATATATGGAAAATGTCTAAGATACACTGTTGAGGTTTTGTTGTTTGTTTTTTTTTAATCAAGGGCAGACCAGCCTTTAAAAATTTTTTTTTGCCCTGGCTTGTATGGCTCAGTGGATTGAGTGCCAGCCTGCAAATGGGGGGTGGGGGTGGGTGGAAGGAGGGGTGTCACCAGTTCAATTCCCAGTCAGGGCACATGCCTGGGTTGCAGGCCAGGTCACCAGTGGCAGCACACAAGAGGCAACTACACATTAATGTTTCTCTCCCTCTCTTTCTCCCTCCCTTTCCCTCTCTCTAAAAATAAATAAATAAAAACTTTTTAAAATGTGTAAAATAATAAGCAAATCTATCTGTATGCAAGTATGAGTTGTATATTTGTTTATACATATATACATTTGTAAGAAACTAAGTACACTTTTGCCATTGTGGCCTCCCAGAATCCAAATCCAAATCCATGGAAATTGAAGGGAAAATGGTGTTTGTTCCTCCAGCCCTGACAGCTAGAATGTCGCTAAAACAGATGCTCTAGCTCCAAACTTTGACTCTTAAGAGAAGGACCTGAAGCTATACCAGCATTAGAGGACATCCCCGGGGCATCCAATGATGGGTCCGTGCGTCCAGCAACAGCAGTGTCCCCAGCAGAGCTGACCCTGTGGCTCCTAAGCCTGTGTTTTACCTCCCCTGCCTCTTGATTCTTGACTGAGCCTGTTCTCCAGCCTTCAGTAAATTCTTGTTCTGCTGTCTGTTTCTGTTTTTGGCAACCAAGTACACTGAGAGATGTAGTTGGGATTCAGAAGAAGCTGGTAACAGTGTTCAGTTATGATTTTGACAACTGTATATCAGAATGATTGGTCTCTTTTAGAATTGTATGTATTTTATCTTCTGTGTTTCAAAGCATTATCCTGAGAAGGGGTCCACAGTCTTACCAGACCACCAAAGGGGTCCATGGTGTAAGAGACAGACAGAGACAGAGACAGAGAGGGAGAGGTTGGAAACCTCTGCCAAAGCTCTCCATCTTCCACATCCCCTTTGTACTACTTGTTTTATCCATTATCTCTCTTCATAATTTTCTTACCTATAAAATGGGGGCAGTGTATTTTCCTGTCTAATACAAACCATGTGAGCTATACACTTTTAATTCATTGAAAGAAAGTCAAACCATCAAACTGGCCAAAAAAATGTGACAAATGATAGTCCACAGTTAACTTCTTGAGGATATTAATAGGTCATATTTTTGTATTTCTAGATAGGATGAAATAATGGTTAAGAACAATGGATATGGGTGGGGTCCAGTGCTGACCAACTATGCATTTATGTTCTGTCTCTCATCTAAACACATAGCCTTAGGCTAATCAGTAATGCTCACAAAGTTTCATTTATCCCAACCAAAGATGTTGATAACCGGTCTACCTGCTTTATAGGGTCATGTTGTTAATGCAATAATAATGATAATTGCTAATAATTACTAAGCTCACAGGGCCTGGCACACAGAAAGAAACCAGTAGCAGTGATTACCTCTGGGAAAAAGGACTAGAGATTTAGGGTAGAAGGGAGATTTTATTTTCACTGCATGCTATATTATGTTGCTTGAACTCAGGAAGTGTCAGCAATCATTATTACTGCACCCAAAAGTCATTGAATGAAGAAAAAAAAACTCTGATCTGCTAATCATCGCCTAAATGATCGCTATTAATTTATTTATTCCTTCATGTTCTCAAAGTGAGAACTTAATCTTATAGGCAAACATAAATCAAATGAAAATACTTTCCACGCTGAACTCTGTTAAATAAGCACAGGCTCCAGTATAACTTAGCAGTGGGGCCAGAGACTTACATGCTATCGCTCTTCTTTCATTCCTCAAGCAAGTCCTCATTTACAGAATGTAACTTTCTCCTGTGTTTCACTCTGTACCTCCTCTGCTTCCATCCCCAAGGGACCTACGGAGGTGTGGGTGGGAGAGAGAAGCTCTGTAGGAAATCATTATTCTGGAATTAAAATAAGTATCTTCTCAATATCCAAGGAAAAGTCTGGGATGACTTCCTTCTCTTCAGTTAAAAGCTGGAGACCTTTCTAAATATGAGTAAAAAGAAAGCAAGCACCAGCCTACATTCCAGAACCAGAGAGCATGAAAAGTTAGTCTGCCTGTTAGCTACAGTCAGGAATAGAAACAAACCAGAGCATGACTCTCTCAGTCCTTTGATTCATCCAACAAATCAAGTGTGCTTACTGTCTTGGTGGTGGTGCGATAGCAGCTTCCAAAGCTGAACGAGAGGGGCCCCTGCCCTCCAGGGGACTGAGATAGCACAGGTTCACTCTCAAAAGAATGTTTCAGAAGTGGCAGAAAGAAGGGCAACATCTTAAGCAGTAAGTTTTTAAAATTGCCAACACCACAGTGATGCTGTCAGTAAAATGCAGACAATGGAAAACTCCACAGGACAAAAAGAAACCTCATTTTTTTTTTCAAGAAATAAATTACGAAGGCAAAAAAGAGAGAGATGGAGAAAAACCTATAAATTAATAGAGACTTAAAGACATAACAACTGCATTTACTGGTGTGGCTCAGGGGATTGAGCACCTGCCTGTGAACCAAAGTGTCGCTAGTTCCATTCCCAGTCAGGGCATGAGCCTGGGTTTCAGGCCAGGTCCCCAGTAGGGGTCATGTGAGAGGCAACCACATAGTGATGTTTTCCTCCCTTTCTTTCTCCCTCCCTTTCCCTCTTTCCAAAAATAAATAAATAAAATCTTTGTAAAATTTAAAAATTTAAAAAAAGACATGACGATCAATCATAATATATGGACCTTACCTGGGCCATAATTTAAACAAAGGATTATTTTAAGTTATGATATTCATAAGAAAACTGGAAATGTGAACACTGACTGGCTATTTAATGATGTTAATGAATTATGGTAATATTTTAGATGATTGTACTTCAGGTATTTATAGATAAAAATATTATTCTGGGACTTGCTTTAGAATAATATGAGGGGGGAGTGGTTGGGGATGTAGATGAATTAAAATTGGCCATTGATTGATCTTATTGGGGCTAGGTGATGATATATGGGTTCATTACACTATTTTGTACTTTTTGTATGTTCAAAACTCGAAATAAGGCTTAGCTGTTTTTTTTTAAATACTCACCTGAGAATATGTTTGTTGATTTTAGAGAGAGAGAGAAACCCCAATGTGAGAAACATTGATTGGTTGCCTCCCATACTCACCCCAACCAGAGACCCAACCCTCAACCTAGGTATGTGCCCTGACTGAGAATCAAACCCCCAACCTTTTGGTGTACAGGACAATGCTCAACGAACTAAGACAGGGTTATTGTGATTGGTTGAAGTCAGAGAGGAAATGTAAAGCTTGCAGTTCCCTGGCTAGAGAGGAGCTCTCATCCAGCACGAAAATCTAGCTCCTGTGAGTAAATGACCGGGTACCTTCTCTCTTGTTTGCATTGTGTGGACAGGACCACTCTTTTCATTTCTAGTACTTCCATCCCCTGAAGCTTCAGATTCTTTCTCTAGGCATGGTGAGAGATTCGAACTGGTCCTTCTCTTGGTCAGCCAGCTTGCATTTG
This sequence comes from Pteronotus mesoamericanus, assembly GCF_021234165.1. NCBI lineage: Eukaryota > Metazoa > Chordata > Mammalia > Chiroptera > Mormoopidae > Pteronotus > Pteronotus mesoamericanus. The sequence continues at coordinate 45,837,394 of NW_026555321.1, read as the reverse complement.
CAAAACATCTGGCCAAGGCCAGAGCAAGGTCCCTCAGGAGCCCTTTCGGAGAGGCATAGACCACCTTTGCCTCATTAGCCTGAGGCTCCCCTTATGGGTCTAGACCTCCAGCTCCAGGTCAGGACCCACATGCAGGACCTAGGAGTGAGCTTGCCCAGGAAGGGACAGAAGGTCTAGAAGGCATAGAGAAGGCAGCAGCATCTTTTCTCACTGGGGCTTCTCAAGAGCAGGGAGTGGGGAGGTTTCTCAAGAAAATGCTCAAAATCCAAAGCAATCTGGAACCATCTGGTTACTCAAAAATGCAAAGTCTGTCGAAAGTCCAGCCATTAATATATAACAAGAATGATCTGTGTGACATGGATGTAACCTGACAACCAAGGAGAGTGGACTGGAATGTGCATGCATGAACAATGATGACTTCACTGTACTAATCAAGGGTGGCAGTAGATGCCGTTGAGTGAGCATGTGTACTGTGCAGCTGTCATATTTAAAATGACTGAGTGAGTAGAACAATGAATCTGCATCAAATGTAGCATTAAGCTTGAACATTCCTCCACAAAACTATTCGGATGGTTCAGAAGTCCACAGCTATGGGCAACTGGTAATTGGCAGCTTTATCATGACAATGCACCCGTTCATGCATCACATCTCATACAGTATTTTTCGGTAAAACATCATATCACCCAGGTGACTCAACACCCCTACAGCCCAGATTTGGTGCCCAGCAGCTTCTGGCTTTTCCAAAAATTCAAATTGCCTTTGAAAGGGAAGAGATTTTAGACAGTCAATGAGATTCAGGAAAATAAAATGGGGCAGCTGATGGTGATTGGGAGAACTGTGTGAGGTCCCAAGGTGCCTACTTTGAAGGGGACTGAGGTGTCATTGCCCTGTGTACAATGTTTCTTGTATCTTGTATCTTCTTCAGTAAATGTCTATTTCATAGTACATGGCTGGATACTTTCTGGACAGACTTTGTATGTGACACTGGCCTCCCCTTCCTCTGAACAGTATCTCTCTGCAATGTCCTTTCTTATACTTCTTCCTCTATTCTGTCACCCAGGCCTGTACTGTTATTTTCACATTCCAAGTTCTCCATAATTTGGCACCTGAGTCTGCCCTAGGCAAGAACATAGGGGCAGCAATAGCAATGAGATACTCTTTAGGACCTATCACACTGGTAAGGAGTTTTTAAATGGTGATGCCCTGTGTGAGTGAAGGTGCTGGCTGGCAAAGAGACCTGTACCCTTCTTCTGGAGGGCAGTTTGTCAGTTGATATCTAAAGCTTTAAAAATTAGTGTATCTTTTGCCATAGTCATTCTACAGGGAATTTGTTTTAGGGAAATTAGCTACTCTCAAAATTTATGTGTGAGAATGTTCTTAATGGGAAATGGCAAAAAATTGTGGCCAACGTAAATATCTAACAAAGGACCATTTAATTTGTGTTAAAACCATAGAGCGGAGTAGTACACAGACATGAAAATCATGTCTTAGTTTCATGTTTAAAACATGGGAAAATATTCACACTGTATTAAGTGGAAAAGCAGATTATACAATATTGTATATCATATGATGTCACCCTTGGAAAGGTATTTAAAAAAAAAACATATGCCAAAGCATGTTTTTGATTTCTGGGTAGTGGGATTTGCACAATTCTAATACTGTTCTTTGTCATTCTCTGCTTTTCCCCCCAAATTTTCCATTAATTATTTTTAAATCAGAACAAAAGCCCACTTCATTTACAAAAAGAGGTTAAAAGCAAAATAAAGTCCATTGCCTTTGTGGCCCCTCTCTCCCCCATCAGTCTGAAGGACTGTAGTTATGAATAACAAGAGTTGCTAAAATAACAACAGCAAATGTTCTCTGAGGGCTTTCCTTCGGCCAGTCACAGGTGCTGAGCTCTGCCTGTGCATTTTCTCATGTAGCTCCCACCACCCTGTGATAAAGTTGGTGTTCATTTTCTGTCAAACATGGGCAACTCAGGCTTGCAGAAAGTTTTGTAACCTGCCTGTTCACACAGCTATCTGAGGAGCTGTGTGCTTTTAACTTGATTTAATTCAGAACCCACTCTGCCTCAAAGACACGCAGCTCTACAAAACCCAGAAAGGAATTTCATGTGGTATCATAACATCTTAAGAAATGCTGTGCTCCAGGGAAATGCAAATCCTGGATGGGAATTCTGTCTCCAGAAAAGCGCTAAGCAATGAGCTGCCAAAGGGGGAGTCTTCCCCACCCATTATGGAAATGCCTCCAGAAACATTTTATTTATTAGTTTAGCCTGTGGACTCTGATGGAGTGAGAAGTTTTTAAAAAATTTTTAACTTTATCTTCAGGGAGTTTTGGGGCTATATTTTTGTTTGTTTGCTTTTCCCCTATAAGTCTGACCTCTTTGAGAAACTTGGACCACCCTAGCCATGTACATGGTCCATGCCTCATTTATAGGGCATGGTTTTGCAGTAGGCATTTATGCATGCCTACTAGTTGCATGAAGGAAGGTAAGCTGCATAAGGGCAGGGACTGTATTTCCCTAGTAGGCACTGTATTCCTGGCATGTAGATGCTTCCCAGTATAGAAAGCCTCAAAGTAGATGTGCTGGGTAACTAATAAATGAATTACCTCACCTCGGGTTTTAACTCCTCTCACTCTTTCAGGACAAAAAATTTAAAAATTCTTATCGTTTTAGTTTAGTTAAATTAGAACACCAGCTCTTACCTCCTCACTCCCACCTTAATTGCTTTAGTTGCAGATTCTTTTTCTTTCTTAAAGTGGTCAGATTTTCCACCAGTACCGCTCGCAAAATTCAGCATGGATTTGACAGAGGGATTGTCAAATATGAGGTTTGATTTCTGTGTCCCAAGGCTTTTTCCTGCTAAAATAAACTTCCCGCCCTCTCCCAGAGCAAAACTGTTAGTTCTGCTAACTGGGTCACTTGCCAGAGAGCCAAGATTCTGTCTTTTTACTCCTGGTCTTGCCTAGAGCCAAGACCCAGTGAGTTGAGCTCTAAAGACTCGCCAAGGCTTTCTATTAATGCCAGTTCCTGCAAACATCCCATACCCCACCCCGCCTTCAACCAGATCCTCCACCTCCCAAGGGAACCTGCCAGAGTGTGTGTCTGGAAAGTCTGAAGCAATTCTGGCCTGATGTTCTTCACCTGGAGCCCTGGGCAAAGAGTACAGGTCCAAGTTCAAAGCTGCCACCTCCCCACTGAGGTCTTCGGTGAGAAGAATTCTTCAGATGAGCTCCCTCGATTAAGCATTCTTGAGCTTTGGGAAGTTGGATCAAGTGTCCAGGCTCCAAAAACAATTATGTTAAAAATTTAGATGGAGCTTATTTTTAAAAGTCTATATGAGATGTCAATTAATTGGTGTGGTTGTCTGGTCCAGAGGAAGAAATTCAAGGTGCATTACTCAAAAGACAGGTAAGGAGCAGTAAGTTTTGGGGGAACTGCAGGAGAGGTGCAAGTCAGATAAAATTATGCTGATCACTTACTTATTTAACAGCTATAGAGATATTATAATAGATATGTAAAGTGTGAGCAAATAAATGTATTTAACAGGTATATAGAAGTATCACAAATATATAGAAAAAGATTTGAATAGTAACTGTGTACAGCTTGAAGATATTCATAAACCAGAACCAAGATCGGGGGGAAAAGACCATTACAAGCACCCTAGAAGCTCCTTTTATGACCAAATTTTGCCTATTATTCAATTTTATTTAAATGGAATCATGCAAAATGTAGTATTTTGGGTCCAGCTGCTTTTGCTCAATATTATGTTCGTGAGACTCACTGATGTTTTTTAGTATAGCAGTAGTTTGCTGATTCCTATTAATATATACATAGTATTTCATTTTGTGAACATACCACTATGTATTTACAAGTTCCACTCAATGGTTATTCAAACAATTTCCAATTTAAGACTATGACAAATGCTGCTGCTCTGTACAATCTAGTACATGCCTTTTGGTGAACATAAGTACATATTTCTGTTGGGTTTGTAATAGGAGTGGGATTGCTGGGTCATAAGGAATGCAAGTATTTGATTTTAGTAAGTACTGCCAACCAATTTTCCAAAGTGTCCCAATTTACACCCTAAGGCTTGTTGTTAAGCTATGGTTTATTAGCATGGTTGTTAGGAGTACAGGTTCTGAAAATGAACTCTTACCGGTTATGTGATCTTGAACATGATATCTACCCTCCAAGAACCTCAATTTTCAAGTCTCTATAATGGGCATATTGATTATATACACTCACTTCATAGGACTTCATAGGATGAAGTGAGAACTGACTGGAGTGGGCATTTACTTCACCACTGTGTTTGGCATGTCATAGACCCTCAGTAGAAAGGAACCATCTACCAATCACTGCCAGCTTAATCTGCAAAGAGGGAGATGCTGTGTGTGAGGGAGACTGCGATAGGGACAAAAAGAAATTGATCCGTTCTCCGTGACGCTCCCCTCAGCATTTTTTGCAGTTTCCCATTTTGTTTTTACCTGAGTCACACTACAAACTCCTGGGGTGACACACACAGACAGAAGCCTTTACCCACGTGAGGAGAAGATGGGATTCGGCTGAACATGTGAGAATTCAAGACACCCCAGCAGGAAGGAATTTTTTTTGTTAGCACACACACCTGGGAAGTTCCTATCAAAGCCAAATTGAACAAAACAGAACGGAAGGATTCACTTGTAAAGCAATCCCAGCATTTCAGGCTCTTACCCAATGTATCATCCAGGTCAGACCTACGCTGCGCTGCTCGACGAGTTTCCAGAAGTCTGGGCTAACCTGAATCAGTTCCTCTCACCCCATTGCCCCTTCCAGTGCCTCGTTGTCCCCGCTGCTGCCTTAGCTCCTGGACTCAGCACTTAAGCTAATACCTTTGGGCAGGCTCCACCTCTTATTTTAACTAGCTGCCAAGTTAAATATCGCAGACGATCCTAAGCCGGCTTCCCAGGGAATCAGAAATCGACATCACCCGAACTAGGCAGGGCCCATCGTTCACCAAAATGCCTTTTTATTACATGTGTTTTAAATATATATATATATATATATATATAAAATACACACATATGTTTGTATAATATATATTGAATATATCATGATTGTTCTTCATAAACTATTGTTTCCTTTGGGTTGCACACCAAAATTGAGTGACAAGAGCAAAGAAAACGCGTTTTCACGAGGCGACTGCCTTCCCACACTGCGCCTCGCAAAATGACACGTCCGTTGGCCAAGTGCTGTGCGTGGGTATTGGATCAAATTCCTAATTAAATGGCATTTCTAAGTGGAGGGTTGTCGATAGCAGATATATATACACACACATACACACACACATACACACACATACACAATATGCATATATGATATATATTTAAATATATTTTAAATATGTGTGTGATTATATATGCATCCAAGATAGATAGGAGACACACCTAACTTGCAGGTAGCGACTGCTGATCTGCTCTTTTGAGAGACTCCCTCTGGCCTAGGAGCGTGCACACTTCCCGGATTTCCGAAGATGCAGCGACTGTCCTCAGAAGTGATCACAGAGTGGGTTAGGAGGATTCTGGAAACCGTGATAGGTTTGCATCACTACCCCCTTCCCTCGTTGGCTGCAAAGCCGGCTGCCCTTGACTTATAGGCGTCTCTCCAGTTAGAAGATGAAACCAAGCCTGTGCATTGAGATTTACAAACCAGTTCCCGAATGCAACTGGCGTCTCAAAACAGCCGCCGGGTACAGTGGGACAGGCGCTCAGCCACCCTGGCTTTGGGCGCCGCAGCCTCCCCGAGGACGTGGGCAGATGTAAACGGCTCTGGCCCATCTGTCCCTGCAGGCTAGGCCCGAAACTGCTCGCGCGCTCCGGGCGGGTACCCGAAACCCGGGAGCTCTCAGGGCCGCGCCCAGCCTCGCCTGGCCCCGGTGTCTAGGGCTCTTTGTCTCCCTGCCGCACTAATCCTGCGAACGGCGCGCACTGAAGGCCGAGGCCCCTGCGCCTCGGACTAGACCGCCACTGGCAAGCAGAATCGAATGTTTTCAATAAAACGCTTGCGGTGGGCGGGGTGGGGGGATAAGGGTGGAATGGAGTTGGGGGAAAGATCTCAAAAGAATTTCTCTTCAGGAGTTAATCTATTTTCAGCGGTAAAGCGCGGCACCATGTAAATCAGATACTAAATGTCCCTTTAGAAAGAAGTAGGGAAAGAAGGGAGGGAGGGAGTCTCCTCAAACCATGAAGTTTGTTTAGTTTTTGTTTTGTTTTGTTTTGTTTTCCAAACAAGGTACAGAGAAGCTGGGAGAAAGAACATCAAATCTACACAGTGAGTGTTTCCCCAAACTCGGCAACCTTAAGCATGCTGTCTGTGCCTCACCCCATCCCCACCGCCGCCCCCAAGCAGCTCAACCCCCTGGCAAGACGGCATAAGGTGATGCACCATGTATTGCAATCTAATAATCAGTAGAGAAAAATTATGATAGCATTTCTATTAATGTCATCTAGAATGAAGAGATACAAGCCACCAGGGCTGGAATTACACCTTCTGGAGTAGAGATGCTTGCCTTTCCCTTCTGTGATCCCAGAAATGATGCAAATATGTGAGCTTTCCCTCAATAAAGGGATTTTCCTCTGAGGTTGTCTACACTCCCGCAAGGCCTCTGCTAAGAAATATGTCCTAAAGTGAGGGTGATTTCTGGCATCAAAATTTTTTTAAACAAAAGTTATCATTACAGTGTTCAGGTTAGTAGTAACCATAAAAAGGCCAGAGGGAGGGGGCAGGAGGAGAGGCTAGCCACACAAGTCATATTTAATATGCTTCCCACAAGAGAAGCCCCTGCAAAAAATCAATAGACAGCCGCCAGCTGTGCTTAAACTGCAAGTTCAATTAAAACACTGCGCTCCAGCCCTTGGGGTTGAGCCTAGCTCCCCAATCAGTGGTGCGCGAGCGGCTTGGCCAGGGTGCGGAGTCCCACCGCCGCAGATCCCAGCAGTCGCGGTCTGGATCAGGCCATGCGAAGCCGCAGGAGCGCCAAGCCTTGGCACCCTGCTCCGCAGCGTGGGAAGAGCAGAGGCCGCAGAGGGGCGTCAGGCTTCACTCTGGCAGTGTTTCCCCACCACAGCCGATGTGTTGAGGCCCGAGCGCGGGCCAGATGGGCCCAGGCGAAGCGTCTGGCTTTCGGCTGAGGCACCGGGAATGAGAAGGGCCCGGAGTTTAAGCCTCAGGGCGGAGGAGGACCCCACCTCGGGTCCAGGCCTGACAGGCCAAGCGCGGTGGGCTGCAGCCTGAGCTGTCCAGTGAGGCTGGCCACTGAGCTCCTGGGTTTCCGAAATTGGGGAAGCGTTGCCTACGAATCCAGTCCCTGGGGGGAGCGGACCGTGCGCTGAGTGAGGCCTTGCCGACCTTGCTCGGGCCACTACCGTGCCTCTAGGTCAGGTGGCTCGCTTGGTCTGGCTGTCTACCTGGAGGCACCCGAACCTCCAAAGTAGAGCTTGTATGCCCGTCTGAGTTGGGAGAGGACTTGGACTTTCAGTCTGCCACCACGGTCTCGGTTCATTTTGTCAGGAAAATCATCACTTTAAAGGGCAGGATTTCTTAGGGCGGGAGGTTTTGGAAAACTTTGTTTTCTATGGATGGATGTAGACTCCTGAAACATCATATCCCTGGACCTTCCTATTGCCCCTCCTGACGAGTTATTTGGCTTTTTCTTCCTTCAATGAAAATGTGTAGGTAGAAAAAAGTTACCCATTATCTCACATAACCCCTCCATCAATTCCCTAAAATTATCAGACTTTCATTCCTATGGTTGTCCCTCTTTTAAAAAGTAGGGGGGGGGCATTTCAGCCTTAAAAAAAATACTGCAGTTGAGAAGATATTTGGAATGTCGGGGGGCAGCAAAGTGAAATCTCAGCACCCCCCCTCTGAGTGCCACATTTCCCTACTTTTCTATTATTCTGCCTGAAATCATCTCGTTTACAGAAAATATTTGTTTGCACTATTAGTTGGTACTGGAGTTAATTACTCAATGTGTTAACGTGAAGTAATATGTATAAAAGTAGGATCAGCGTTTATTGTGTGGGTGAGCTGTTGAGCGGTGCTTGAATAAACTGCAATTAGGGTTAGATAGAGATTAATTAACATGTGAGTGGCAAGGTGTAAAATAGTTTCCAACCCTCTACTTCAATATAATCTGCAGGCAAGGGAAGAAGTTTGCGGAAGCTAATTAAATACTTTCATAGAAGCCAGTGTATTCGCTCAACATTTGGAAAAAGAGGCACATTAGGGGCAACTTGTATTTACTCAAATGTTTTCCTTCCGTGGAGGTAGCGCTCCTTTGTGATGCAGGGGAGAGAGATGGCTTATGCAGCTACAAACAGCGCTGGGAATGGCAAGGAAGGTTCACAGGATGCCTTGGGAAGACTTTCAGCCTGATGGAGCTTTCAAACCGGCAAATCTCTCGAGCTGCTGCCGAGATCAACAATTACCCAATTTGGAAAGGGGGTTGGGGTACAGTACTGGTGGCTGAACGAGATTCACAGGAAAGTCGGGATAGAAATTCAGGTTTTGAAACCCTGTGAGGGTACTGATACTATTTCAGTGTCAGGGTGAGTTGTTGGTTTGTTTCTTGTCTGGCGGCGGTGGTGGGGTGTGTTGGGGGAGGTTTCATCTGTGCTCTTGCTTTCATGCTAACTGGATAGGGGTACACTAGGTCTGGAATTCTGCCTCTCTGAACATCTAAATTAAATGGGCTCTGTGGAAATGCTCTCCTCCAGACAAGCAAGTGTTTTTCTAGCTTTGAAATTTGGCAGTGGGGAGGGGGATGTTAGGGAACAGTATCATGACTGCTTGACTTGAGGGGCGCTCTCTGAGCGTGACAGGATGAAAATAGTAACCGACCGGCGGGCCACTTCCCCTTGGAGACCTTGCTTTGTTCCTACTCCTTGCTTTCCAAGTACACTTTTCCTTTACCTACCATGCCGATATCCTGTCTGAAAATACACTCAGAGGGCGAGTGGGTAGGAATGAGAAGTTCTGAAGGGAAAAAAGGAGTGATGGCCTGAAGTTAAATCTAAACCTTTCCTTGTCCCTTTCCCTGATGGTTTCCGAGGATGTTTTGCAGCAGAGGGAGGCCTGGGATGAAATATTCAGCCCCTCCAGACCTGTTTCTGAGTGAAAAGGGAGAGGGTTCCACCAACAATTTTTTGAGCTCCACAAGATCGTGTGTCTTTGGAGATGGAATTCACTATCAAACCCTCAACCTTGTTTGCTGATATTATACTCACCGTAATCCTCTTAAACCCTGGTTGTAGCTACAAAGCTGGTGGTCTTGCAAAGGCTGGCTGGCAAGATATAATTGTCCCACAAACAAAACCATCCAAAAGTATTTTTTTTAAAAAAAATACATGCACTCTCCTCCTCCTTCTTTCCTAAACCTAATTCTCTCCCTGCTCTCTTGCTAGCGGGCCCCCCCCTCCCCTTAAGGACCCTCAGGCCTTGACCACTTTTGTTGTCGCCAAGAGCACCCGGCCTGTTGAAAGTGCTGGAGCGTCTTTGAGCAGTTTGTTGTGATACGCAGGTGGAATGGTCTGCAAACAGATGAATTCAGCCCCTCCAAACTGAGCTCCGAGCGCGCTGCTTTTGTGCGCCAGGCACAAAACGCTGAATTCCTCCGAACTTAGTTGGGGCCTGTCTAGAAAAGGGCCTTTTCTTCCCTTTGCCTGTACCTCTGGCCACACTAAGTCTCTCCCGCCCCCCTCCAGGCCCCCTCCCTTTCCCCTCTGATAATCCTTCTCTTTATTTTAGAAAAACACAAAACCCGGTTCCACGCGGTGCTTTAGTGGCTAAAAGTGAAAGAGCTGCCTTGGCAGATTTCAGCTCTATGAATCACTTCGGAAAATTGGTTGGACTGAATGGCCTTAGGAGCAAAAACGTTTTAATAGGATCCAGGGGGAGGTTCTGCTGTTTCAATCTGCTCCTTAAACAGGTGGAGATTGGACCTTCTCAATTATACAAACAGCAAGTACCCATCAGCGGGGAGAGCTGCCCTCCGAATCCTCCCCGCACGCAGCCCTAAACCAGCAGCATCGCCGGGCTTTGCCTCAGACATCCGATCACAAATCAGCCATTCTGATCGATTAGGATCTTAAACAGTCCTCAGCTGGCCGTGCAGACTCCCGCGGCCTCAGGAGGGGAACTGGCTCGAGAGGGGGAGGCGCACTCGCGGGTTGCTAAGGTCCGGGGGATCTGGGCGCGCGGCCTCGGTCTTCCCGACGCTTCGGGGTCTTCCTTAGGCGGCGGGAGCTCTCTCCCGACCTCCGACGCCAGCCAAGGCGAGCTCGTTGTTTTTGCATAAATTAATAATTCCCCATTAACAAGTTCCCCCTCCAAACGCGGCGCTCGCGTCCATGCGCCACATCCTAATGAGGTAATTATCATTTGCGCGTGTTCGGGGCTGGCGCCGGCTCCGTGGGTAAATGGCAGTTTATTAGCGCGATGCCCAACTCGGCTGCAGAGGGCTAAGGGACACTACGACAACTAGACGGACACCCAGGGGCCCTTTGAGACTGCAAGTCCAGGACCCCCTGCCCTGGCCGCGTCCCCCACACCTGTAGGCCCCCAAAGTTGTGACTCACGCGCAGAACTCTGCCTGGGTTTGGACTCTCCCCACCTTTTTTTCCACCGGCAAAACCATCACGATTCCTCCCCCTCCCCCTCCCGTCTCTTCCCTCCTTTCCGATTCGCGAACCGCTCGCACTTTCCCAAAGGGAGCGCGAGCGCCAGTTGCCTCCTTTTAAAGTTTGAGGGGCGGTGGCGGCGGCCGGCAGGCGCGGGGGAACAGAGGGGCCGCTACCGGAGCCGCGCCGCCGCCCAAGTCATTCCACTTGAAGTGACTTCATGTGATGTCAGCTGAATGTAAAAGACAGTGATCTCACGCGGAGGGGAAGATGTTTGCCATTAAAATGTGACAGAGGAAACACGCTGCATGGCTCGGAACGCATCTCCTTGGCGGTGGGGGAAAGAGGTAAATGAGAGGTGCCTCTCCTGGTCCTCTTTAACTTTGCCTCTTCACTGTCCAGCTCCCAGCACGCGTGCCGGAGGCCGGGGTCCAAGGAACGGCTCAGGGGGGCTAATTTGAGGCTCTTTTCTTTCTTTCTCCCTTTCTCTCTCTCTCTCTTTCCTTTTTTTCTGTAAACCCTCCCCCTTGTTCCCCTTTCAAAGTCCCAAGGCTGGGGCTGGTGGGTTCCTTTGCGCGCCGGGTTAATGGGCGGTAATTTGGTACCCTTGGGTGCACTTTGTTCTGCCCCTGTTCATTTGAATGTAAATGGGTGACCTGGACCCGACAAGGTGCTTATTAAATTGCTGTTTCCCTCCCTGCCTTTTCCGGAATGCAGACTTAGAAGAGAGAGGCTGCGCCCTGGCCCAGTCTGGCACAACTCGGCTCGGCGCGCCATGGCAAGCTCGGCTTCCCTAGAGACCATGGTGCCCCCGGCCTGTCCTCGAGCCGGAGCGTCGCCGGCCAGTTCCAAGACTCTGGCCTTCTCCATCGAGCGCATCATGGCTAAGACGTCGGAGCCCCGTGCGCCCTTTGAGCCCCGGCCGGGGGCACTGGAGGCAGACAGCGGCCAGGGCAAGAAATTGCTGAACCTCTGCTCGCCGCTGCCCTGCATGATCCCTCTCCAGCCCCTAGGCTACGACGTGCCGTCCAAGACGCTGCTCAGTTACTCCGAGCTCTGGAAAAGCAGCCTCCGCGCGGGCGGCAGCGGAGGAGGAGGAGGCAGCGGGGGGGCTCCGGTGTGCGGCGCCAGCGGCTTGTGCAAAACCAACTGTGGCGTGTGCTGCAAGGCCGAGCTGGGCCTGGCGCCGTCTGCGCTGCCCGCGGGCAGGGTCATCAAACCGCAGGTCATCAACCACGCGGTGGGGCTGCCGGCCAGCGGCTCGCTCTACTACTTCAACTACCTGGACTCTGCCGCGTACCCTCCCTCTGAGCTCCTCGGCGGCCACCTCTTCCCTTCCGGCCTTCTCAACGCACAGGCCCCCACCGCCCTGGCCGCGCACCCCAAGCTCTTTTTGCTGGAGAATGCCAAGCTGGCCGGCCTGGCCGCGGACAAGTTTCCCCATCCGGCCCCCTATGCGCATAAGGAGCGCTTGCCTGCGCCGCTGGAACAGGTGCTGAAAGAAAACTCGGCCCTGACCGCCGAGCGCGGGGGCGTAAAGAGCCACGGCAAGCTGCCCGGGGCCTCCGCGGACGGCAAGCCGAAAAACTTCACCTGCGAGGTGTGCGGCAAGGTGAGGCCTGGGGTCCCTGGGGCCCGGGGACAGGGGAGCAGCAGCGGCTGCTGCTTCCTTGGGGCAGCCCGGCACCCCCCTTTCTCAAGTTTAAGAGCTCCCTGGTAGCTCTCTGCTCAAATCAGGGGCCTCAGTTTCCTGTTCTGTAAAATGGGGGTGCCGTTGTCACTGGCCACACAGAAAAGATGTGAGCAGAGGGTTGGGAAGCCCTTTGCAAAATGGAAAAGGCTCTGGTTGAGGGGGGAGACTGTTGGTTGGGCAAGGTAAGCTGTGGCCTCCCCGGGCTGATGCTAGGCTCTCTGATGAACACACCACGAGGCCCCCTCATGTCCTTCCGTAGGTGTTTAACGCTCACTATAACCTCACACGCCACATGCCAGTCCACACCGGAGCCAGACCCTTCGTGTGCAAAGTCTGCGGCAAAGGCTTCCGACAGGCCAGCACGCTGTGCAGACACAAAATTATCCACACCCAGGTACGTGGCCCCGGGTCCGGTCCAATCCGAGCGCAACACCCCGCGCAAGAGCGACGACGTTGGGGAGAGGATGGCCGGGGGCTCCCGCACCCCTCTCGGGGAGCCCGTGTCCCTTCAAGGTGATCCTTCAAAGTCCCCCGAGGCATCTTTTCCCTGCCGGGCACTCAGCCTTACTGTGTTCCCGCCCCTCTCCGCAGGAAAAGCCTCATAAATGCAACCAGTGCGGCAAAGCCTTCAACCGCAGCTCCACGCTCAACACGCACATCCGCATCCATGCGGGCTACAAGCCCTTCGTCTGCGAATTTTGCGGCAAAGGCTTTCACCAAAAAGGTAACGTTCGGGGTGAGGCCCTCTTCTCACCTCACCTCGGTACTCGGGGAGTCGCCGCTATCGAGAGGGGAAAAAAAAAAAAAAAACAGATCCAGAAAAAGTGGGAACGAGAGCTGCAGGCTCGGGCGCAGCATTTCTTTGGAATCGGGTTGTGCTGGGTTTGGGAATAAGCTCTCCGGGACGGGTCAGTAGACCTCGCTGGATTCAGGTTGGTTGCACGGAGAGACTCTGAATTCGGGAGGTGGGAAGGAAGGCAGGGACAGACGAAAAGAAAGTAGGAGAAAGAAAGTATTGCCCTACAAGAAAAGCGTCTCTTTGTAGCCGGGACTCCCCTTTCTAATGAAAAAAAAAAAAAAAGTCGTGGCAAAATCCACCACCTGGAAATAACTTAAGGCTCGGGGCAAACCGCTGCTGTCCAGAGTACTCCCAACCCTCGGCGCCCCTCTTGGATTTTCTCAAGCATTGTTGGATCTCCAGGTGGTAGTTGAGGGACCAGAAGGAAAAAATTTTTAAATGAGAAAATAAAATGAGGACGAAGCCGGGGTTCTTGAGAATTTCTTGGAGCGAAGTAGCAGCCGAGAGTAGGACCCGATGTGTCTCTAGGCTGCGACAAAGTTTCCGGGCCGGCGGAGCACAGCGGGAGGGACGCCAGGCGGGCTTCAGGACAAGGCGGGGCAGGGGCGCGGGGCGGCGACTCGGGAACTTGGCCGTCCAGCCAGTCGTGAGAGCCCCGGGCTTGACGCACACAAAGTTTGACAACCTCTTCACTCTGAGAGGTCGTGCCCGCTTAGCCAAGCATCGCCTTCTTTGCTTGGGCACCTGAGCCAACCCCGGGACGCCCAGACTCCCACCACCCCATCCACTTCATTCCCCCACTTTTTTGTTTTTGGTCTCCTGTAGGGAACTACAAGAATCACAAGCTGACCCACAGCGGTGAAAAGCAGTACAAATGCACCATCTGCAACAAGGCCTTCCACCAGGTCTACAACCTGACCTTCCACATGCACACCCACAACGACAAGAAGCCTTTCACGTGCGCCACTTGCGGCAAAGGGTTTTGCAGAAACTTTGATTTAAAGAAACACGTGCGCAAACTCCACGACAGCGTGGGCCCTGCCGCCCCCTCCACAAAGGACCTAACTCGGACAGTGCAGAGTTGAGAGCTACTGCCTCACCTTCCCTTCCAGCCCTATCCAACCCCAAAACAGATCACGCGTATAAACTTATTTCTAAAATTAAGAGGGAAAAAAAAAAACCTATAGCAGAGAGGCTAAAATCTATTTATCGAAACCAGCATATTTTTGGAAAGCTAAACGTTTCCTCGATGACTGGCAGCAGACGAGTGGCTCCCACCTTTGCGTATTCGGGAAACTTATTTAAACCCAGTGCCGAAAAATATTTAATTCCGGGCCTCAGCTTCTCCTTGGGCGGTGGGTTTTAACACGAGCCTGTCACGTGAACGCCCGGAAAGAGCACGGCGCCCCCAGCCATCTTTATACAGCCATGTAAATCCTCCTGTACATGCGAACACGGAATATATACATATATAATTCAATAAACAGAATCATTAGTGCGCGTTTTCTTCCCCGCCCCCTCTCCCCTCGCCGCAAGGTCAGCTCAGCAACCCCGAAGAATGAGAAGGAAATAGGCGTTTATAGCATTTCCCTGCCCAAACGCGACTTGTTCGGTGCGCTGGGACAACGATGAGGCCAAGTCCGCGTTCCTGAGGTGCTTGCGCGTTATCACCCGGCCCCCCACCCCATCCCCAGGAGCCAGGGTGAAAAGGCCTACACAGGCCTTCACGTAATGAAATGTTTCTGTTTGGTGAATGTTTCGACGCTTGGAATTATGGGTCGTCCAAATAATTATGCCTTATTTGGGTGAGAATTTTTTTTAAGAGGGGTTAAAGTGGCTGGATATTGGGGAGCAGGTTTGGGGTGCGTCCTCGAGCAAAGCGCCGCGTCTCGCGGGGATAAATGGCTGGGGCACTGACCAGCCGGGGAGCTTCTGGACGTGTACCCTTCTCTGGGCGACCTAACGGGGGCAACTCTTCTTCCCAATCTCTTCCCAATCTCTTCTGGAAGCGAGGGCTGGAGGCCAAGGATCCCCAGCCCAGCCTAAGCTCTGGGACTCCCTGATCCGCCCCGCTGATCTGGGGCCGGACTCCGGGTGCTGGGCGCCCTGCCGCGGGAGGGCGCACCCGGGCTCCCGGAGCTCACAGCCGCCGCCTCCCGCTCGCTGATTACCGCGCAGTTAGTCCATTTCCTGAATAGCTATCTCTGCCGCCGAGCACGCTGATAAAATGATTTCACGCTTGCTTCCTAAGTAATGACCCAAATTAAGAGAGAAAACAGAGACCCTTCAAACAGCATTACATTAATCATCTAATCATTCCCAGGAGGGGGCCGGCCGCCACCGCCCCGTTTGATCCGAATCTGGATAATCAAGAGCTTGGATTACTGGCTCGACACTCCGGACCTCCTCCCTCCACACACTCTTAATATTTGAACCGTGATTCAGCCCACGTCTTTTGGAACAGTGTTTCCCAACGTGGGGAGGAAATGCGGCGCGGGCCTGGGAGTGCGCTTCCCACAGAGCCTTGCCGTTGCGAGAGCTGGGGCGGCGGAGGCTGGGCGCCGGCCCGACGCGAGCTTCCACGGCAGTTGGAGGCTATGTGGAGGGAAAGGTGGTTAATGAGAGAGGAAATCCCTAGGTAACTCTGAACGTGACTTGTTATCTGGTTATCTCAACGCTGGGTACACTGTAGGTGCTCAGTGCTCCTCCTGGCAGGGGCTTACACAATTTTAAAGGCTAGCATTTCCGGAGCGCTTGTTCCATGCCAGGCCCACGACACACGTTCTTTCCAATGTTCACAGCCCGCAAGTTTGCGAGCTGGTGATTATTCCCACCTGGCGGATGGACGGAGAAGTTGAGGCAGAGAGAAGCTAAATGGCATGCTTAGGGTCACAGGGACCAGGTAGGGCTGGGATTCGAACTTTTAGGGAGTCTAAACTGCTTCTAGGCCTTGTGGCTGAAGAGAAATCTTCAGGCTGGGACCCGAGGAAAGATGTTCAGCTGCTGGGTGAAAGCTTTGTCCTAGTCACAGTCAACGGTTGGGTCCCCGGCCCCCCGTCCAATTCGCAGGCCCATTGCGTGGGGAAGGAGAATTGTCGCTTTTGTTTGTACAGAGGACGGCGACAGCTTCCTCAGGCTGTCGCGAGGGTATTTTTAGTACCTCCGATTCAGAAATAGGAACGTGTACATTATAATTCCATTTCCTGAAAGGAGAGCGTCCTCGTTTTTGTATCCTCCCCCAGCCCCCAAGTCTGGGAAGACGCAGCCAGGGGAGGAGGGGAATGAGGAAGCGAAGAGGAATTTAAATGTTAGCTCGTTCTGGCTGCAGTTCACTGAGGGGAGATGGGGACCCAGAGGGATATGCAGATTTAACTCCGAAAGCTCGGTAGATGTCACAAACCCCAGGAAACCCCGGGATGGGAGAGGAGGACAGAGCGGCTAAGGATATGGAAATATCGCCTTGTTTTTCCCAGACATCTGTCTCCAGAGCTGGTTTGAGAAGTCAGGAGACAGTTTCCTTGTTCTCAGAAGAGGTTTTATTAGCCCCGCCTCCTACGCACACCCCTCCCCCGATTCTGGGAACGCTTGGGTGCCCCAGGACGGTCCTCCCAACCGAAGTGCGTCCCTTCTTGCATTGCTCAAGAGGATCCTTTGCAGATGTGCTTCTTGGTGACCAGACAATGGTCAAGGCAAGCCCCCCTTTTTTCTAAATAGTTCCAAAACTTTGAACAAGGGGCAGACACCACAAAATCTGGTGCAAAAGCATCCTCTTAGAGAATTGGGTTTAAAAGTTGGCCTGCATGTGGACATGTTGATAAAGTGCTCCTTTTTTCCCTTTAAGAAGAAAATATAATTTAAAAATAAGTGGGGTATCCCCATCCAGGGAAATAACTTTCTAACCATCAAGTGAGGGAACTTTCTTCAAAAAGTTCTTCTGTAATAAATTTTCACAGGAGAAAGATTAAAAAGGTCACCCATCTTATAAAACTGGAGAAATTTTGTTTCCAGGTACAGTTCTGGAGAGGGGTGAAGAGGGCAGGCTTGCAAGCTAGATAGCAACTGAAATAAAACAAATGGGTGGGGCAGAAGGCGTCTCCCCCTCGGACTGCTCATCTCCGCAGTCACTGGGACTGCCGTGCAAACCCGAGCCGAGTTTCTCACTTACTACAGCCTCCCTGAGGTTGCTTCCTCATAACCTGATGGTTACTTAACCTTCACATCACCTCCTGTCAATCGCTCTCACCTGAGAAGGTGTTATTTCCCCTCTGGTGGTAATTGCAGATAAACAGAGTTCTTTATCTGTAGAGCTTAGCTCTGCTTTCCACAGATTTGAAGTTACTCCTCCCAGGTTTAAGATGTCTGCTTCCTTCAGGTGTGGGATTAAATAAAGGATTCCTTCACCAGAAAATTAGTACCAAGAGAAAAGGATGCTTTTACCTGAATTACTAAACACCTTTCACAGATAGTGCAGGTCCTGAAGGCAACTCTAAGTCCTCTTAGTAACCATCTTAGCTCGGATCCTTCTTAGTTATTCGCCATGCATTGGAATTGATTGCGTGAAAGGCTCTGTTTTCTGATTTTTTTCTCTCTTAATATTAAACTGTTTGCATGACTTGTAGTTTGCAATATTAGTAAATGGCTTAAACAAGGTAGTCATCAGCTGCATGTTAATATTCTAACCTTGATTAAATTGAAGAGGCCACTCTTAAAAAATATTTGAAAAAAATCAAATTGCGGGGGAGGGGGATCCTGCCACAGACACAAAAAAGACTCCAATTATCTTTTTCCCTACAAGATGTTTGTTCTGTCCATGACTGCTCACACTTCAGCAATCTTGCCAGCAAGACTCAAAAAAAAAAAAAAAAAAAAACCCTCTCCTTCTTCCAAAGCCACAGCCTTGTACATAACAGATTGTACAGTCCTATTGCCTTAGGCGGGTTAGAGGTTCCTCTCTGCAAAGAGCGACACAGAAATTGCCAGCATCCAGACATATTTGGGGGAGCACTGTGCTTCTTCTTGTCTTGGCTGCAGAAGTGGGTCTATAAGGTCCCCATTTTGCTGTTTGGCTCTCAAGATGATAGAGGGCTGCCCGAGCCAGGCCCAAAAGTCATAGCGATGAGGCATCCAGGTGTGCTGGTTCTGAATGGGCTGCCGTAGGAACGGCCAGGAGTAAGAGTGAGGGGCGGGGGGGCTGCCAAGGGGAGTACAGGAGTCTTGAGAAAACGCTGGGAAATAAACAACCTCAAGGCAGCTGCGTTGCCCTTTTCCCTGCACTTCCCTCTCAACCGTCTGAGCAACCAGTTTGCTCCTAGAAACATGTTAATTGCCAACGGAGCTCATTAAGGCATGCACATGCAAAACACAGCAAGAAAGATTAAATGGACAAAAGCGCAATAATGAACTGTCAACAATCGGGCCCATCTACGAGACCAGGATCACTCAAGAATGAGGCATTTAGAGGCAACAAAGGATTGTCTGGGACAGGAAGAAAAGACGACCTAGACTTTTGTTTAGTCAACACAATTGATTACAAATGAGAGATTAACAGGATAGCTTCAGATTTTTTTAAAAAGAGGCAGAAAAGAAAAGTCCAATTAAGTCCACCGAATGTTAACTACATTGCGTTCCATGCCTAGCCCCAAAGAAATTCTCATTAAACCATCCCTGGCGATCCCTTTTGGAAAGTAATTTGTCTCCCTGATGGAGCAGAGAAAGAGAATCGTGTAAAAGAAAGCGTTAGTTCTTGGCACAATGAGCTTAGGAGACACACTAGAAAGAGCCAAAGGGGGAGTTAATGAGCATCTGACAAACTGCTTGGATTCAGGCCTAGAGAACAGCGATGAAAAGATGAAATTGGCCAACAACTATTCTTTATATCAAACATAAAAAGGCCAATCTGAAATGGGGCTGCTCAAAACTGGTTGAAAGTACATAGCCCAAGAAAAGAGAGCCGCGGCCTGGCTCCGTGGTGGACACTGGACAGAGACAGAATTCAGCAGTTCCTGAGCTAGGAAATAAACAGAAAGGTGGGATCTCCATCACAGAGCAAACTCCAGACACTGGCCCCAGGACTTTGGAGGGGCTGATCTGAAACTGTGGATGCTCCCACTACTACTTCCTGGATGTTTCTTTCATGAGTGAAAAATGTATCGGGTTAACCTTGGAGGGTTCCCTAAAAGTTCTGGTAATCTGGTCATTTGCCAAACTACCCCTGTCTTTTAGAGCCATAACCCCCCACTCTAGGGGTACCATATGTCACCAGTAGACATTCAGTTCTTCTACTCTTCTTCCTAGTGACCACGCAAAAACCTCACCCCAGGTGATTGTCTTCCTAATTTTGCATGGAGGAAAAGAGGGGGCGAGAAAATGAAGACAGATACACGGCTTTGTGGACAGATCACAAAGTATTTAAATTGTTTCTCAGAGCTGTTCATGTGGCTTTAAGAAACCTCTTCATTTTAATGTTTTCACTGTTGAAGAAAGTAGATCAATGGTATATATCTGAGATAAACAGTACATCTTATTTAAACATAAAAGTCCAGGTGCTCCAACAGCAGAAGCATTCAGTGTCTGGTAGAACCAGGTGAACAGAATCTAGCAGTATGATGGGGTTTTTTATTCGAGTTCACCAGCTAAGGAACCCAGGACAAATTCTGTGGCTTCTTAAAGCCTTATTTATTCCATTTGATATGGGACCTGCGCCATCTCAGATACTAGAGTGCAGCATTTAAATCTTGATTCTAGGTTTTGTATTCTTATTCCCAAGTCCTTGGTAACAACTATCACATTGCTGAGGGCTTGGCTTGCACTTCAGGCTTTGCTCATGCTTCATGGAAGAAATATATTGGTGCCTAGAAGTAAAGAATGAAGAGGAAGAAATATATGAATTCAAAATAAAAACAGTCATCTAAGATTAAAGACGTTCTGGTTTTCAAAGCACAGAGGTGCTATAAAATCTAGCAAGGTCCATTTTAGGAATGAGACTTTTCTATTGCAAATAAACGAGAATCTGATAAAAATAGTTTGTCACCAAGACATTCTGTCAAGGCCACATGACCGATACATGATCATCATTGTTAATATTTTCTTTTCGTCAATGTTTTTAAATCTTAGGTCATATTTAGAGCTTTCTCTTTCCCTCAAAGAGTCTCAATGTCTTTATTTTGCCCCTGAAAGTGGGTGGGGTGACTTGCGTAGGGAAGGATAACATCTATAAGAAGAAAGTAAGAGTGAGTGGTTAAGGGCTTGGCATCTGGCATCCCAGCAGCTGAGTTCAAGTTCAAATCCTAGCTCAGCCACTTAACAGGGAAAACTACTTTGTTTCCTCATTGGCAAAATGGGAATATTAAAAGAACCTGTCTCAGAGGGTTGTTTTGAGGCTTACATGAGTTAACACATATAATTAGAACTTAGAACAGCACCTGACACGTGCATAGTAAACATTCCAGAAGTTAGCAGCCATTATTATAAAAATTCAAGTAATAAAACTTTAATATAGTACTTTATAAAGATACTTTACCTGTGTTATCTTATTGACTTTTCATCACCAACTAATATGTAGGCTTTTTAGCCCCAATTTAAAGAGGAGCAAACCGAGCTGCTGAAGATGGTATGACTCCCTTTATTTCACACAACGGGAACTTGGTGGAGTGGGGACTCATACTCAGGGGATTCTCCCTGACTATGGAGCTTCGGTTCTAAGAGCAATGTGCATACGGATCACATAAAGGTCTTGCTTAAAATGCACCTGAATCCCATTTACTGAGATGATGAGTCAATAGCTCTGCTCTGTGGCCCAGGAATCTGTATTTTAACCAGAAGCAGTTGGTTCTCCGGGCTATACTTTGAGAAACACTGATTAGCATCTGTGTTCTTTCCACCTCACCATGATGCTGCCTTTGAAAGGTAAAATAACACCATCAGCTCTTCATAAATCAATACATTTGATTATTCATTCAACAAATATGATGTGAGCATGTCAAATTGTCAGACGCCATGCTGGGTGCTTGAGTTACAAGAAAGAGCAGGGCACAGCCTCTGCCTTGGAGTTTATAGTTTTGTGGGGGAGGAAAATCACGTATAACAAAAATCGCCATATGATACTTGGTTATGAAGATGAAATTGGGCATTCAGTCAGTCTGGGTTGGGGTGTGTAGTGGACATCTGTTATTTTTGCAGGCTGATCATCATTCTCCCGTCTGGTAACAACATCTAACATTTCCTTTGGAGACATCACCTCCCCCCCACTCTCAGTTCATATAGTTGAGGTGCGAGCTATTCCATTTCCCCACCATGGGGCATGTGACCCAGGCCTGGCCAATGAGAACATAGCATCTTTCTGTTCGCAGTGAATGCTCAGGACTGGGCACCTGACCCAAAGGGGGCCAATAAAAGTCTTACCCTTGTCTTAGGCCAGAGCAGAGAAATTTTTCCTCTGGGATGTGTGAGTGATTTGGATGTTAGTCTGGGGATCTGGTACAGGCATATTTGTTACAAAGTTAGGGAAGACCTTCCTGTACCAGTAATATTAGAGGTAGACAGAGAGTGGAATCAAGAACCTGCCCTAACAACCTCACTGGCTCTGCTGTGGCTGAAGTCTGAGGCTCACAAGTGGGCTTCATAGCTATTTGCTCTAAATGGAGTCTCTCTACTCTCACTCCAAGACTCCTGGCATACTGGGCAGAAGAAAAGAAAGTCTGAGACGCCTCTCTGCAGCCAGTGATGCTTGAGTTGAGTCTTCAAATAGCAGGTGATGTTTGCTCTGGAGAAACGGAGAAAGCAGCCTAAGTGAAAGCCCCAAGATGAAAGAAAGACAGTGAGTTGATGCCATTTAGATGAGGTTTGTTATAGTTGGCTGGGTTTAATATCAATAGGTGTGATTTTGAAACCTACTGCTACTTCTGAGCAGCTATAGGGCTATGGGCTAGAGACTTGCCTTTTCTAAGCCTCAGATTTCTGTTCTGAAAAATGGGCACAAAAATAACATCTGCTGCACCAGACTGATATGATTCATTGCAATGCGATAAGTCAAACACCTGATCCATTGTATGCATTTAGGTAAATGATGGCAATTATCACCAAAAGGCGAGGCACCTTAAGAAGGTGTGGATGGCTGGTTGGCATTCTAAATTTCCTGTGTAGTCCAATGGAGTGGTCTGCTGGGGCTAGAGATGTTTTGGGGAAGAGATTGGTACCCTAGTATCCTCTCACTGTCTGCCCAGCTGCTGAAGCCTGCCTGTTTTCTGATGAAACAGGAGATAGAAGTGAAATATCATAGGCTTCAGAGTTACATAGACCAACTGGTTTCAACACTCACCAGCTGTGTGACCATGGGTCCCTCCTCTTAACATTCTGAGACTCAGTTGTTTCATCTTTTGAATTTTAACATTAACAGTTGTTGGAAGGACTTAAATTAGGTAATATGTACAAAGTGCCTGGCTATTTATTCTTACTAATTACTAATATTACAATTATTACCACTCAAATAATTTTGAGATCCTTGGTCAGGAGAGCAAGTAGAACTCATCGTCCTTTAGCAAACAAAGATCGTCCTTTAGCAAACAAAGCTCTGTGAGCAGTATGAGGGCAGAGACTGTCTGCTTTGTTCACTGCTGTGTGTCCAATGCTTGGCGCATACTAGGTACCCTGAAATGAAGAATTCAAAATCAGCTTCTCCTCTCCATGGGCAAAAGGTTACCCTGCTCTCTCTTCTGGGCAGCCACTCGCACTCGCATCCATAGCAATTCAGTCACAAAACAAATGTTTATTGAAGGTCTGCTGTGTGCCAGATACTGAGGTTGAGATATGACTGAACAAGACAGACTTTGACTTTGTGGACCTTACATCCTAATGGGACACAGGTGATGAAACAAAAACCATTAAAAAAAAACAAAATGCAACCAAGTAAATTTGAAGATCTAATTGACTTTATTAAGTGATTCATGAATTGGGCAGCATCATATCTAGCAAACAGAAGGGAGCATCGAGGGGTCTTACAACATGGAAGGTTTTTAGAGGAAGAGGGGTGGGGCAAGGGCGCTATTAACAAAAGATTAGACCAAAACAATTTCTTTTGTGTGTAGAGAACAGCAAGGGTTTTTATCATGCAGATTGCTTCTTGTTTCTGTGGAGGTAGAAAAAGCCCATGTGACCGATTTACCTCACTGGTGCTTGACAGAAAATTCCAGACTAGTTGATTAAGATTGTGTTTCCAAGAAAGGTTGAAACAGCCATTAGGTCCGGTGTCATTGGGTAAATCATCATGCTAAAGCATAAGCGATGCCATTTTGGGCCCATGGTTTTCTCTTTAACAAAACCAAGAAACAGGAAATAATTTCAGATTATGGTAAACACCAGGAAGGAAACAAACCTTATAGAATATATGTGAGAGAAGGCTGCTTAAAATAGGTGGTCAATACCAGTGTTGGTGCAATTAAAATTCCCACTGCACCCAGGAACTAAGAGAAGCTTCAACACAACACAAATTGCCCCCTGGAATTAATACACTTGACTTCATTGAAAAATCTCTCCTCCCCACAGCTCCAAAATACCCATTGGTTGTCCCAGCTCAAATGTGCTTGGGACTCAAAAACGGGTTTCCCAAGGTATGCTACAGAAAACAAAAACCACCCGTAGGCAGGGGGTGCTCCAGGCCATTGACCCACATACCATTTTCCCACTGAATGGTAATTGATCAAAGTTAAACATTTTATAGAAAGAGATACTGCTGCCATGTTTTTAAAGCGTGTGTTTCCCAGCCAAGTCTCCAGATGGAATCACCGAAGCAACACATCCTTGACTTAAATGTGACTGTTTAACAGTTATATTGGGTAGGCCATATTTTTCCACAAGGAGGTGGTTGCTTGTCTTAGGAACTTGAGACTCTTAACAGACTTTTGGGTAAGAGCTTTCCAGGATACCACTCTGTCTCTCACACTTCCTGAAGTCACAGAAGTCAGAGTCCTACTTGTGGTGTCAGAAGAGGGGAATAATAGAGTGAACTATTGTACAGCTTGTAGAATGTTCAGGTTTGTAGGGAGTCTTAGTCAATGACTGCCACTAAGGAATGATTTATAAGCATAAGGACGGTCCTGTTGTTTGTTTTTGCCTGACCATGATCCACTTGCCTTTCTGCTTATCAGCATTCTGATTTTGCTTTGAGAGAGCCGCCCTTCTCCACTGAGTACAAACCACTGGGCATGTGAAGAAGGCCCTCCATGCCATGTCCAATTGGCCACCGTACAGACATGGGATAAGCTAGGTCAGATAGATGCTTTCTTTGGAGCTTGACCCTTGAGCAGAGGGATAAGACTACATATAACTGATGTTCATTCGTTCTCAGGAGACTATGGATTAGCTTGTTACTTATACACCCTGAGTTGCCCTACCCCCTGCCTTTCCACACATGGTATTGCAACTTTCCCTTGGTTCTATTAGCTCCCCCATAACATTCCAATGAATTAATTTCCACATAAACTGACCAGAGTTGTTTTCTGTGGCTTAGAACCAAAGATGTTGATAGAACAGTAATCTTTCAACCCATGACCCACCTTCTCCTTATGGTCCTTTAAACAGCATCTGAAGATCAAGGTTGGATTTTCCTACCAGCATTTTAATTGTTTACCAGAGTGCTTTTTAGTTCTGAGGCTCTTTCAAGTAGACATGGACTACTTTGCTACATGGAAAAAAATTGGAGGAAGAAAATCCTATTACCTTAACCATATCCCAATTTATATTCAGAATAAAAATATTTTCAGGTGGAGGTAGGGCTAAGACAAGGAACACAGGCAAGAGGGAAGTTAAAAATATAGCAGAACAATGATGACATTTAGGGGTGGTTTTTTGTTTGTTTGTTTGTTTTTTGCTTAGGAAGAGCTCTGGCTGGGGTGCAAGGGGAGGGAAGAAATGGGAGATATTTGTCAAAGGTACAAACTTCCAGTTAGAAGATTAATAAGCTCCAGGGAGCTAATACACAGTATTGTGAATATAGTTAACAATACTATATTTTACACTCAAACGTTGCTAAGAAATAGACCTTAAATGTTCTCCCCACTAAAAAATAATGGTAATTGTGTGATATTATAGGTGTCAGCTAATACTACCATAGTAACCACACTATAAGATATAAGTGTAACAAATCAATAGGTTGTATACCTTAAACTTATACAATATGTCAATTGTATCTCAATAAAGCTGACAAAAATAAAATACATCCCAGACAAAAGGAAGAGGTTTCAGAATATATTTGGTTATTTTTTCCCAGCACTTCCATGATGTAGAAACAACTTGTTAACTGTAGTCTACTAAAAAGGAGGACATCTTAAAGTAGACTTTAGGAAGAGAGTTTGCTGAGGTCAAGCAGGGAGATGGGAAGAAGGCTGGCTTTAATTCCTGGGGTTCTGAGCCTTAGAGGTCTGTGCTTTGTTCATTGAAGAACACAAATCCTAAAACCTGGTGTATATTTGGGGCAAGAAGAGGTAATTATCTACCATTTGTCCCTTTTCAAAAATAAATTAATGTAAATTTACCCAAAAGCTCACATAATCAATTAGGTAGTCGATATAAATATGAAACAAAATAGGATAAAAATACGCTAGCTACAAGGATTATTGAGAGGGAGGACCAGCTTTGACAGACACTGAATTTCCTGGTAGCTAAGCCAAAATGGGAAAGACAGTGGGTGATAGTACACTGACATTCTTAAGAGACACCAGCAAACAAACAGAATAGCTTCCTTGATCAGATTTTCGTGTAGATTTCCTTTCAGTCTTGAATTTCCTCTTCAGTCTTGAATATTGTGATGTATGTGCTCATAAGCCTGTATATTGATCATATTCTTTTGGGTTAGCACCTAGAAGGGGTTAGCCCACTTCAGTCATGGCACAAAGTTCCTGGAGAAAAAAAAAGGAGGGAACCAAATCCTGACTATTGTGGCTTGTTCATGAAAATGCATGGCTCTTAGTGAAATTGCCCTCCTGGATGGAATTTTCTGTCCTAGCAATTTCTCATACATTACACATCTGTAATAATATTTACAGATTTTCTCTGGGGATGAAGGTAGAGCAAAGTTTGGCTGTTTTGAGTGAGCCAGAGTTAGCATGGGATTTAAACTGTAGGTCTAAGATTAATTTGAAGATGCACAGGGTCTCCACTGTCTCCTATCAAATCTATAAGATTGACATAAAACCATTGACTACTGCAAAGGAATATTGTGTTAGAAAAAGATTGTACTGGTATTTGCAATTGCATCCCTTGAGGGGTGCTTTGTAAAACTCAAAAGTGGCTGCTCTAAGCTTAAAGTACCTATCACATCACTTCTGGATAGATCATGGGAAATCGGTAGCTTTGAAGTCACTGTTGTACATTCCATCCTCTGGGAAAAGAAATGCCAAAGTGTCTGCTCCAGAGAAGAGATCTGGGAGGTTTTAATTTCCCTACGAGTTTGTTTGTTTTTTAAATGCTAGCTGATTTGCTCTTTGGTTTGACCTTTCCCATTTCCAGTATTTTTTGTTCTTACTGTTTCCTTTACTGAGCCCATGGAGAGGCCTCCTTCTCCCTCCACCTCATTCTTCTTATGGCTGCCTCCTTCTAATCCTCGAAGTATAGTTTACTTTGGCAAGATCTTTCTTGGAAAAGAAGGAGTTAAATTACACAGAATAGGTTGCCACCTCCAGGTGGGTTTAACCTACAAAGAAGGTTACTCTTAGAAAGGACCTTTATCTCCCCTCCCCGCCCCCACTGCTTCTTTTAGATGTTCTTCCTCTGTTCTCCCTCTCACTCCACATTTCCTCCCTTCTTTTCCTTTGTGGTACTTATCAAAAGTCACATATTCACTTGTTCCTTTCTTGTTTGCTCCCCAAGTATATTGGAAGTACCAGAGTGTGGGGTCATGCACATGTATGTGCAGTGCCCACCTCTGTGCCTGGCACACAGCAGGTGCTCTCTAGTCTAGGTATGAAAGAAGTTATGTACCTCCTCCTTGAAAAAATCATCTGTTGAAAATAATGTGTGTGCAGGTGTTGGATTGTAACTGTCATACTGGTTCCATGCCCTCACTCAAACCGGGGAGCAGAAACTCAAACCTGCAGAATGTGTATTCTATCACAACGACTAGGGTTTATTTGGCATTTGCTGGGCACAGGAAATTTTGTGAACACAATTTTTAATTCTCTCAAACCTGCAAGGCACATATCATTTCAGCTGAAGAAAAAGGAGGCTCCCAAAGGCTCCAGGTTGGCCCAGCTGTTACTGGCTGGGTAGGCATTTGAGGCTGGACTTGACTCTCAGTCTGTGCCCTTTCCACCTTTCCAGGATGTCATCTCCCCTTCTGCACATAGCTACATTCCAGGCACCCTCAAAGTTCAGTTAGCTGCCTCCTTCCTCCAAAGGTCCCATGTGAGTTCTTCCTTCCAACACCTTTTATCTTTTTATCTATGGCTCTCCTATGATGTCTGACATTTTTCTACAGTAACTTGCATCATTGATTTCTCATTCAGGTCCCTTTCCCTGGGTTTACTCATCCAGCCTGGTCTGGCTCCAGCCTACCGCTAGTCTCACCCTGGGTCACTCTCTCCTTCCTCTTTGGGGACAAGCTGTGCCAGTTTCTTTCCATCCTTGCAACAAGCCACATCTTGTCATTTTGGGGGCCCTTGAACATGCACTTTCCTCTGCCTGATGCCCTCTTCCTTCAGGGTTATATTTTGCTTATCTCTTTAAGACCGGCCTATGATATCACCTCCTTAGGGAAGTCTTCCTTGATGCCTTGCTGAACAGAGATGTAAGCTTCTCTGTGTGTTCCCTTCATTATATCTATCATTACGCAAGGCTCTTGCTTTTTCTTCCCCACCCCCAGCATTATCCCAACTAGAATATTTTTGTGAGCAGGTTTATTTACTTCTCTTTCTTTCCCACTTAAACATAAGCTCCTTGAGGGCAGGGACCATGTCTGTTATGTTCATTAGTATGTCTCCAGCACCCAAATATATGGCCTAGCACAGTGCTTTGCCCACAGTAGGTGCTCAGTAAGCAGTTGTTGAAAAACATTGGATTGCGTCATTCCCCTGCTGAAAACCCTCTAATGCTTTACTGTTTACCCTTCAAGTAAAAAGTGTTACTATGACTTACCAGTCTTCTTATCTCCATCCCCTTGAACTGAGATCTCTGAGTTCATCTGCCTTCTTCCCCTTGCTGACTTTACTCCAGCTATGCAGGCCTCCTGATGTTTCTCACGCCTGCCAGACAAGTTCCTGCCTTAAGGCCTTTGCATTTGCTATGCCTTCCTCTGGAGCCATATTCTCTATGGATTACCCCTTTCTCCCTTCAGGACTTTGCTCAGACCTTGTTCTCTGGTGTAGGCCTTCCCCAGACAAACTGAAATGTGAAGACTTCCCTGACACACCCTCACATAGACACTCACTCCCACATGTTCCCTCTCCACCTTCCCTGCTGCATTGATTGTCGATTTCCCCCTACTAGAGTGTAAGCTCCACTAAGGCAGGGGTTTTTATTTACTTCCTCACTGCTGTATTCCTCTGATCCCAGAATTGCACCTGACACATAGCAGGTGTTCAGTGGCCATCTTTCTCCTTCTGATTTGCCCCACTGTTTGTCATTGCCCTCAGAGTTGCAGTAAGCCAGCCTTGAATATCGGTTCCAAGAATGAAGGAATCTGTTGCTAGGTACTAAACATGGTTGCTTCAAAGAGTAAAGCAGACATGTTTGAATAAACTAAAGATCTTCAACAGACACTTGCAGTGCTTTCAGAAAAATAATACAGAAATAATACTGCAAAGCTTCAGCTTTTTGCTTTCTGCTTTCATTGGTGAGTTGACCTCATAATTAATGAGAAAATAATGTCTTTTCTTGCTGTTTGTTTCTCCCCATCACTGCTGACGTCTCTCATAGCTCCTCGTCTGCAGACCCAGTTTCCTTTCATTAAACCTTCTCTGGGCGAGGGAGCTGGCTTCTAAAGGCAGGGCCGTTATAGCGATCCTTGGGGTACATAAACTTCTGGCTCCCTTCAAGAGAGAAACAACCAAACAGAGAGAGTTAGAGAGGCTGGATTTATAAAGCATTTTCAGCGTTGTTCATCCAAAGCTAAGAGCTGCAATTCAAGGGTTACCTGAATGTGTCTGGCTTTTTAGTAATTGTAGGTCACAGGTATGGGATGGTACCTGCTTGGTATCTGGTGAGCCATGTGATCCAGCTATTGGAGTTGTCTGTGTTTTCTATTTTTGTTTAAGAAACAGCTCTTCCTTTTCATGTAGAAACCTTTTCCTTTGGCCTAGATTGCAGGACACGTCGCAGCCACCCACCAGGTCCTCTCCTCCTGCTCTGCCCGTCCCATGAGCGCACTGCCCTGCGTCCTAGCCCTCACCAGCCACCACTTCACCTGCCACCCTCTCCTCTCTGCCACCCTCATTTACAAGCTTCTTGCCTGCAGGGAGAGTAGAGGGTCCCCAAAAGCTCACTGCACAAAGTAATAAATGAATATAACATGCCCTCTTCTTATGCTTTCATTAGAGATTTGATTTGCTGACTTTTATTTCACCTCAATGTAAGTCACACCTTCACTACTCTTCTTAGACATGTGAGGAAATTAAAATGTCTCATTTCAACTTTTTAGATAGTTTAGGCAAGAATATTTGCAGAATCTCTCTCTAATTACCCTGATTAAAAAAAAAAAAAAAACAATGTCAGTACAATTTAAAAGATTCTGGGAGAGGCTTAATTAGAAATCCCTTCTTTACCTTATTTTGTAAAGTATGAAAAGCCACACAGAAATTTTAAGGATTAGAAAGCCTCAAACTTCTATAAAAATTCACCTTTTGTTAGTCACAAATGTCCTTGAAGCCAAATAATTTCTAAATCCTGCTCCAGAATTTGCTTCTATTCTGCAGCACTTAGATTGATCAATTTTCAGAAGTTGTAGGAGAGAAAATAAATTCTGTCTCCAAATGATGTTTATAATCTCAAATCTAAATTAAAACATGTCGATTCCACAGCAATAGTCACTATGGAAATAGAAACATATAGGCCTCGATTCTAAATCAAGAGAGTGTTTAGCTGGGTGGTATATATTTTCCATCATGTTTTTGAAAAATCTGTTACAGTGTATGCATTTTCAAAGGCTTGGATTTGATAAGCTTCTAAGAAATAGTACATTTGTGGGTCAGATTAGAATTAAATATACTTTGTATACTTTTGAAGTGTAATTAGAATTTTCTGCTCCTTTATTAATGAAAATGTTGTTGAAATTTTAGATTTATTTTATGGGATTAAAAAAAATAAATACATATTTGAAGTAAATCCATGGAAACTTCTGCAGCAGGTACCTAGGCCTACACATTATCTCCATTCAAATTCTTCTCAAATTCTAAAGTTTTATAAAAAAATATGAACAAGTATAGAATAGATTTTAAAGAGTTTAAATAGAATTGCCACTCACATCTCAATTTACACCTAATTATCAAGCTTTATTTATTTTTAGAAACTGTTTAAAAATATATTTGCTAGTTTAAAAATTGTGAGCTTAAAAAACCCCAAAGATGATAATAGAATTTATCCTAAAGACATATCTTGCAAAAAAAGGTCTTGAAGTTTATTTAGAAATTAAATTAGAAGTTTTAGAAATTAAAAAGGTTTTCCCTTCTTTAGAAATTAAATTAAAAGTTTTAGAAATTAAAAAGGTTTTCCCTTCTGTTCAGACGAATGAACAATGTATCTTCATTTTTTAATTTGTTTTTTTGTAGCAAGTAATCAACAAATAAACATTCCTCCAGTCAGTAACTGCTCGATTATGTGCTAGGCAATGTTCTAAAATTGAATGTCGCTTCTCAAATAATATGAAACAAACATATGCTGTGATTATTTGCTTTAAATATCATAAGTCAAGTATAGAACTTCTTTACATAAAATACAAAATTATTCTCATTTTAAAATTACATAGTTCCTTTCTTTCAAGGAGCTCAAGATGTCAAAACAGTTAACCTTTGGAACTTAATGGAAACCAAATTCCATAATGGCAACCAAGTCCTACCTATCTTTTCTTGCAGCTGGCATGTCTTCCTAAAAATTAAAAATGGAAAGCAGTAATTATACACTCCTTGGTGATGACAGAGTGATACATCAATTCTGCCAGTTCTTGTCCAGTAATCTCTCATCAATTGCACGGTGAAGGTGGCCTAGCCTCCCCTTCCTCACAAAGAGATCTCTTGTCAAAACTCAGACCATCTTTTCTCTTTTTCCCCCTTCTCTTGCCAGGCATTAGATTAGGTCAGCATCTCTCCCTCTGCTGATACTTATCACCTGTTTATGTATACTGTACAGTATCATGTAATGAAATAGGCCAGCCTCTCTTGTCTGTGTGCAGAACTTTAGCCATTTGGACATCCTTTTAAGTGCACAGCTTGTCTCGTAATTAGCCAGAACGCTAAGTTCTTTCTCAGTGTCAGCTGACACCTTTGTAGTCATTCCTCCAAATGTATTGGGGATAATGATGTGTGAAATTCAGACGTGTGAGGGTTTCCCCCCTTGTTCTAATAGGGTTAACCTAGGCAGCAATTCTCTTGTCTACTTTTTTGCTCTTACTATTCAACCTCACCCCATTTGTTTAAGTACCCCTAAAATTCCCAGACTTGCACAGTTTGGGTTTTTTCTTGACCCTGTACCAATTCATACACTTAGTTTTTGTTTTTGAGCTGAAATGGCCAGTGTTTTGGAGTCACACAGATCCACTCTTGGTTTAAGCTCACAAATTGTTTTGCCTGAAATTTTAAAAAGCAATATATTGTATCATGCAGTACTCTCATCCGCTAGTAACAAGCATATGGCTTAAATGACAAGGACATTGATCATTTCCCAACGTAAGAAACTCAGAAGTAGAAGTCAGATCTGTTTCTGTGTGGTTCTTTAAATTGGCTCTTCTTTGGTGAAGTTTTCCTTGAGGCTGGTAGAAAGGTGCTACAGAAATCCCAGCCTCATGTGCAGTTCTGACAGTGTCCAAACTAACACTCTCTGTCTCTTGGGAGAAGGAGAAACTTTCCAAGAAACCCTCCTGGTTGATTTGCTCTCCTGTCTCATTGGCCAGAATATAATTGCATGTTCATTGCTAAACCAATCAATGGTAAGGAGTAGGGAATTAGCTTGGCTTGTTTAGATAAATTGGAGCCTATCCCTTCTGACTACTAATTGGTGTGGGAGCTTCCCCAAAGCACTCAAGGCTTAGAGAAAGGTGATATTTGAATAAAATCAAGGTGCAGTTAAGAAAGATGTGGAGGAAGCAGCAATATGAATGCTAAGACAATAGTGCCTGGTATATATGATTTTGGGGAAAAAAGGCAAGAAAGGAATTCACAAAGTCAGAATGGCATTTTAGAACTAAAGGATGCTTTTCCCCAGGTTAGCAAAAGGTAGAAAGTGATATATTTATCTTTTGGATCATAGGGGTTTTTTTTTAACCAACATCTTTTTGCAATAAAATCACTAAGTATATATGAAGTTATTTAATGTTGGAAATTCCCACTTAGTACAAAAACAGAATTTGCCTTTTTTGAAAAAATGTAGCAACTTATATAGTTAATTTGCTTTGTATTAAATTAGCAATTATAAGTAACAACAGAAATAAAGCATTTAATAACCTCTGTGTCCAAAGTTTAAAATCTTACCAATGGAGAAAATTAATTAGCTGAAGTCATCTGAATACTCTTTGTAATTTGTTTTCCTCGAAATGTAATTTGACATTTATATTAAACCCAGATTTTGAAAAAAAAAAGTTTTTGATGCTACTTGGCATATCTTTATGCTACATTATGTGTTGCTGTAGAATTTACAAGATCAACATTAAGATGTCATCAGGGAGACATGCATCCTTACACTGTGATAGACATTATCAGGCACTCCCAAAGTAGCAGCAGCTATTTACATTGAAATTAAACAGGCAACTATGGAAACGTCAAGAAACATTACATTTTTGGAGCTTGGAAACATTGAGGAGAATTAGGCTTTTCATTTTTAATTTGTACTCAAGTGACCAAAAAGTATCTTCTCTCTTAGAATGACTCCATATGGGCAGAGGAAAAACCAAGGTAACTAGCAATGTCATGCATCACAGCCTTTCGTGCTTTGCAAAATCAACTTTCAGGGTCATTACCTGTATTCTTTTTTCCTTCTATGATTTAGTTAAGAACAAGAATATTAAAGAGCATTTTATATAGTAAGAGTAAGAATAGATTCATTTCATTTGAACTTCATTTTTTATTATGAAATTTCAAGCATATACTAAGGCAGAAAGAATACTATAAAAAACCCACAGGTACCCATCACTCAGATCCAATGATTATCAAGATTTGTGCCATATCAGCTTCATTTTTTTCTTTTCTTATTTTACTGATAGATTTTAAGCAGACTCTAAACATTATTTCATTTCACTCCCATATATTTCAAGACATACTTT
Organism: Pteronotus mesoamericanus; assembly: GCF_021234165.1. Lineage (NCBI taxonomy): Eukaryota > Metazoa > Chordata > Mammalia > Chiroptera > Mormoopidae > Pteronotus > Pteronotus mesoamericanus. The sequence goes on along the minus strand of NW_026555321.1, from coordinate 45,803,788 downwards.
TTTAGTATAGACATTTTCTTAGCTAGTCACAATGTAATCATTATCATTCCTAATAAAATTAACAGTTGTTAGATATCCTGGAATATACAATCTCCAAAATATCTAAATATCCTAATATCCCCAATAGACTCCTTTAAAAAATAAATCTTTTTATGGTTGCCTTATTGGCAACATAAAACTTCTTTTTATGTGTATCATACCTGTTTGTGGGAAATTACAATGTGAAATAGATTTTTAATGTGGGTTGCTGTCAAAAACATTCTGGAAAGTCACTACTGACAGCACTGACAAGTTTTTGTTGAGGACTCTGGAGCAAATATTTCTTCTTGTAGACAGTCTGTTTATATAGACGCCAACAGATACCATAAAGTAAAAAGTTCAGCATTCAACTGCTTGTTTTGCGTATGTGGAGCTTTGTAAATGCTCTGACTTCTCTTTTCTCAGAATTTTCTTATTTTATAAATAGACAAGCCATTCATTCTAAGCTCCTATTGCTTTGGCTGTGGTATTTGATTAAGTAACTCAGGCTAGAGGAGATACAGCCTCAGGTTTAAGAGTCTCATCCTCAAACAAAGAAAGGATTTAGAGCCTTGTCTGCCACTCAGAAAGCATTATATAGGGCAAGAAGGTGGGATCAAGTATTTAGCTATGTGATTTATATTTATACTCTTTCCATCTTTCTCTAGGTTGACAAATTAGAGAACAGTAAGAAAAAAAAGTTTCAGCAACTGTGTTCTTGAAAGTCCATTGAAATATCAGCATTCTAGTTTTCCAACCACAGGGCCTTTGCAAGTGCTGGTGGTCCATTTGCCAAGAAGAATTAACTTACTGCTCCTTCCCCTTGTTTTTCTTTTATTCCTTTAAATCTCAACTCTCTTTTACTAGCAAAGCCTTCCCTGACCTCCCTGAGACATATTCCCCCATTATGTGCTTACATCATCATAGGCCACTCTTTTGTAGAACATACTAGTATTGCTGTTTTACATTTCTCTGTAGTGCTTATTCATTTAATACCACTTTCTTTGCTTAGTCTGTAAGCTCCACGAGAGCGGAGACTGTCCTTTCTCATCATTGTGTCCTTAGCATCTAATATAGTGGAACACAAATATTTGTGGAATAAAGTGCTGACTAATGTACTGAATGCTGTCACCCACAAAGAAGTTAAACACACATGCTGAAAACAACTTTATAATTAAGCATCCTAATTTTTTTTCAGGTTCAGTTTTTTTTTCTGGAATTTCAAAGAAATAAGGCGTGATTTATTTATTAGGTGACATCGGTCACTTTTTTTTTTATGATGTTTACAATAGTGTAATGCTTTTAGCAAGACAATTTTTATAAATTGTGAAAGGGGCTTATAGATAATGACTGTTTTGTTAGGTTATAAGATACATTTAAAAATATGCCAGGTCTATTTTAGTTTCTGAGAAATCTCCCATAGTTCTCAAAGCTATGAATTATGAGGGGGGACAAAAAATTCCAACTCTGGAATTTATTAAAAAATTGTGTATTCTTACATGTTTAAACTTCAGTCACTTTCCAAGTATTCTTCATTTAATGCAATACACCTATTGAGATGTTTTTTCCAGTGCTCAAAACTGTTTTTGAACTCATTGATTTTGATGTCTTTTAGTGCTTCTGCCATTTTTTGTTTCACCTTTTACAACATCAGCAAAATGTTTCCTTTTGAGGACTTTTTTCATCTGGGGAAACAGATAGACAAAAAAGTCACTCACCAAGATCTAGTGAATAGGGAGGGTGGGGCACGAGAGTCAGGCCATTTTTGGTCAAAAACTGCTGAACACTCAGTTTGGTGGGGATGGGTGCGCTCGTAAATCACCCATCATGAAATGGGCAAACGTGTTGAAAGAGTCTTCAAAAAATTTTCACTGAAGCCAAATGTGGCCTCTCACAACAATGCCAGCTGGTGCACTGATGCAGATGGGTTCCTCGAGCACTCACCTAGTGGGGGAAGCCTGGACTACAAGGGGCCCGCCCTCACGAAGATAATTCCAGGGTTTTTTGGTGGGGGCGTCTCGTCTTATATATTAGAGACTTGGATAAGTGCTATGGAATGATTGGAGAAAGCGCAGAAGACTTAGTCCTTCACATAGGCTGTCCAGGTGGCCCAGGCAGCCTCTCTAGTCCCAATTTCTGCCAATTTAGTCTTAATGCTCCAAATATATACTATTTATTCTCCAAATATGCCCAAATATTTCATGCTTCCTTGCTCTTAGCTCTTTTCTGAACACCAACCCTATGCCAATTCTCTATAAATTCCTAAAATATATACGTATTTTCATAATTGAAATATGCAAATTATCTGTGAAATTTTAAAGTATTACATATAAAGATGAGGTCCTCTTTGACAATGCACTTACTTCTGTGTTCTCCAATGAACAAATACACACTATCTCCTTGTGAGACATACAGTAATACTGTGTGTGAATATTTTTAATAGAAATTATATATTGAATAATTCTGCATATTTCCTTTTTCACTTAAAAGTGAGCCTCAGAGAGGTGTTCATATTAGTACATGTAAATAGATCTTCTGCCTTTTAACTATTGTCTATCATTCCATTTTATGAGCAGATAATGGAGCTTTTATCCATTTCTCTTCTAAAGATATCCAAGCTGTTCCTAATTTTAAAAATACTATTAATGCAAGTCAAGCTTCAGGAAGCATTCTTGTATATGCCTCATTGTCCAACTATGTGAATGTTTCCCTAGACTATGCATGGAAATATTGCGTTATATGGTGTAATAATTTTGGAGTGTTATAGAAACTGCAAAATCACCGTACAAAGTGCCTGGAACTATTATGTTCCTACCAGCAGCAAATGAGAGGTTATTTCCCTCTTATCTTTACTAACATTTAATGATATCAAACTTGGTTGCTTTTTCCAATATGATGGGTGAGAAATGGTATCTTGGTCTAACTCATATTTCCCTGATTATTGTTGAGATTTAGTATCATTTCTTACCGTTGGTGGTTGTCATTATTTTCTGTGAAGCTCTTGCTTCTGGCTGTCCCCTCTGCCTGCTTCTTGTCTGGGTCTTGGTTCACTATTGTGGCTTCTCTGCTCTCAGCATTTCTGGTTCTTTGCTGGCCTTTCCTCTTGTGCTTGAGCAGGTCTATCTAGATATTAACTTCTTTCTGTTTTAACTTATTCGAAATATATTCATTGAGTGCACTATGATAGGGTGGATGGTCTGGAGGATGACAAGACAGTCTCTGCTGTCAGTGGGAGCAACAGACAACATATTAGTAAGTGCTATATAGTACAACATCATATACAGCAAAGATGAAGCAGGTATGATGATAGAGGTTCTGAGGCATAAGGGAAAGTGTCTTATTTTAGAGAAGGTGGTCTTGGAAAGCCTCTATTGAGAGGTGAGATCCATCCCTGAATGAAGGGAGGGAGAAGAGGATCTTCTGAGGAGATGCATTAGCAAGTGCAAAAGCACTGACATAAATGTGAGAAACAGGAAGAAAGCTGGTGTGGTTAGAGCTCAAATCATGGGGCAGAGTGTAGGGAATGATGTTGAAAGGGTAGCCAGAATCCAGATCATGAAGACCTTTGGAGGCCATCTTGAAAATTCTTTATTTTACTTCAAGAGCAAAGGGAAGCTTTGTAGGTTCATGGGTAGTAGAATGTCATTTAGATGACTCTAGTTGCTTTGTAGTGAAAAGAAGGACAAATGTGGAAGTACAGAGAATAGTCAAGCGAACATATCAGTAGTCCAGACAAGGGTCTCCAGGATCATGGTGATCAGGGTGGTGAAATATGGGACACATTTTTGAATTTGGAGCAAGAATGACTTGCTGATGGATTATATGTGTGGTAGGAGGGAGGAAAAAAAGTTGGGGGTGACTCCAAGATTTTGACCTGAGCTAATGGAGGGGTAGTGATGGCACTTAGAAAGATAGAGAAGACCGTTGGCAGGGGGAAGTTTGAGGAGAAAAATCTAGAGCTCTGTATTGAACATGTTGTAAGTCACAATGATGTTAATTCCATTTTGGACTCGGCCTATTAAGTTTATGAAGTTAAAATGCATGCTTCATGAAAGCAGTGTTTTTTTTCAACCTAATTTTAATGGTAATTGCTTCTCTCTGGTTCCTCTGGAGAATCTGTTGGTGTCATAGTGCAACAGGGAAATAGCAGAAACTGAAAATGCTGAGTCCCCAGATATAAGAGAGACCCTGGTGTGACTTTGACAGTCACTTAATGTCACATAGCTTCCATTTTACCATCTATAATTTGATGATTGATAGGATTTGTAATGTACTTCTCCTATAAAGATGCTTTTTAAAAATCAGTATTAATATTGCTGCCAGTGATTAGCAAGGTTTGGGGTTTTTTTAAGAAAAGTCTTTTAATTTTGTTCTGTAAGAAAACCATGTCAAATTATTTTATCTGGTTTGTGGCTTCATGCTGTTCCATCTTTAATAAATAGTCTCATCAAATATGCTTTAATAGAGTCTGGTCAAAATACAAGTGCTAGTTTTATTATTTTTCCACAAATATTTATTGAGCATCTAATATCTCCTAGGCATTGGACTTAGACTTGGGATTCTAAAAATGAACACACATCTAAATACAACTCTGAGATCAAAACAATACTCAGATTTTATAAACTTTGACCTTCTGAAATATTCTGTTGTAAGTGAAGTATAAACATGTCGATTAACTATTAAACCTTTAGTCCCCCCCCAATTCAGTAATTATAGTCTTCATTACTAAATATTAGAGTTTTTAAAATGCTTGTGAAGTTACTGATTCAGGAAATAGCAAGGGTTCTTAAGCTTGATTGTCTGGGTTAATGCTGTTTAGTTATATGTAATATAAATCTTGTATGTAATTTTGAATTTTCTAGTAGCTACTTCAGAAAAAGTAAACAGAAACAGGTGAATTTAATATATATTTAATCTAATACATTGAAAATATTTTAATATGTAATCAACACAAATTATTAATAAGTTACATTCTTTTTGTTCATGCTGTCTTTAAAATCCAACGTGTATTTTATACTTACAGCGTATTTCCATTTGGATGCTAAATTTTCATTGGATAGCTACTGAGATTTCATAAAATGTAGAATTGAAAGAGTAGATTCACATACCCAAGTTGTTCCGAACATACTTAAAATTTTTTCAGTTGAAATTAAATAAAAGGTAAGTTCTTCAGTTACACCAGCTCCATTTTAAGTGCTCAGTAGCCACAAGTGGTTAGTGGCTGCCATACTGGACAGTGCAAAGTATAATGTTACTATATGTATAATATATTGTTTATTTACAGAAGTTTTCTAGGAGGAATAAACCTACTTACATATGCTTGGTTGTCACACATAACAAAATTTAAACCAAAAAGTTACAGAAGGGAAGTGTTTAGGTAATGTTGAGTGAGAATTTGCTTTTATTGTGACAACATATATGTAACATAAAATTTACCGTTTTAACCTTTTATAAGTGTACACTTCAGTGGCGTTAAACACATCCCCATTGTTGTGAAACCATCCTCACCACCCGCCTCCAGACCTTTTCACCTTCCCAAACTGAAACTTTGTGCCCATTAAACTCTAACGCCTCATCCCTCCCCCGTCCCCAGCAACCACCATTCTATTTTATGTCTCTGACTTTAACTACTCTAGATATCTCTCATATAAGTGGGATCATACAGTGTTTTTCCTTTTCTGTCCTGCTTATTTCACTTAGTGTAATGTCTTCAGGTTTCATCCATGTTGTAGCATGTTCCTTTTTAAAGTTGTATGTATATGCCACATGCCACATTCCAAAAATTGCCATATAACATTGTGTAAGTTTAGTGTACATGATACGTTGATTTGATACATTATATATTGCAGTGTGTTTACCACCATAACTTTAGTCACCACCTCTATACATCACATAATTGTCATTTTTTTTTAACTTGAGAATATTTAAGATTTAGTCTCTTAGCAATTTTGAAGCATGTAGTTGTTGAATGTAATCACTATAATGAGAATTAGATCTCCAGAACTTATTTTCCAGTGGCAGGTTTGCACCCCTTAAGAATATCCCCCCAGGCCCTGGTAACTACCATTCTACTGTTTCTATGAGTTCGGCTTTTTAATGTTCCACATATAAGTTGTACCATGCAATATTTGGCTTTTCATATCTGGCTTATCACACTAAGCATAATACCTTCAAGGTCCATTCATGGTGTCACAAATGGCAGGATTTCCTTCTTTCTTATGGTTAATAATATTCTCTTCTGTATGTACATATAGAGATATAACACATTTTCTTTATCCATTTGTCTGTAGATGGACACGGGTTATTTTCATATCTTTTCTATTGTGAATAATGCTGCAGTGAACATGGGAGTACAAACATCTTTGCGATATGAGTTTTGTCCAGAAAAAGTCCAGCCATAACAAGAACATAAACATAACAAGAACAGTTTGTATGACATGTATGTAACCTAGCAGCCTAGGAGAGTGGACTGGAATGAGCGTGCATGAACAATGATGACTTCACTATACTAGTCAGTGTGGCAGTAGATGATGTTGAATGAGTATGTGTACTGTGTGGCTGTCACATTCCAAATGACTGAGAGAGCAACATATCTGCATCAAATTGTGCATTAAGCTTGAACATTTCTCCATGGAAACTATTTGGATGAGGCCGAAGGCTGCAGCTATGGGAGACTGGTGATTGGCAGCCTCATCCTGACAATGCTCCTGCTCATGCATCATGTTTCATAGAGTTTTTTGGCAAAACATCAAATCACCCAGGTGACTCAGCCCCCTACCATCCAGAGTTGGCTCCCTGCGACTTCTGGCTTTTCCCAAAGCTAGAAATCACATTTGAAAGGGAAAAGATTTCAAACTGTTGATGAGATTCAGGAAGCAGCTTATGGCAATTGGGAGAACTGTGTGAGGTCCCAAGGTGCCTACTCTGAAGGGGACTGAGGTGTCATTGTCCTATTTACAATGATTTTTGTATCTTCATTAAATGTCTATTTCATATTACATGGCTGGATACCTTCTGAACAAATTTTGTATACATTTACTAGTGAAGTTACTGGATCATCTATACGGTAGTTGTAATATGAGGGGGAATGCCATACTGTTTTCCATAGTGGCTGAACACTTGCGTTCCCACCAACAATGTACAAGGTTTTCTTTTCTCCATATCCTCTCTACTCAACAGTTGTTGTCTCCTGTCTTTTATGAGATACCCATTTTGATTTTCATTTCCCTGATGATTAGTGATGTTAAGCACTTTTTGATATTCCGGTTGGCCACAGGGATGTCTTCTTTGGGAAAATGCCTACTTAATGCTTCTGCCCATTTTTTAATAGGATTGTTTGTGGAGTTTGTTGTTGTTTTTTGTTGTTGTTGTTGTTATTGAGTTGTATACGTTTTTTATATATTTTGGGTATTAACCAATTATTTGATATATGGTTTACAAGTATTTTTCCCATTCTGGGTTGCCCTTTTATTTTGTTGGGGTTTTTTGTTTGATTTTTACTTTTGCTACACAGAAACTTTGATGTAGTATCACTTGTTAATTTTTACTTTTGTTTTTTGTGCTTTTGGTATTACATCTAAAAAAATCATTTTCAAAACTAATGTCAAGGAAGTTTTTCCCTATGTTTTCTTTTAGGAGTTTTACCATGTCAGGTTTTATGTTTGTCTTTAATCCATACCTATTTTAAGTTAATTTTTATGAATAGTGTAAAATTGAGGCCCAATTTCATTTTCCTGCGTGCAGTTATCCAGTCTTCCCAACACCATTTGTTGGAGACTATTCTTTCCCTACTTACCCCTTGTGAGTGTACTTAGCCCTTTTGTCAAAGATTAGTTGACTGTACACGCAGAGGTTTATTTCTTGGCCCTCAATTCTGTTGCATTGGATTATGTGTCTATTTTTGTGACAATACTATCCTGTTTTAATATAGCTTTGTAGCATAGTTTGAAATCAGAAAATGTGATGCCTCGGTTTTGTTTTTCCCCCTCAGGATTGCTTTGGCTGTGTGGGTGAGGGGGGATCTTTTGTGGTTCCAACCAAAGTTTAGGTTTGTTTATTATAAATAATTTTGTGAAAAATGCCATTTGGATTTTGATAGGGATTGCATTAAATCTATAGATGGCTTTGGGTGTTATGGACATTTTAATTATATTCTTCTGATCATGAACATGGGATATCTTTCCATTTGTTTGTCTTCAATTTCTTTCATCCAAGTCTTACAGTTTTTATTGTTCAGATCTTTCTCTTTGTTAAACTTATTCCTAAATATTTTATTGTTTTGGGTATATTGTGAATGAAATAATTTCCTTTATTTATTTTTCAGGTATTTCATTGTTAATATATAGAAATATAACTGCTTTCCAATAGATGATTCTATATCCTGAACTTTACTGAATTCATTGATTAGTTCCAATAGATTTTGGGGTTTTCTTTAGGATCTTCTCTATATAAGATCATATCATCTACAGATGACAATTTTACTTATTCCTTTCCAACTTGAATGCCATTCATTTCTTTGTTTTGTCTACTTGTTCAAGCTAGGACTCCCAGTACTGTATTGAATATTAGAAGTGAGAGGCATATTCGTATTGTTCTGATCTTAAAGGAAAAATCTTTCAGTCTATTACCATTGAGTGTGATGTAGCTATGGTTTGTCATATATAACTTTTATTATGTTGAGGTGTGTTCCTTCATACCTAACTTGTTGAGAGTTCTTTTATCATAAAAAGATGTTGTATTTTGTAAAGTGCTTTTTATGAATTTATTGAGATAAAATACATGATTTTTATTTTTAATTCTATTAATATGGTCCATCACATTTATTGATTTGTGTATGTTGAATCATCTTTGTGTTCCATGGATAAATCCCACTTGGTTATGGTGTATGATTATTTTGATGTGTTATTAAATTCAGTTTGCTAATATTTTTATTGAGAAATTTTGCATCTATATTAATCAGAGTTAGTGATCCCTGGTTTTCTTTTTGTGTCCTTATCTGGCTTTGGTATCATGTTGATGCCGGCCTCGTAAAGTGAGTTTGGGAATATTCTCTCTTTTTAGATTTTTGAAGAGTTTGAGAAGGATTGATGTTAATTAGTGTTTTAATGTGTGGTAGATTTCACCAGTGAAGCCATCTGGTCCTGGTATTTTTTGTGTTGGGAGGTTTTAGAGATTCAATTTCCTTACTGATTACTTTTCTGTTCAGATCTTCTATTTTTTTTCATGAATCAGTCTTGGTAGGTTGTGTGTTTCTAGGAATTTATTCATTTCTTCTAGTTTATATAATTTATTGGTTATAATTGTTCATAGTGATTTCTTATGATCCTGTGGATTTTTATGGTATCACTGGTAATGTCTCTACATTCATTTCTGATTTCATTTATTTGGGTCTTCTCTCTTTTTTATTCTTAGTCTAGCTAACAGTTTGTCAGCTTTGTTTGTCTTCTGATAAAAAAAAAAACAGCTCTTAGTTTTATTGATCTTTCTTATTGTTTTTCTGGTCTCCAATTTATTTTTGTTCTTATCTTTTAGTTTCTTCCTCCTGCTAACTTTTGGGTTAGTTTTTTCCTCTATTTTCTTGAGGTGTAGTTATGTTGAGATCTTTCTATTTTCTTAATATAAGCATTTATCACTATATGAATCCCCCACTTTCTGAAAGTTTGCATTGTACCACTTCACTTTTAGAAAAGACCTACATTAAAACAGTAATGGCTTTTTTTGCAAAAGCAAAAATCCTCTTTGTATTTCTTTCAGTTAGCAAAAACATACATTAATATAGGTCTTTTGTAAAAGTGAAGTGGTGTAGTTCAAATTTTTGGAAAGCAAGGAATATTCTTCACTTGAATATCAGTTTATGAAAGGTTTCTTAGGAACACTGTACTTTTGGATAGTGGGGGAAACATGTACATCTTCCTCTGAGGGTCGCTTTTGCAGCATCCTATAGTTGTGTGGTGTGTATTTTCATTTGTTTCTAGATAGTTTTTGATTTCTCCTTTGATTTTTCAACCCATCAGGTTGTTCCGGAGTGTGTTGTTCAGTTTCCACATGTTTATAAATTTTCTAGCTTTTCTCTTGATTTCTAATCTCATTCCATTGTGGTTAGAAAAGATACTTGATATGATTTCAATCTTTCAATCTGTTAAGATTTATTTTGTGGTCTGTCATATGATCTATCCTGGAGAATGCTCTGTGTGCACTTGAGAAGAATGTGAATTCCACTGCTGTTGGATGGAATATTCTTTAAATATCTGTTAGATCTAATTGGTCTACTATATGACTCAAATCCAGTATTTCCTTGTTAATTTTCTGCCTGGATGATCTATCCATTGCTGAAACTGGGGTATTGAAGTCCCCTACTATTCCTGTATTGTTTTCTATTTCTCCCTTCAGATGTGTTAGTATTTGCTTAATATATTTAGATGCTCTGATGTTGGGTACATATATATTTGTGGTTGTTATATCTTCTTGATGAATCATCCCTTTGTCATTATACAATGGCCTTGTCTCTTGTTACCGTTTTTTGCTGAAACTCTAGTTTTTCTGATAGAAGCACAGCTACCCTTGCTGTCTTTGGTACACCACATTTTGTTTATGTACTTAACTGGGTTGTTTCTACCTGTTGGCTATTGTGATTAATGCTGATATGAATGTTGATGTACAAGTATCTGTTGAAATAGTGAGGATTTGTTTTTTCATTATTATAAACCTATTCAATAAATTTATACAATGTACAAATTAGTGGGTTAGCCAAAATATTTGTTTGTTTTTTTCTGTAGGTTGGCTTTAGTAGTGCTTAATTGTCTTTAACTTCATTCAAAACAATTTGGTCAGATTGTATTGTGACAGTGGTCATATCGGCATGCATTTAAAACAAACTTATCAAAATTGGTGAATTTTTGTGCAGCTATTTTAATATTGAAGATGGAAGAAAATAAGCAACGTTTTTGGAATATTATGTTTTATTACCTTTCAAGAAAGGTAAGAATGCAACTGAAATGCAAAAAGAAATTGTGCACCATAGGGAGAAGGTGCTGTGACTAATCAAGCATGTCAAAAGCAGTTTGCGAAGCTTTGTGCTGGAGATTTCTCCTTAGATGATACTCTACAAGCAGGTAGAACACTTGAAGTTGATAGCAATCAAATTGAGACATTAATTGAGAACAATCAACATTATACCACGGGGGGGATAGCCAACATGCTCAAAACATCCAAATCAATAGAGCTATTGGTGAAAATGAAAAACTTGTCTTTTATTTTACGGAGAAAAGTAAACGGACTTTTTGGCCAACCCAATAATAGCAGTGAAAATGTTGCTTCATTGGAAAACTCCCACTCAAGATCTTTGAATAAGGAAAAAAGTCTCTTTGTTTCAGTCATTATTTTCTGAAACTTTGAAAACTGCTTTTCTTGCATTAAGAAAACAATTTAGATATTCATACTATATTAGAACTTGTCATCATTTAATGTATCAAGTATTACCTTTTGTTTATCACTACCTTTTCAACCTCTTCACCCACTGCTCTCTTCAGAATATAAATTCCATGAGAACATAGATTTCTTTTGGGGGGGTTGTGTTTTGTTTACTGCTGTATTCTTTATGCCTAGAACTTGTCCTGCTACAGAGTAGGCAGTCAGTCAGACCTGATGAGTGAATGAATGGTGCTCGAATGTTATTCACCTCTACGTTTACTGTATAGCATTTTAAAAGGCTTTAGATTTGGCTTCTTTTGAACATTTGCATATTTGTTTTCTGGTAGAGCAGTCTACTACAAGGGTACATTGGTAAGTGTTATAGAGCTTATAAATAGTTGGTATGAAAAATAATTATGTTGTATTGGGAGATGTAAAAAGATAGAGATGGGCTAGAGAAAACACACTCATGGAATTTTGTCTCCCTTTAATTTGACTGCATTATTCTCACAGTGGAATTGTATAAAACATTAAAAAACTCATACTTTGATAACCTGGACTTAGAAAGGAATAATAAAGAACACTTTGACTATAATGGTGGAGGTTAAATGACCCAATTATCATGAAAAAGAAACAAACTAAATCATCATTTTCCAAAATAAGAACACTTCACTCTTTCCTCTCAATTCTCTATTAATTTGTATTGTAGTCGATCTAGACACTACTTTAGTGGAGTCTCAGTCTTTGTCTGAGACACAAATTAGAGTTCTTAAAATAGCAAGAGCTTTAAAACCTTACTATAAGATAGGGGACCTGGTCTATTTTCTTGTAAGGAAGGAAACTTGACTCTGAGAGGTGAGATGACGTCCGGAAGCCTTTTTTAGACTCTGTCTTTGTTGTAGTCATTTTCCTTGTCTTAGATTTTAGTAAGGATATAATCTCAGTTCCAGTCAGAAAGGGGGATCACAATGCCAGGTGTCAAATCCACCAATCAATCCTTTCCTTAATTGCTGAAGTTTGACATGTCCCCATGTTTGCCCCAGAAAACTAAACATTCTTCTTATCAGCAATAGGGTAATTAAATTTCCTATGAAGATAAATTCACTTCCAATTATAAAAGAAATAGAAACACCACCAGCAAGAGAGAGGGGAAATGTAGGCGGAGGGAGCAGGAGTGGAGACCAATCCTCTTGTTCTAACTCAAAACTTTCAAAAAGTATTTTTTTTACTTTTTCCCTTCTCTAGATTTTCTACACATTTTTCTTTCCTGTTTGAACTGACCATGTAGTTTTTGCTTCTCTGAAGTGTGGATTTTGGTCAGCAATCTAATTAAAGCGGAAGAGGTCAAAATAGATTATTGAAATGAAGAGTGTCATTTAAGTCATGCAGCTATTATATTTGGGCAACTCTTAAAAACCAAGGAAAAACCCTTCAGGGGGATTGAAAACATTGTTTCAAATAAAAGACTTACAAAAAGTATAACATAAAAGGATGTGAATTGGCTTAGAGTAAAAAGACATTAATAGAGTAAGAAAGGAAAAGAAAATAATATATTTTGTAGATAAGTCAATTTCATGGCCTTGTGCCTCATATTTTATACTGACAGTGGTTTTGAAGCTTAATATCTTCCTCGTGTCTAAAATTGGTGATTGCAAACTCTGCTTTTTCACATAAACCAGCCTCACCTCATCCTCAGCCTGTCTCCAATGATCTCAGAAGTGCTAAAACAATCTCCAAATAAGTTTAATTTTGATTAAAAATATATTTAGATATCCAACTTATTTTTTTGTTTTATGGAAAGGGAGAATGAGGCGGAGAAGACAAAACTGTAGAGTGAAAGATTAGTATCCTCAGCTAAGTCTTAAGTTCACCAGTTAAAACACCTTGTACACAATGCCGAGAAAAACTATTGGCTTGCCTTGTATTTCATTCACACTGCTCCTTATGCACAGGGAAGACCAGAGGTCTGGTTTCCATAATATCAGGCTTTTCCCTTAGTACTTTACAATTTATTTTTTGAAGTTTGGAAAAAAAATTGCAGATCTTTCTGAAGCTTAGCATTTTAGAGTTTAATAATTTCATATACTAGAAGTGCTTCAGCAGAAAATAAGCTTTGACAATTTATAGATTTGCAACAATCCAAGTTAGGCTGTGGAAACAATTCTTGAAATGGCCCTTATTTTGAAAACCACATTATTCTAAAAATCTAAATTATGAATTGATAATTTTCATGAAGAATAAATAGTAGGCATGATGTAGCATATGGAGGAAGGACTAAATAAGGGTGGGATGGTATGAATAAATGACATTTCTTTTTTCCTCTGCTTCCTACTAATTGTGTACAAAATATATATATATATATATATTAAATATGGTATTTTGCCTCTCCTTAAGAAAACAATATTTGGAAATTCCTATATAAAGCTAATATGCCATGAGGACTATGAAAACATTTAGTGGGGTATCCATGTCCCTATGGAAATTAAACACACATACACATACTATGTGGTGCAATCTGTTCCAGTCTATAGGGAGGGGAAGGGTGGAGAAAGCTTTCTGGGGATCAGGAATAAAGTCATCTCTGGGAGTTTTTAAGGTATTAAATAGAAATGGGAGAAATGATACAGCTAAAACCTAGAAAAAACTTCCCTTTTGCCCTAAATCCTAACCCAGAATATATTAAATTTACGCATTCTTTGAAAACTATTTAGCAAGTTAGTGTAGGGGAAAAAAATTCTGAACCTTTTTTGAGATGGTTAAATTGCCATTCATTTTGTATTTTAATCTAACCTACTGGTGACTTAATTTACAGAACTCAAAGGAAGTGTATGCTCAAATATTTGAGGACGTTAACGTATCAACCACTGTTTAATTTGGGAATGTGCATACTTGCTTGACACAATATTTTACCATCTCAACAAATGTTTAGCCTTTTTTTCACTTGACTAAAGAGAAATAAGTTTCACATTGCTTCATTCACCTTCTTATGTGCATATGCTGGGAAAGATTGGATGTTAAAAAAAAAAACTTCCTCATGTTCCTTTCTACTACATCTAAATCTGTTTACCAATTCAAAGCTGCTAAAAAGCACTGCATTCTCCTGCTAAATCAACTGGATGGCTAGAAACCAAACTGTAATGTAACAGGGAAAAAAATTATCAATTTTTTTCATGACAGAACATTCTTAAGAAGGTATATAAATTTTCTTCTGGTCTCTATGCCAGTTTTCTTTTTTCTTCTTTTTTCTGAGTTCCTTTTTTAAAGGCTCTCAGCCTTTAAGCTGATACTCTTTATAGTTATGTAACAGTTCTAATATTTTGTGACATTTTGTATTGTGACACCATAGATGAAATTGTCATAGGATTGACACTCTGCTGTTTATTCCTTAATTACAACTGTTAAAACTGTAGAGAAGTATGCTAATCTGCCAGCACATATTATGAAAACATTATTGTTATCCACACCAACACCCACTCAACAGGGTATTTCCAAGGTAGTTATCAAGAAAGTTATCAACACAATGGATACTTCAATATAATTTGTTTTAGTTCTCCTATCATCTTCTTTCAAAAACACAAACCAGTTTGAGCATAAAATCTTTCATTGTAACATTAGCATAGACTCCCTTATCAGTAGGAACTGCCTCTATAGTTAGAGAAGTTATCATTTTTTTGACTGTTCAAAAAGCAGTACACTGAGGAATCTCAAAGCTGTTTAGGGTTGTGACCCAAAGCTTTCTGACTGACAGCTGTTTCAGAAATAATGAAAATAGAAGGGAGAGGGAAGGGCAAGTTTAAAGATAAAAAGATGAGAGAGGAGTTATTTGCACTCACAGGGTTGGCAAGTCAAAATCCAAGAACCATCCCCAGCTTTAATACGTACCCTTTTTCAGAGTCAGTCAGAGCCCTGCTGAAACTGGCTACTTATCAAATGCTTTATAGTTCAGTTCTTTCCTACAGAACTTGTAGAGGTTTACCTCTGGGGAAGAAAATCCTCTATTTTCTAATAAGTATTACTATAGTAAAGCAGTTAAATGTCACTGTCTTTTCATTTGTTAAAAGAAACTAAAAGAGTGACCAAACAACCACGTTGATCCTGTGCTTGTTCCCATAATAAAATAACTGAAAAGCAAAGGTTCTACAAAATGAAAATCAGGACTAACAGGTGGTATTCACTGTTCAAATGAGAATGACTAAATGATTTTTTTAAAACAACACACAATGCTCCTTTAGCAATTTATTGAATAAACAGTCCACCTTTCCTTATTAGTTTTTAATACTTGCATGAGTTTGATAGAAAGTGAGTTCATGGCCTTGAAATAGCAGTAGGTCTCTAAGGGATAACCCAAGACTTGCCAGTAGATTTTCATGTTGTTGTCATTGAGGAATTAATGGGACAATATGAATATATTTGACTCCTAAAATTCCTGCAATGACCTGCATATTCTTTAATATTCAGCTGTACTAAACAGGTGTTTTTTTAAAAATAATATGTGAAGAAGTTATCACTGTGCCTTGTTTCGAATGGTATTTTCTGCTTCATTTTGATTTTCAACACCAATAGGATATGGTGCTCTTCCTAAAAGAAACTGTTCCCATTTGGGAATGTATTCTTCCACGGATGCCCAGTAGAGAGTCTGGAAGAAAAAAGCCCAGAGTAAAAAAACATATCAAGCAATTGAACTTGGCTCTTCATAATAGTCTAAATGTTTATTCACTTAAATGTGTGCGTGTGTGTGTGTACACACACACACACATATATGTAGAATGCACTTCCTTTACAGAATATTTTATGTTAATTTTAGAAAAAAAAATCTGGCTACTTACTAGTGTTAATTTTCAAATTTCTCAGTAAAACCAGGGCCTGGCAGAATTTCAGGTTTCAGAATTTTATTGTGATTTTACACGCCCTCTTGTGGCCAACCTTATGATTATTACCAATATCATTTATGGCCTCAGTCATTAAATGTGTTTTTGTTTAATGTTCCAAATCCCATACCAAATGATTACCCACACTAAAATTATTACAATAAAATCATTAGTCATGAACTGCTTCAGGTGAATTAGCCCCTTATTTCATGAGGAAAACATTAAAAAAATGCATCCACTCTTTTAACAGAGAACTTGATAAGACAAATTTTCATTTATTCCCTTTTGTTTTGTATAATGAGAAAGTAATATCAAGATTACCTACCTAACCATTTTTAAATTCAAATAACTTAGAAGTCTAGGTGCTGTATTATTGCCCTGACTCTAGCAGTCTGTAAGTTATAGAAGCTCTTGCAGCATCACCACCGTATCGTATATACAAGCTACAATGGCTTCTTGGGTGACTGCCCCACAGAGGCCAAAGAAAAGTAACCTGCCAAAAGCTCTGCGTCACAGGAGGAAACTTTGCATTACATCATCACTAACAATCTCCTTTTGGGAAATTCAGCCAAAGAGTTAGCATTAAGAACACATAATGATTCACTCTGATCATTAAAAAGGTACAGGGGTTCTGAAAGCTGGAAATGGTGAGAGATTCTACATATCTCTGCATCTGTGTATGTGGTCTGAGAAAGAGCCTGACATACTGAAAATAAAGGTCATCCTGCTGTGCAAGACTAGCTAAGAAAAATACCACTCGAAGCCTGTGGTGGGGAATTTCTCAACCATTCACGGCTGGATTAACCCCTATTGTGTGGGCCCTGTACGGGCCAGAGTAAGGTATTGGAGAATTCAACAAAGAAAGAGACATGCCCAGGGCACAACTTTGTACCAGAGCTTTTTTTTTCCTTGATCACTGGCTTTTCTTATTACTCTAGATGACACAGAAAATTGAGGGGCAAATTCTCAGCCTTTAAATTTGAGAATTTAAATTTCTCAGTTTAGGCATTTAGTTCTGGTTAGGCAGCAAGCAAAATTGTATTTGAAAAAGGTCATTAAAAATATCAAATCAAACTATTCTATATGTAGTAAATTCCCTCTCATCAAAAATACATTCATATGCCAACTATGGTTTGGTTTATTTTTGCCAACCATCTTCCCAATCTGTTCTTGAAGTGAGCAAAATAAAACAGATAAAAGCCACATTATACTGCATGAAATACATTTAAATAGCATTGGTTGAATTTTTGGTGAAGGGCTAAACCGCTTGCTATGTCTAACATCAGCCAACAGGAAAAAAGCACTTTGGTTAGGCATATTGCCAACTTAATATTTAGTGCATATTTTCTGTTAGAGTTTAACAGGATAGTTGTTTCTAAGTGACTAAGTGAAAAGACACAATCTTTATACAATTTTCACTTGATCAAATTTTTGTTGAAACCAAGATACTCATTACCTACTATGTACAAAGTATGGCTCTGCAGACATATAAAGTTATCAGACACCTCTTGTTTATTTTAGTTAAAAAAATTAATCTTGGAAATACAGACATATAATCACTATATAATTTGCAATGATAGGGTCTCTTCCTTTACCATCGTTCCTTAAGATTCTCACCTCAAGAGAAGTTACCTCAGGCGGTAGAAATGGGTGAATCTGGGCCTCTATAAGCTTTTCTGCTGCTTCTATATCCTGCAACAGACATCAACATGTAAAAACAAAATATATTTATATAGCACACACAAATGACACCTGTAATATACAGTTATATCAATATCCCAGATCTCTCCCCTCCGCTGTTCTCTGGATACAGTTTGAACTGACAGAGGGGCACTGAGGTAGGAGAACTGGTTATTGCCTAATTAACCAGTTCAAATAGAGAATGCAGGGCTTCTGATTTTAAAATAAAAGGTGGGGGTGGTACTTCTAAGTTCTGCATTACTTTAAATAGTGTCAATATTTCTTGCAAAAAAAAAAAAAAGAACCTTCCTCTAAAACTGTTCAGAGTGCCAACTTAGCTCCAAAATCATTAAAAACAGTCAGATGGATAAAAGAGTCAAACATTCAGATACTAAAAACAGTCATATACCCAGACCCATACTGTGCTATTCTTAAAAGTCAAGAGATTGAGTCTGTCCAGATCATGTAAATGATATATTAATGACACATTTCATTTGTTCGATATTCCACTTTTAAATTTTATGCTTATGCCAATACTCCTAATACTTAAAAGAAGGTCAGTAAGGTACCTCACTACTTTACAACTCTTGTTGTAAAGTATACTTTATATTTTACACTATTCTTTTCACTATACTCTGTAGATTTTTAGTACTAGATTTCTAAGGTAACCTCAATGACAAGTTTTATTGCTAGGTAGGATGTTATTTAGTTGATGGCATTCAAGCACTGAGCTTTAATCTGGAGCTTAACTTGTAGATGTGTGTATTTTCTCTTATGATTATAGCAACACAAGGGTAATTAAATGTAATTCATACTCTGGGAAAGACTTTACCTTGATGCAGACATTAAATTCGTGCCCAGAAACATTTGAGTTCTGTTTAAATTAATGCTCCCAAATCAGCACCTATGTTGTCTTGTGCTTGCTTATGTTTGTCAGGTTCACAGAGGCCTTGGTTGAAGACCGTGTAAATTTTGTCTCTCCTTTGAGCTTTGTGATTTGAGAAAAAAAAAGAAGAAAGCATTGGAGCAATTTCAGTACAGGGCTGTTGGACAGACGGAGGGAGATGGAAAAGGGCGTGGGAGAGGGGTGTGAAGAAGCCAATGCTGAACAGGAGAAAAGAGACAGCAGATGGCAGCGCGGGGAGCACGGGATGGGTGTGAAATGTAAGAGGGAAAAACAGGAAATTCCCTAAAGGGACTCCCCAAAGTTGCACAGCTATTAATGCACCTGCTGTCTAGAGGAAGGTGATTTGAAGGGGAAAAACATCAATTTAGGGATAAAAAGCCCATCTATTAGCATGTTGGTCCCATCCCAGAAGTTTACATCAGAGACACGTGCTAAAAAGCTTTTGATGCCGACACTACAGCAGAGAGAGAAGAGTAACTGTTCTATTACACTGAGATTTTACCAAGTTCTGGAAAATTTATTTCTTACTTTATAAAACAAATAGAATAAAATCGCAACTCAGATTATACCATTATTCAGAGAATAGTCACAAAGTTATTGTTAATGGTAGATCTAGGTGTCACTAGTACCTGTAGACAAGACTATAAACATTTTTACTTTTTTAAAATGATTTTTTAATCCTCACCTGAGAATATTTTTATTGATTTGAGAGACAGAGAGACACGTTAATCAATTGCCTCCCGTATGCATCCTGACCAGGGATCAAACCCATAACCTAGGTATGTGCCCTGACCAGGGATTGGACCTGCAACTTTTGGTGTACTGGACAGTGTGCCAAGTAACTGAGCCACCCAGACAGGGCAACATTTTTCTTAAAGATCAGAAAATAAGTATACTAAATTTCTCTTATAGAAAAGCAGATACAGGTGGAGACATGTGGCCTGGCAAAGCAGACCTGTGCTTAGTAACTTGACTGTCACCTCTGCAGCATTTCCACAGGAGGTTATCACTCCAGAGGACTCCTTCCTGAAGTGATGTTTCACTTCCATAGATGTTTTGCTTACCTCTCTGAATTCTTGTCTTCCTCCTTAGCTGGCTCCTTTGTTTCTCTTTTATCCTAACTTTGGGCTTTCTTAAGATTTGTGACATCTGTCGTTTTCTTTTTACTTTTTCTCCCTCCAAAATTGTCTCTTCTTTAGCTTCCCGTAGTCATGAAGAAGGATGGATAACTTTTCTTCCTAGCCCTTATTTATCAGCCTAATAAAACTACACTCATCATCTTGCTACTGAATGTACTTAATGTATAATAGTGGGAATTCTATTCACCTAGATACCCTCTATCTTCAACCTTTCTTATTCCCTACCATTTAAAAGTTCGAAGCTTCAGGATGTTTCCTCTGCCTTTCCATGCCATTCCCAATGCTATGGCCTTATTACTGCACTTACTCATTTGACAAATATTTCTTGAATACTTACTTGAACTTATGCCTAGACTCTCTCTCATTTTACTTCAATCCATACCGAACATGGAATTGATTAGTTTTGCTAAAAACTACTTCAAATAGGTCCTTACTTAGATTTAAAAATAATAACTGATTTCCACTACACAGAAGATAAAGTATGAATTCCTTAGCTTGTCTGAAAAATTTGATTATACACTGCCAGAAGGAAAGGACTAGTTATTACATTTGAAACAGCATGTTATGTGTGATGAAATTACTTTTAATAACATTTTATTTAATCTATTTCATTTCATTTTAGTAAGTGTTTACTAGAAAATTTAAAATTACATATGTGGCTTACATTATATTTCTGTTGCACAACACAACTTAGATTTATCAATTCATAGGAATTCTGGGAACCAGAAGAACATACCAAATGATACCTCAGCTGTGTAATTAGCAATATCCAGACTCTGGGAAAGTCTACAGGACAAATGATCCAATTCCTTCAAAAAAGAAATTAAAAGGGCAGGGGAGACTTAGATATTCAGGACTCCTATCAGTCAATTACAGACTGGATTTTATTTGGATCCTGATCCAAACAATGTAAAAATATGTTTATTTAAGTTAATCAGGAAAATTTGAATCCTGATTGGATATTTGAGGAGTTACCATAAATTTCTTAGATTGATAATGATACTATGATTTTTCTTGAAATAGTCCGTATCTTTTAGTGATAAATACTGAAATAGTATAGAGATAATATACTGAACTATTTACAGTTGAAACAATGCGATATTAAAGATTAACTTCAAAATAATCTGAAGGGTTGGAGGTGAGGAGTATGGATGAAACATTATTGGCCATGTTTTGGTAATTATTAAATCTTGGTGATAAGCACATGGAAGTACACTCTTCTATTCCCTCTTCTACACAGTTTTGAAGTTTTTTATAACAATTAAAAAAACAAGTGTCTAGTGTGTATGATGGTGTAAATGTTACACAATGGCAGAATTCAGCAGCCTGTATATATGAGCTGACTCATGATTAGGACAGGTAAAACACAAGCACAAAAACTCGTGGACTGAGATCTCCTTCTTCCCCCTCCCCCCACACAACCCTGCCTCCCAGCCCAGCAATATACCTCCCAGTAAATGTATACAGTAAACTCAGCTACGGCTGGGCTGTGTTTAAGCTTTTAATCTGCCGGAGGTGCAATTTCTGGGATGAAAAAACCAAGATACTAAAGCATGAGGTACAGCGTCATTAATACAAGGAACGCTTAAACATTCATTAAACTTATTCTTCATTGAATTGGAGAAAGTGAGAGATGTGAGGAGGAAAGAGAAGAGACATGGGCCTGTAAGTGACTGGCCATCCGGGGTGGCAGGCAGTTTGTTGAAGGCTCTAACGGCCAGTTTCCCTGTGAAGGCTTCCAGGACATGCCTCCGTGGGAGCCCTCAGTGCATCCCTAATGTGCCACAGCACGTCCCATTCATTCTCCCCCTGGAGTGTTTGTCCACCTTCCTCACGAGATGACCTTCATTACCACAAAACTGCCTCTTTTTTGGGTAAAACTAAGTTTTGTGGGGATAAAAGTGGGTGAGATGACAGTTCACATTACAGAAATGTTTATTGAAACAAAATCCTTTTTTTCTCTTACAAATCCAGACCAATTATGCTTATGTTTTTAAAAGGCAAATAAATTTCATTTTATTAATACTAACAGGGAAAAAAAATCACTCAGTCTGTTTTCAAAGTCCACTATCTGTTATAGTATTTACTATGAAATCCTCACTGTGAGTTTTCTTGTTCATTCTTTTACTAATAAGTTTGAATCTTTTATGGGGTTAGTCCCTTCTTTATTCCTCCTCTTTTAAAAATATTCTATGATGTTCTTGCTAATTTATTTTTGCAAATGCATTTAGAGAAATTTTTTATTGGGTTTGATACACATTCTGTTGGAATTTTATAAATCTAAAAATAATTTTGTGAGAACTGACTTTAGAAAAGTAATACTCCCTATTCAGGATTAAGGCATGTATCTCCACTTAAATTTTCTTATCAATCTACTAATGAAATGTAACGATTTTTTTTTTTACAAAACATGCATATCCTTTGTTAAGAGCACTCCCAAGCATTTTATAATTTAATTGCTAATGTGAAAGTGATCTCTTATATTTGCCAGCTGAGCTGTATCTGTAGTATTGCTATTGATATGTTTACCATTTATCCATTAATTTTGTTCAACTCAAAATATACTAGTTTTAAAACAATTTTGGCTTTTCTCAGTATATAACCATACCATTTAAAAATGCTAGTGCTGTATCTTCCTTTCCAAAAGTTAAAGCTCATTCCCTTTTAGTGTTTATTATATTAGCCAAAGCTTCTAAGTAAGACCAAATATTGGTTGGAGATGTAAGTCATCCTTGTTTTGCTTCTACTGTCTTTATAGTAATGCTTCCAAGTTTTAATGGAACCATTTTGAAGCACATTCTGCACTGAAGTACATATTCTGATGTAACTCAACCTGTTCTTGACAAGGGGTATTAGGAATAGTTATTATGGTTTCCTCGTTTTTAAATTAAGGAATTAGAGCAGATTAGTGGTTTTCCCAGTTCCTTAGAGCCACAGCAGGTAGGCAAAGAAGGGCTGAATGGGCGGAGCTTTGGACCAAAGATACCCACTTTAACGTATTTTACATCTTTGAAAAAATTTCTATGCTAAAAATATTTGAAAACCTTCAGATGACAATCTAATCTAATCTGTATGCCTTTAAAAGTATTTCCCTATTCAAAATTCTGTACTTAAGTCCTATTTATTTTATTTTCACAATAATTTCTATAATAAAGCCATTAAAATTATTTCCAAAGTTAAAAACTATGAGAGAAAGCAGGATAAAAGTTTCATACATTTTCATCCAAAACATTTAAAACAAAGTCTGGGAAGAGACAGCATCTGTATCTGGGTTGTAACAAGTACTCAATAAATGTATATTAAAGATTGTGATGAAATACACAAAAATATATTAATTCCCACATGGGCTTAAAGAAGGATAAAGAAGTTATTTCATCTTCTTTGCTCTTTCAAGTTTTCTGCAGTGAGAATATATTACTTTGAAAATCAGGAGAAAAATACCATATCATGCTGGTTTCTGATGACTATGAAACAGTTCATTATTTTCCTTCTAGATATGACAGTTATTTTACACTTCTATTAAATCCAGTCTCTCCATTCTTGAAATGACTTTGCATCTAAATAGCAAATGAATCCTTTTTAAACACCCTCTCATATGTTTCTTACAAAAGTCTTTATTTTTCTTTTGCCCAAACACTTTCAGTACTGTATTACCTCTACATAAAGTCTCAGCTTACTCGGAGACCTCACAATACATATCCAACCTTTTCCTGTGACTTTCAAAGCCGGTTAGCTCATAGTCCCATGAACATGAATAGCGCTCTTCTGTAACAATCCAGCAGAATGCTTTGCCTTCTGCCTATTCAAACACAGCTCCAGCTTAGCTTCCTCCCTGAGACCTCTTAGAACATTTGAGCTCTCAAAGATTTTTTTTAACACTTACTCCTAGAATATGAGTGCTGAGTATTCCACACAACTTAATGTTTAATCATATAAAGTGTCATATTTCGTGTGTGACAACCTTATGTCATCAACCAAGCCTGCTAGCTACTTAGGTAAAGAGATCTGACCTATGATTATTTTGTGGTACCCACTTTCTAACCAGAACTAGCTCAACAGTAAGGACGCCCTAGGCATTCATCACATATTTGCTTATTAAAAGATGCTTGGAAACCAAATATTACCTGCCCTTGCTGGAGGTAAGTAGCAACCAAGACTTCAAGCCTTCTAATTTCATTTTCCTGACTTGCCACAGCAAATTCCAGATTATCCTATATATTTCCATTTAAAAATAAATATTGCAAACACCATTGGGCAAGTAAGACATATGGCAATATAGAATGCTTTGGTAGCACTATGGCTGTGACTTAAATTACTGTGGCTCAAACTGCCAGAAGCTGAGAAGATAACTGAATTTTCTCTTCCTTTATCCTCTAGTGAGGACAGAAGATAACTATATCATGCCTATCGATGAAAATATTTAACAATAAAAACTGAAAACACTGCTTTATAACTTAAATAATATAGCCTTACTACCAAATGTTTTAGTCATAGGATCTCTTGGAAGCTTGACTAGAAGCAAACTTTTAGGGTTTTAATTATGGATGAAGCCATACAATTCTGGAAGCAAAGCATAGCAAGCAGCCAAAAATGTTACACATATGATTTTACTCCAAGTGGGCACATTGGCCAAATGGTGAGGCCCTGCGTAATCACACACTTTGACCGCCTCCTCCATCACTATCAAAAGGGATCTTGAAAATCTGTTATCTTACATATGAATTCTGTGTATTCATTGTGGCCCCACTAAGGCAAAATCAAATTTTTCTCATTTTTATGAAGTTAAATAGTTTTGAGTTACATATAAATATGTTACAGGTACTTTATGGTATTTTAAAATCTCCCTACAAAGCAAAGATGGAAAGATGGAAAGCTACAGCTTGTATTTATTAATTTTTTGCATAAAATATGACCTTAAAATTCCTTCTGTAGTTTCTTATTTTTCTGGTTGATTCAAAACATTTAGTTTAAGCAAAGTTCACTTTTTTTTTTCATTTAAAAAATGGGATTCCAAATGCTACCTATCTAACTATATGGGTCTAAGAAAGCAGACAATGTTTTATTAATTCTACTTATTACTTAAAACAAAGACATTACATGTATCAAATTATTAAATTCACTTAAAGCCTTTTGCAAAGATGGAAAAAATCTTTATACTCAGGTCTTGGAAACTTACCTTTAAAAGGTTAAGGTTCCTTTTAAATGCAGTCTCAGATGCTTGAATCTGAGATGCCTTTTCCTTGTTTAGATCTCCAAATTTACTCTTCATTTGTTGAAGTAAATTTAATCTTTGTGATACTCTAGAAAAAATTAAGATTATCATATATAATGTTTTTTAAAAAGGAGACATTTTATTGCTTGGCCAATATAAAATATTCATTTCTTAATCATACTTCAACCTATTTTGAAAGCCAATTAATAAGACTGAAAAACTTAGGTAGTTCAATGTCTTAAATCTGGATAAAATTATTTTTATTTTAATTAACATATACCGTAGGTACATGCTTCTGTCCTTTTTAGCCTCCTTGGTCTTCTAAAATTACTTTAAAATTACTTTAAAGTGTTCAAAATATATTTCAATTTTTTGGTAAAAATTCAAACTGTAATAAACGTTCCTTTGTATACATACTTATATATACCTCCACACACACATACATTGATATAACTTGCTATACAAAACCTTCTGCTTAACACTTCAATACCCCTGAATCTCATGTTACACATTTAGAATTGTGCTAAACTGCCATATGTCTGAAGAAGCAATAAAAAATATTTTTTCCTTCTTCTAAGAGAAAGATGATGGTTCCATAGATGAGTGAAGAGGTTATGTGTACATATGCAAACTCACCACAAGGTAAACCTGTAGCTGAAGAAAGAGGTAAAAAGTTGTAAGTGAATTATCAAACTACTTTGTCATATAGAATATATTTTAAAAGTTTCTCACTGGTCCAATACTCATTTTACAAGTTTTTGGTCCTCTTAAATGATTAATAAATAAATATGTCAAATGATAAAAAAATATATAAGTAGTATATATAACAGTCTAATCATTCCCCAAATAGTTGTGGAGATTCTCAAGAAACACTGTTCCATAGGACTATTATTGAGGGTAGAACTAAACTTTAATATTTGAACAGTCATTCTTGTAAATAAAATATCTTAAAAGACCAAAGAAGAGGGCCTGGTGATTAATCAGAGAAAAGGAAAACATGATAGCCCACAGTGAGAGATGGAGAAGGGTTAATATAAAATATAAATGCAAGACTGGCTATATAATTGCAGGGCCTAGTGAAAAATGAAAATATGAGGTCCCTTATTCAAAAGTATTAGGAATTTCAAGAGTACAACATTACAGCATTAAACCAAGTGCAGAGCCTGTGGCTGCACAGGTCACATGCCCATGAAGCTGGCCCAGGGTAAGAGGCTTAGAGAAGTCCATTAAATATTAGTGTGCACCCTAGAAAGGGTGAGAGAAGGGTGAAATTGTCCATATACTAGTTACAAAAGTAAAAACATATAGAACATAACTATTTCAATCTTTGTTATTCTTAAGGATAATGACATTCCCTTAGACCAAAAAATCAAGTGTCAGAAAATTCAAGTAACACACTTTCAGATTTTTAAGTCTTCTTGTCTCCACAATGTTTCACTAATAAAGTCAGCACAATTTATATATTTACATTAGCCTTTTAAAAAAACTTACATTTCTTCATGTCTTTTAGACAGGTGAATTTCTTGAGCAAACAAGGAGGTCATCTTTAGTTAAAGCTGCCTTATAAGGTTTCTGCTAAATAGTTAAAACATTTAGAGTTATTTCTACCATGTCCTCAGCTTTGCAATATTTGATCATTTTAGTACCTCAAGCCATTAGTTCTCTCAGAAGAGAAAAATAAAACTGGAGATGTAATACTGTATAAAATGAAATTATGCATTTAAAAACACTTATTTACAATGCACAATTTTTCTTATGCCAAATACATCTAAGAATACTGTGAATCAGGTATATTCAACACATATCACATTTCCCCTCTTTTCTTTCCACATTTTAACCTTAAACAATTCAAAACAAACAAGCAGCTGGTACTAAGACTAGTAAACACTTTATTTTATTGAATCAATAGAAAGAAAAATATTTACTCTGTAACCTAACACAGGAACACCATCCCTCATGCATGTGTGCGCACACACACATAGAAAGGCAAACAAGTATGAGAACCAACTGGAAACTCATGGTCTTCCTTTATTGGAAGATTGCCCAGTTCTACCATCTCTTTTCCAAATAGGATAGTGATTTCTTACGTGTAACTGTGGGGGAAAGCACCATTGGTCCTCACACCTTACCTGACTGCTAAGGACTCTCATTTGGGAAGTTTGGGAAGCCCATTAACATGGCACATGAGCAAGCTCACCTTGGCGGAAGAGCCTGGGCCAACGCCGAGGTTGCTCTAAATTTAGGATTGGACCCTGAATGCCAATCATCTGATTGGGTGCGAAAGTTGAAATTGGCTGCCCTAAGGGAGAAAAGTCAGGAATGAAATTCCTTTCTGGAATGAAGTACTGGCTTTCCTAAATTTTGTGAATTGAAACCATGATTGCGGATTGCCAAAGTGTCCAGCGCTGATGGAGAGACTGAGCTCTAGCCGCAGAATTGCAACCACCACCCCTGCCCTCATCGGGTTTCCTCCCCCCTTCCGTCTTGTCTTCAGCACCGAGGACAGCAATCACTCGCACTGTTTCCCCCTCCTCACGCCCACCCACAACAGTCGAGTTAGGGATATTTTCCGCTAAAATCACTGCAGGCCAATCCTCACTGCCTTCTTCCCATTTTCCAGTGCAGTGTCAAGGAAATCCTGGAAAGTTGGTCCATGGTGACTTCTTTATTTGAAGTGTTAAAGTCCTGCCATCAACACTACAAACAAATCCCACAACGAATTCGGCCTTCTGAAACGAAGATCCTGACCGTATCAGAGTCATCAGCCCTCCAACCACCCCAGGTCCCGCTTCCATTCAGAGGATTCGTAAACTTCCTTCCTCACCCCAGCTCTCACCCCCGAACAACATTATCCCTACCGGCCATGCAAGCACCTGCGCCGCCTGGGAAAGTCAAGCACCCACCAGCGCTGCGGTGCTGTGGGACCTCACTCACCACGCCCCATTCTGACCTCTTCCGGAAAAGCGCTTGAGTCTGCGCAGAGGCTGTGTCTCAGCGCAGGCCTGGGCGTGGCTACGCCCGCCTTTTCGGCTCTGCGACTCGAAGTGACGTATTGACGACGTTATAAACGGCCGCCCTCTGGCGCACAAGGTGAGGTGGGACTTCCCAGAGGAGGGGTCTGGAGTTGGTTGCTGAGAACCCTGAATTTGGTCGTAGCTCAATTTCAAAGCAGTTTGAAAGGGGGCCTGAATATGTTCAAAACGC
Source organism: Pteronotus mesoamericanus (assembly GCF_021234165.1). NCBI lineage: Eukaryota > Metazoa > Chordata > Mammalia > Chiroptera > Mormoopidae > Pteronotus > Pteronotus mesoamericanus. Next base: position 45,775,351 of record NW_026555321.1, on the reverse strand, counting down.
TTCAGAGAGTGAAGCTGATTTCTTAGAAGCTAAAATGTCACAGTAGAATGTGGATGTGAGGAAAAACTCTTCCAAATAGTCCAACTTGTTTGAATGGACTTTACAGTCTGTGAAAGCATCTTTGACGAGTTTCAGCCTGGGTGCCCCATACTGAGCAGAGAGATGGAGCCCCTGCCGACGTGTAGCTCGCACACCCAAAGGGACAGTGATATGGGTCGTTCACGTCTTGAGTCTGTGTGCCAGTTGCTGTGTTTACGTGGATTAGGTTATTCATCGAATCCCCCACTATGCCTGGTGAGACAGGCACTATTATCCTTACTGGAAAGAAGAAAAAAACTTGATTATTTAGGTCATGAATTGAAGCCAGTAGAGCCTTCATTAAATTTCCCGTTGCCCTCAGGACACACACTTGGGAATCATCCGTTAGTGCTGTAAAGTGTGTTCTCAAACACCCTTTTCCCTCTGGAAATAACTTTGTGAGATACATGATACCATCCGTAATTACAGAGGAAGACACTGAGATTCCAGAGAAGTAAAATTGTTTTCTTTCTAAAGGTTTCTGAGTTGGTAAAAGGCAAAGAGCTAGGTCTTCAGCCCAGGGATCTTATATCCTCTTTCTCCCAAATTATCTACGTAAAATTTAGCTCCTGCTTGGGGACTAGAGCACTTCATAGTTCCTTTGCTTGGAAAGCCCCTTTCCCCGATATTTACATAGGCTCAGTTTCCTGTCTTTCAATGCTGTTTCCTCAAATAAGCATCCCTTCAACCTTCAATGTAAGACTACAGGTCCCACCTCTTCTATGCCTGCCTTGCTCTGCTTTGTTTTTCTCCACAATACAGCACCATTCCACATATTTTATAGACACTTGTTCATTTTTTTTATTCAGTGCACCCCCTACTAGAATGTGAATGACCTAAAAACAATTAATTTTAAGAGAAAATTTGGATCTTTACCTTTTATTTACTTAAATTAAATCTAACAGCATGACACTGGCTAATAAAATTACCTAGGTTTCAAGTGTAAAATTCTATGCTACATCATCTGCATATTGCGTTGTGTGCTCATCACCCAAAGTGAAATCTTCCATCTTTATATATTTGACCCCCTTTACTCGCCACACAACCCCCTTTCCCTCCGGTATCAACATACTGTTGTCTGTGGAATCTCTCTCTCTCTCTCTCTTTCTCTCTCTCAACATCAGTCTGTGAGATACATCAATCTGTAGCCTCTTGCACACCCCAACCTAGGGACCTGGCCTACAATCCAGGCTTGTGCCCAGACCAGGAATCAAACCAGCAACTTTTCAGTTCACAGACTGGTACTCAACCCACTGAGCCACGCCAGCCAGGATATTTTTGTCTCTTTTATTTGCTGCCATGTCCTCAGCAACTCGAACTGCCTCGCATACAAGTTCTCCATAAATATTTTTTGAAAGACAGATGAAATAATTCCCCAATAGAAATTTCATCATAAAGTTGGAGAGGTCTGTCTTGAGGTCATAGGAACTTTGACCTAGCTGTCCCACAGTTTTACTTAGTAAAGATGAAAAATAGAGGTTACAAGACATTCTTGTTCAAAGTTTATGTAACTTTACACATAAGGATTTTTCTGAAGTTGGTAGTGGGTTATATGAAATAGAGAACTGAAAAAAATGCACATTAAAGATTTGTATGTTGCTTAAAACAAACTTTGCTCACCTCCCTGCTTTGGAAATTTTCATTCAGGTTTTAGAAGAATGCTAGTCAGGAATATCTCACAGACACTTAGAGATTATCTACATACTTGTAGACAGTGATGATTTTATAGCCTCTCAGAAAATTACTTATTCTCTACATAAAGATCTGCTGTGATAGCTCCTCTCTCCGTGTCATAACCCACAGTTGAGCCTTTCTGTGAGACTTCTTCTAGGGAAGAAGACTCTCTGGAAATTGCAGACTATTACCATACAGCTTCTGTATTTATTAGGTAAATTTAGGTACTTCCTGGGGTGAGGTATTCATGGTCTATTCTGCAAATTATTGCAATCTTCTAGGTAACACCTGACCCCTATAATGGAGCAGTCTGTAAATGTGTAACAAAGTTAATGTTTCCTAATCCTGGACTAATTCTGTGCACCAGCTGGCCATCATTCTCCCCTTAGCCTCATTATTTAGAAAGTCTGTGTCATTTAGTCATACATTCTATAAGGATATGCTTATTAAACATCTTTAGGATGTAGTCTCTGTCCTCAAGAGTGTAGAATCTGTCTGGGCTCTTAAGGTATTAAAAAAAAAAAAGCTACAGGATGACAGCTGACCACATAAAAATGACTAATATTTATTGCATGCTCATTCTGTACTAGGCACTTTGCATGAATTGCCTTGTCTAATCCTCTAACAACCCTGTGGGCAATGGTACTAAACTCACACTATCCTCATTTTTATAGCTGAGAAAACAGAGGCTTGAAGAAATAACTTAAGATCACACTGCTAGTAAATGAACCCCAGCTTGCTGGATGTTAGTAGTCAAGTAATTATGTATGTTATATTGAGAATATGCAATTAAAAAGTATCATGCAGACTATGAGGGTACTGGAGAAGAAAAAGAGCACTATGATTTGGAATTGTCTAGATAGCGTTTTAGAAGATTGGGAGATGAATTTTGAAAACTGGGGGGGATTTAAAGGTCTGGTTGGTTTTGGGGTTTTTTTGGGGGGGGTTGGTTGTTTTTTTTTTTTTGTAACTGGGTATATCAGAGCAGGAGAGTGGAATGTGGTCTTCTAAGTGAAGGAGGCAGCATACACAGAAGTGTGTGCATGAGACTATATCTGCGGTGAGGGCCAGTAGAAAGGAAGCATTGAGAAGAATGTTTTCTACTCATTTCCCTCAGTTTTGGAGATTTCATTTCTGGTGTCAGAGAACTTTCAAATAGAGGTTTGACAGTAATAAGGAGAAGGAATTATTGGAGAAAGTGAGACTCGTGAGAAAAGAAATAAGAAAAGAGAAAAAAGATGTGAGGATTAAAATGGAAGGACAAGCTTTATAGAATTAGAAATAAAAAGAATTTCAGAATTTTTGACAATCTCAGTAACTCCAAATTACTACCAGTAAATTCTCTTGTAGTTTATAGAGTCTTTTTTATGGAGTAGTTTTAGATCTCCTTTTACTTTGGGTAGATAACTACTAAGAAAATAAAAAACTCATGCCTGAGATTTCTGGTCAAGATGGAGGCGTAGGTAGACATGCTTCACTTTCTTGTGCAACCACAGAGAGAATTACAACTAAACCTCAAAACAAATAACACCTGGAACTGTGAGAAAATCAAACTGTATGGAAGCCTGACAACCAAGGATTTAAAGAAACCACATTTATGCAGAGACATAGGAGGAGCAGAGATGCAGAGACAGGGTGGAGAGATGAGGAAAAGCAGTATGGTGTGTAAAGGCAACAGCAGTGGTGGAATGGGTGGTCCCACATTCACGTGTGATGGATAAAAATCAGGAGGGATACCTTGGGAGCAAGCGATCCCAGACCGAGACCAGACTGCACAGCCCAGGGTTCCAGCACTGGGAAGATAAATCCCCAAAGCTTCTGGCTGTAAAAACCAGTGGTGGTGGAAGAAACTGCCAGATATTCAGGAGACTCCACTTAAAAGGCCTCCATGGTTTTAGAATGCATGCAAACCCACCCACTCTGAGACTAAGCACCAGGGCCCCAGTTTCATACGGGGAGTGGGTGAAGTGACTGAAAATGGATTGAGTACCTGGCAAATCCTCAGAAGCCAGGCAGCAGCACAGTCCCCTTCTTAAGCCCTCCCCTGACACAGCCACAAACAGGTAAAGTGGGTTGCCCCACCCTGGCGATTATCTGATACTCTGCCCCACACAATTTACAGGTGCCTTTTCTACAATAGACCTTTCTACTAAAACAGGGAGTCAAAACAGCTGTACCTAATACATAGAAATAAACACAGGGAGGCTACCAACATGAGGAGACAAAGAAATATGGCCCAAATGAAAGAACAGAACAAAACCCCAGAAAAAGAACTAAAGATTCTTTTAAACAGACATAGCTAACCTATCAGATGTAGAGTTCAAAACACTGGTGATGAGGATGCTCAGAGAACTCAGGAGTAAAGTAAAAGCAGAAGGGAAGAAATGAAGACTACTCTAAGTAAAATAAAGAAAAATCCACAGAGAACCAACAGTGAAGGGAGGGAAGCCGGGATAAAAATCATGATTTGGAACATAAGAAAGAAATAAACATTCAACCAGAACTGAAAGAAGGACAAGAATTCAAAAAAAAAAAAAATGATGAGTATAAGGACCCTCTGGGGCATCTCCAAACGTGCCAACATCTGATCATAGAGATGCCAGAAGGTGAAGAGGAAAAGCAAGAAATTGAAAAGTCATTTGAAAAAATAATGAAAGTAAAACTTCCCTAATTTGGTGAAGCAAATACATATACAAGTCCAGGAAACACAGAGAGTCCCAAACAAGTTAGACCCAAAGAGGACCAAACCAAGTCACATAATTAAAATGCCAAAGGTTAAATATAAAGAGAGAATCTTAGAAGAAGCAGCAAGAGAAAAGAAGAGAGTTAACTACAAAGGAGTTCCCATAATACTGTCAGCTGATTTCTCAAAAGAAACTTTGCAGGCTAGAAGGGACTGGCAAGTATTCAAAGTGATGAAAAGCAAGGATCTGCAACCTAGATTACCCTTTCCAGCAAAGCTATCACTTAGAATGGAAAGGCGGATAAAGTGTTTCCCAGACAAGGTAAAGCTAAAGGAGGTCATCATCACCAAGATATTATTACATGAATTGTTAAAACGACTTAAGAAAAAGAAGATCAAAACTATGAACATTGAAAAGGCAACAAATTCACAACTATCAACAATTGAATCTTAAAAAAATAAGCAAATAGAACAGGAACAGAATCATAGATATGGAGATCATTTGGAGGGTTACCAGCTGGGAGGGGGGAAGGAGAAGAATGGAGGAAAAGGTACAGGGATTAAGAAACATACTTGGTAGGAACAGAATAGTCAGTAGTGGTTAAGAATAGTATAGGAAATGGAGAGGCCAAAGAACTTACATGTAGGACCCATGGACATGAACTAAGGTGGGGGGCAAATGCTAGGGTCCAGGGAGGTACTGGGAGGAGGGGTGCAGAGAGGGAAAATCAGGACAGCTGTAATAGCATAATCAATAAAATATATTCTAAAAACCCTCATGCCTGAAATGGAGTTAGTTTATCTTCCTGTTTCAGGAAGTCCAGATGAAATTTGGTGAAATGGGTCCAGTTGCCTATGCTCCTGCTTTTCTTCACTTTGAAATAAAATCATTAGAATTTTACCTTTTCCCATAGTTCTATGTCACAGTGGGGCTGGGGTGGGGGGCGGCAGGCGGGCAGGGCACAAGCGCTCCTGGATCTGAGTGTTAATGTCTGGAGCCAACTGAAGAGGGAGCAGGGCTCTGAATCCCGCAGAGCCTGTCCTGGGGTTGTCACGGAATGGGGGGAATAAACACAAGTCGTCACAAACACTTCTCTGCCAAGAGAGGGGATATGGCTCTTCCCCCTCGGGGAGAAGGTCCTGAACCCCCATATCCAAAGGCTTTTATTGAGAACCATATGCACAGGGATATGGATGCAAAGCTCATCAATCAATGTCAAAAGGCTATGTTTACAGAAAACAAATAGAGATCATAGGTAACAATTGGAGGAACACAAGAGATCTGCCTGGGGTCAGGGTCTATGAATAATGTAAATCTCCTTCCCAGTATGAACCTGTTATCATAGCTTTTGAGGGAAGAACAAAGCATGCTTCGAGGCACTTACTTCTAGGCCTGATTGTCCCCAGGAACCGCCCAATCCCGTTTAGGGCTATACCTGCCTTTAGTATTGTTTCAAGCCTAAACCAGGTGGGCGGGACAGAGCCACCAAGAGACCAGGAGGCTTCTTTCAGATAGAATGAGGACCCTGGCCATGTCTAAGCCAAGCTGAGGTGTGTGGGCCTTTTTGCCCTTTCTCCATGTCCCCCCAAGTCCTTGTCCCACTGCCAATATGAGCTGATGTCTGTCTTAGGTTGTCTCTCCTCCTGAGAAAACACCAGTCATCTACAACTGACCATCATGGGGCCAAGCAGGGTGATGTGAGGGAGGCAGGGGCTGTGCCCCTGCCAGGCGATACAGGTTTTGTCTCCTCAGTGGTCAGTTTTCCCAAGGTCTCCTTGATTATTTCCAGCCTTGGTGCCCTCTTGCCTGTCTGTGGGGCTACAGTCCCTGAAACCAGACAGGATGTTTCCCAACAGTTTTAGACTGTCTATTTTGCTATGGAAAAAATATTCCACATTCAAAACACATCTGAAATGCTTTAAATTGGCCCTTGATGGGTTTTGACCAGAGAGAATATACAACCAGATACAGTACATCTTGAGGATCTTTTGTCAGCTATCAATCTAAGTCCAATCAAATAAAACTCTGCGGTAGAGAAATCATTATCACTGCTGGTACCTACATTGTAGACAGTGTTGGCTGAGAGAACAAGTCATGCTGATGAACCTATGCTCAATCCTAGAGATTTCCAGTAAGAATTTGCATATGCCTTTCCTTTTTGAGAGAGCAAATTAAAATCCTCACTAAGTTCTAAAAGTCACTTGAGAAAGCATAAGTATTTTAAAATTGAAATCACACATGATAATTTTTTAGCAAATCATTTGTATGTTGTATACAGAGTAAGTATGTATACTTTTTTACTTCCCAAATATTAATTTAAAACTCACATATCCTTTTCTTTTAAACTGACATCCTTGTAACTTTTTACAGTTTATAAAGGCATTTTTTTGCCTTTATAATTTCCCAAGAGCTTTTATTGCATTCACCAGTCTCTCTGTAACTCTTTAACTCAAGTTCTTCTTGAAGCAACAATTTTCTCTTTCACAGCATTCCTGCCTGATTATTTTTTTCATGATTTTTTCCTTTTGTTCTTACATCCTATAATGACTTTATCATTAGTCCACCATTGAGTAAGCAATTAAAAACCTTTAATGCATACTTGACTACTTGGTAAGCATTGTATTTGGCCATTTTCATCGTTTTGTAATGTTCTGCAACTATGTTTATTGCAAACACCCGAGGCTCTTTGCGCCAGCCATTTTTTATCATTATTGTTTGCTATATCTATCCATCCACTTGAAAACTTTTATATAATTTTCTTTGACAAAACAAGGGTTGCAGTTTTACTGCATTGCAACTTCTTTGTTTCAGTATCTAATGATGTGTAAAAATATGGTTAGAAACGGCTGTTGTGGTTTAATGTGTTTGAGAACAGACAATTTTTTTAAAAATCTATATCCTTGTCCTGGCTAGGTGGCTTAGTTGTTTGGAGCATTGCCCATACACCAAAAGGTGGCAGGTTTGATTCCTGGTCAGGCTGTGGGTTTGATCCTGGGTTGGGGGACCTACAGTACTCAACTGATCGATGTTTCTCTCTCTCTAAAATCAATAAGAAACATATTCTTGGGTGAGAATTAGAAGCTAAATAAAAAAATTAAAATCCATATCCTTCATTTATATGAGAAGAGCATGAGAAAATGTTTTACCTAAACTTTTTTTTTAACATTTCATATGAATACATTTCTTATTTTGCTAGAGCATCAAGTCTTGTTTTCGAACCTGATATTTTTTTCTCTAAAGTATGTCTTTGGTTTTGCTTTTCAGTGATGACTTTCTTAAATTGAAAGCTGAGCAATTGTACTGGTGGTTTATTCATATAAACCTCCTCAAAATTGGATAAAATGTCATTTTAAACATAAGAATATTAAAATCTTTAGTTAAATATACATTTGGAATTTGGATAATTTTAATAATCATGTTTTTCAGAGGTAAAAAATGAATTTTTGAATATCTTTCTATATGGTTCTGCTTTTCTTGAGCTATTAAAAATACAAAGAGAAGGCCACAGAAATAAATTACAAATTAATTGTATTTGAGTTTCAATGTACTTCCCCAAGCCTGAACATGAATTTGATTGCTCACTGGCTTGTTTATACATTCAGAAATAATGTTTTAATTATATTAAATATGAGTCTCCCTTTTTAGTCAACCTAAACTATCTCCAGCTGGTAGAAATGTTAAAAATAGTACTTTAAAAAACTGGATAAAGTTATTCTTCTACAATTTTGTGTGAAGAATATTTGTTTGGTATAAAATAGGGGTTAAAAATGTTGACTTATATGCCTAAAATTTTGAAGTAGTGGAGGAGAAAAGAAATGGATTCATTTTAACTCTAGATGGCAGTTAAACACAGCTAACAAAGACCAACTTGTTTGAAATACAGAAACACAGAAATAGTAAAACACACATTCTGTTCTACCATCCAGTTAATTATATTCTCCAAATGATGTCTTGGATTGATATTACTAAACAAACGTATATAAAATGTAATTACACACAAGTGGAATAAATAGCGTAGGCCTGTAATTGCAAGATTTTTTTAGCTGGTGACATGGCATACACCTGTGCAATGCTTTATATTGCTCATATTTTATTTTGTCATTTTTACTAACATTTAATTTGGTATAGTTTCATTTTATGAACAATTATTTACCAATATCAATCAAACCATATGCCATTGGGAAAACTTTACATATTTAATGTCTTGAAATTTTTAAATATAAGCAAAACCTATTTTCATGAAGAAATGTGTTCTATGAAAATCCACTCCAAAATCTGGGACAGATATCCAAACATCTGCATTTGAGATTGCTTTTATTTTACTTTGTTGTACATTTAAAAATATTTTTTACATGTAAGTATTTAATTCACAATATTACCTTATTGTTTTTTAGGGTACTAAAATTATGTTTCTGTCCATATAAGGGAAGGGAAAAGCTTGTCAGATCACATTATGTTTTGGTCTCATGATCCCAGCTGTTTGAATAGACTATCTTTCTACAGCCTTGGAGAGGGCACCTAACTCTGGTTTATGATTATTCTACATGAATATAGTGCCTAGCAAATAGGACAAAAAGGACTTAAAGTGTACCTAATTAGTCCCTTCTGATTTGTCAGGTGGCTTAGAAAAGGAAATGATGTGATATTTAAAAATACATTGTTGCAGATTTTAGATAAAATAAATCCTTTCAAGAGGACTTATTTGACAGACTTTTATTTCTCGTATTTAGCAATTCATGCACAGGGCAAAGGTCCTGAACATGAGCCCTCAGGCCATTTAGAGCATTCTTTAGTATCTGCAGGGGATTGGTTCTGGAACCCCATGAATGCCAATATCTGCAGAGGTTCAAGTCCCTTTTATAAAATGGTATAAAACAATGCATGTTTGGAAATCCCTCTGCATCCTCGGATTCCCAATCGTGGATTAAAAACACTGTTTTTTGTGTGTGGTTGTTTGAACACAGGAATGTGCAACTCATGGATATAGAGAGCTGACTATAGTTCTAAAACCTTGTAGACCTTGCATAGTGAAGTTGTGTCTCTCAGTTCCAAGGATGAGGAAGTTCAGGGCAGCCTACTGGAAGGGTAGACTTTGAACACCTCAGATCCTGCGAAAAGTGTTTATCTTTGGATTTAGTGAGATAAGTGTGGAATAGGCTCTCCAAGAGATATAATCACATTGTAAAGAGTTTCTGTGTCCTTGGAGTTATCCCCTAGACTCCAAACTTGTAATAGCAGGTGCTGGTTTATAATAGGTTCTTGATAAATGCTCATTGACTGTAAGTTGGCAGAAGAATAAATGTTTTGTTTTTTTCTTTTTTCTTAAAGCAACATAAAAACAGTCCCCTGTTACTCAAAAAACTGAAGTAAAAGAATTTATCCAATTGTTTTAGAGAACTTTCTACTAGAATTTTATAATGATGAATGTACTTGCTGTTCATCTCTAACAGATTGTTGCCTTCCATGAATACAAAGTTGCCAGGGCTGATTTTTTAAGTGAAGACAAAACTTTGGATTTTCACATGAAATCTTCTGATTTTTCAGTGTTAGCAACTAATTCAAATAAAAAACAACAAAGTAAACAAATATATATACCAGGAGACCGATGGTTTGCAATCTTCAGTATATACATACCACAATCATTTTTAGCTCATTTTTTATAACATGCTATACATTTGATTAATTAAAATATTTTATTTATGGTTGCAATCCAGTCATACTTTTTTGAGGTTACACTTTAGTTATATTAAAGTTGTATTTTGGATTTTATATAATAGTCTTTAATTTCATATCCACCATCAGTCTCTTGGGTAATAGCTACAGGTAGCATTCTTCTCTTTTGTCTTTGATCCTTCCTAATTTTCATTATCAAAGAATAACCTTAAATTAAGTTTTCGGAGTAACTTGTTATAGGTACATCGTGTCACTTATTTGGTGTCTAAAAATGCATGTACTAATGAAACATAGCCTCTTCATTAATTTTTCCTTTACTTTTTTCCTTTCTACAATCTTCTTTACAGTCGGAGTGATTTTTTTTTTCCAAAACATAAATCAGAACTTGTAACACCCCCTGCCCTGATCTGCCTCAGACTGGGTAGGGGCCTTCCACTGCCATTAGAGTAAAATTGCCACTCCTTCACATGGCCCTGTGTGATCAGGCACTGCTTACCTCTTCAAACTCACCTTTACCAGTTCCCCCTCATTAACTCTGATCTCGCTCATCCACACCATGCCCATTCTTATCTGAAGAAATGTTGCATTTGATATCCCCCTGCCTGGAATGTCTTCCACAGAGCTTTGTATATTCTTCACACGACGTTCTCTGAAAGAGTCCTTTCTTGCCCACCTTATCAAAAATAATCCCTTTCACCATGACTTTGTATCTTTTACCTTACTTTATTATTTTTTAGTACTTACCTCTTCCTCATATAAATTTGCATGTGTGTGAATACACATATATATATATGCATATCTGATATATTTGCTTACTTGTTTATTATCCTTCTCTCCCAGTAAAATATAAATTTCCTGAGGGCAGGAACCCTGTCTATCTTGCTGATTGCTGTATCCTTAATGCCTAGAATAGCATCTAGCCCCATTCTGTATAACAGAATTGTAAAATAAATAAGTAAGTTAGATCTAGATAGCCACTGTGGTACTGAGTGGTAGAAGAGGGATCACATGTTTAAAAGAACTGCAGAAGCAAAATTAGGAAGTTATGATTCAGGTACCTCAGTGCTGTACATTTGATATATTGGCCCATCATTGTAGCCTATGACCCCAATAACTTTATTATTTCAATTTTAGAAATTTGACTTTCTGCCCTGGTTGGTGTGGCTCAGTGGATTGAGCATCAGACTGCAAAGCAAAGGGTCGCCAGTTTGATTCCCAGTCAGGACACATGCCTGGGTTCTGGGCCAGGTCCCCAGTGCGGGGTGCTTGAGAAGCAACCACACATCGATGTTTCTCTCCCTCTCTTTCTCCCTCCCTCCCCCCTCTCTAAAAAAATAATAATAATAAATAAAATCTTAAAAAAAAGAAATTTGACTTTCTATATTGTATGATAGAATTATATGGTCTATTAAACATGCTTTGTAGGTCTACATACATATAAATGACTTGCTAAACTCATGGTGTGATTTTGCATGTGAACTATACTGTAATAATGTAAAATCTATTAGAAAGGTGTCATTTCTGAATCTACAGTGTAATATTAACATCTGAAGTTTGCAATAAAATCCTGTAGATGTACTTCATAACTATACTTCAAATTGCTATCAGGTAACTATAGATTCAGAGAAATAAGATTGAATAATTATTTATTTAGTATTTGCTTTGGTTCGTATATCCTTAGCATATGTAAGTTCTTGGTAGAGAAGTAATTCACAGTAGAGACAACATGGAAAATATGTACTTTCTCCGATTTTTTAAAAAAAGATTTTATTGATTCTTAGAAAGAGGGGAAAGGGGGGAGAAAGAGAGGGAGAGAAGCATTGATGTGTGAGAAAAACATTGATCAGTTGCCTTTTGCATGTGCCCCAAACGACATGGGGACCAGGCCCACAACCCAGGCATTTGTCCTGGCTGGGAATTGAAAAGGTGAATATTCACTTTGCAGGACAATGCTCCAGCCAGCTGAGCCACTCTGGCAAGGGCTATTTGCTTTGTATATCCTTAGTGTGTGTAAGCTCTTGGTAGAGAAGTAACTCACAGTAGAGACAACATATAAAATATGTTAACTTTTAAAAGTATTTCAGCATTGTTAAAATTAAGGGTTTGAGCAGTTTTTAAAAAATAATTTTGTTTTACATATGAACTTTTCATGTATTTGTGTAAGACACATTTTCTAAAAAAGATGATTTAGAAGTATGACAGTGGAACATTGTATTTTTATTTCCCAGAGCTATACAATTTTATGGTTCAAATGAATTTCTGACAGCTGTTGAATTCTTCCAAATTCCTTTTAAGATCATTATTTTGTTTCTATTGATAGTGTAAATACAGTCTGTCGGGAGTTCTTATGTGACCTTATGGAAAGTTCTGTGAAAAAAATCCACCTTATTTTATTTGAATTTATTTTTCTATCAACTTTGCTCTGTGTAAATATATCCATTCAATACAATTTCTATCCTGATGAAGAGTAGACCACTCTTGGACTGCATATGTACAAAAAGAAATATAAAATTAGTAAACTCATCTTCCTATCCCAGACATAATTAGAAATTTTAACCCAGTTTATGCTGTGAATAAACCTAAGGGGTCTGACCTTTACAACTGGAAAGCACAGGAACCTTGAACTGATAATAGCTAGAGAGACAGTGTGGTGAAGTGGTGGCATTGCCAAATTAGAACGCCTGTATTCAAGCTCTGAATTTCCTACTTAAGAACTCGGATCCACCATTAACAAAGAAAGAAAGACATTACCTCCTTTCTGTACTTCACAGGATACTTGTTGAGGGCCAAATAAAATAATGTATGTGAAAGCAGTTTCAGAATTGATATACAATTCTGAATTGATTTACAATATGGAAAGTATGTTTTTCACTTTTAAGCAGTATTAATGATAAAATAGATCCATTTTATTAGACTGTGTCACACATAGTCTTGTTATGTGTGATAAAACCTTATTATAAATGGTTTAACTTAGAACATGGTTTTATCTCATGGGCTCAGGTTTCCTTGATAGCATGGCTCTGGTGTATTTCAGTTCTGATTTATTCTATGAATTTCTAGTTTATATCTTTTCAATGATACTATTTACTCTCATCCCCGAAATAATAAGCTGAATAGACTGATCACTGCTAAGCTTATTTAGCATGTGAATAAAGGCATTTATACATTTATTGAACAAGCAAATAAAGGTACATTTTTTTGACAGACAATTGTTTAGTTTTTATTTCATAATTATAAACTTAACTCTGCAATCCAGCTAGACTTGGAAGGGGTAAGGAAAACACAGAACCCAATGAACTGTGGCCAGAGCACGAAGATTATAGAACATTCCAAGCAGGTGGGGGTGAAGGGGTGCTCTCCTGAGCTACAGAAGGAATGGTCTAGTGGTTAATATAAAACACAAGTCAAATGTATTACAGTTGTCCACAGTCAGTAATGGTGATCTTCTGGCTGGTCTTGCCATTCCTGGACCCAAAGTGCTCCATGGCTGTCACAACGTCCATGCCATCTCTCAGTTGGCCAAAGACTGCATGCTTGCTGTCCAGCCACTGAGTCCTGGCAGTGCAGATGAAAAACTAGGAACCATTTGTGTTGGGTACAGCATTTGCCATGGACAAGGTGCCAGGACCTGTGTGCTTCAGGATGAAATTCTCATCATCAAATTTCTCCCCATAGATGGACTTTCTACCTGTGCCTTTGTGACGTGTGAAGTCACCACCCTGGCACATAAATCCTGGAATAATTCTGTGAAAGCAGGAACCTTTATAACCAAATCCTTTTTCCCCAGTGCTCAGAGCACGAAAGTTTCCTGTTGTCTTTGGAACTTTGTCTGCAAACAGCTCGAAGGAGATGCGGCCCAAGGTCTCGCCATCGGCAGCGATGTTGAAGAACACGGTGGGGTTGACCATGGCTGGGCGTGGGAAGAACTGAGGCAGCGGCGGCGTCTCCAAGGCCTAAAAGTACATTTTTGACAGTAAATCTGACAATAGTATCCTTAGCTGTACATATTTTATTAGGCTTTGTGAACTAATTTTCTCAGGCTTTTCAGATTCAGAAGAACTGAGTCTTCATTTTTCATTCTGAAACTTACTAAGTAATTCTCAAAAAGTCACTGATAAGTAAATAATCTAAAAATTTAAAAATGTTTTTAAATCCACAGCGTAAAGCTTTCCAGGAGAGTAGAATTAACAAATCTACTGGACTTTGAGGTATATTTTGGGAGCATAAAATTATAATCCTATTGAATATCAAGATGTATGAAAAAGGTTCAGTAATTTTAAGGGCCTATTTTAAAAAGCTGTACTATTTGTATTTAAATTTTGTAACCATTCTTAAGGACACTTCTAAGTAAGAGAGTTTTATTTAAACCTGTACAAGAAAGTTCTTACCTATCTTTGAGAAGAGATATGTTTGGGGGAAAAAATTTTGAAAAAAATGGACTCAGTCTGTTTTATAGTCTTTCTTTGGCAGCAACATTATTAGTATACTTATATCTCAATGGCAAAGTAAAAACTAAACTCTTTTTTAAATTTTTAAAATTGTTTTTAAAAGATTTTATTTATTTCTTTTTAGAGAGAAAGGGAGAGAGAAGGAGAGGGAGAGAAACATCAATGTGTGGTTGCCTCTTGCATGCCTCCTACTGGGTACCTGGCCTGCAACCCAGGCATGTCCCCTGACTGAGAATTGAACCAGTGACCCTTTGGTTTGCAGGCTGGAGCTCAATCCACTGAGCCACACCAGCCAAAGACAAACTCTTTTTTTTAAAAGATTTTATTTGTTTGCTTGTTTGTTTGGTTTTAGAGAGAGGGGAAGGAAGGGAAAAAGAGAGGGAGAGAAACAGATGTGTGAGGGAAACATCAATCAGTTGCCTCTCTCACGCCCTCAGCAGGGGACCCAGCTCTCAATGCAGGCAGGTGTCCTGACCAGAAATTGAAGGGGCAACTTTTTGCTTTGCAGGATGATGCCCAACCCACAGAGCCATGCTGATCAGGGCTTTTTTTTTGTTTTTAATTCTTACCCAAGGGTATTTTTTTATTTTAGAGGGACAGGAAGGGAGAGGGAGAAACATTGATGTGAGAGAGAAACATTGAACGGCTGCTTCTCATACATGACCCAAACAGGGATAGAACCTACAACCTAGGTATGTGTCCTGACCAGGATCAAACCCTCAACCTTTTGGTGTTTGGGACAGTGCTCCAGCCAAGTTAGCCATCCAGCCAGGGAAAAAAACAAGGCGGGGAAAAACTGTCTGGCTTGCTATTTAAGGTCTTCCATACTACAGCTCTCAATCTACTTTTCATGTAAATTTTAGGATGAAAATATTTTTGATAAAGGGTTTTCCCCAACTTTCGCAAAAACAGAATGGCCTTTATTACCCACCTTGTCACTCAAAATCTATCTATTTTTTAAGATTTAACTGAAGTATTATTTTCTTCTTGAACTTTTCCTCTGAATTCTTGTGGCACTTATTTATGTTAATAGTACAAATCTATTTGGGACCTAATGATATGCTGCCATGTATTGTTATATAATTTTTCAGGTCTGAAATAGTCTTGGTACATGAGTATGTGTGTGCAGATAGAAAGACTATATATTATTTTACATTATTTCTATCTTCTGTAGGGCTTAGAACACAAGGAGATAGGCATATATGTTCCATGAAAGTTAAAATGGTTATGATAGTTGCTTTCCCTAGTATTATAGTTTTTGATTTGAAGTCTGACTTAACATTTAAAGATGGACTGATCCACCCCTGGAAACTGGGGCATGGACTCTTTTAAGTATGAGTACTCCCTATGCAAAACAATATTCTCATTTTTTAGTGTTTAAAAGATTATTTAGGAAACAAATAATCTTTAGTCATCATACATTCTCCTTATACAGCTCTCAGTTATCTCAGCTACTGAAAGCTCCCACTTCACAGTTCATTATTAGAGGTTATCTACCTGTCAATTTATTATGGTAAAGGAACACCACTCCTCCAAGTCTGGTTGGCGATTTTATCTTTTAGGGCTGGCTTCTCCTTACAGGGTAACATGGATATCATGTCCTTACTCTTCACCCACCACCTTCATCTTCTCAGGAATAACCCCTGCTTAACAAGATAAAGAACAGATATACAATAAGTTGTTGCAGTGAGAGTGTAAGAACAAAGTGGATCATCTTACTGTTAAAAGTTACAGGTTAACTAGTCAGAAACAGTTTCCAGGAGAAAGTCATCATCTGAGCATTGGGTAGGAGTAAAGGAGAAGGGCATTCCAGGTGAGGGGAGTGACAGTGCAATGAAATCTAAGTGAGTGTGTACATATGACTTGCCTAGAGCAAAGGTGTCAGTTGAAAAGAAGAATATAAGGTTAGATAAATGGCAGTCAAAGGAGGAATGATGATATCTTTAAAACAACAGTTGACATTTTATATGATTCAGAAAGAGAAAAATTAAGTGTTCTAAGGAGGTGTTGGTTGATTTTTAAGAGAGACTAATTAACAGAGCTCTCTACTTGCATTCTCAAAAATGATTTTTTAATACATTTGTTAACATATTCTCTTTTATCCCATTTGCTCCATATTGCATGTGGCTAGTACATAGCCTGCATGATGTATACTCAACAATGTATACTACTTTGATTTCTTTGGACATTCAACCAAAATGTGTTTTTAAATACACACTGGTTATTCCCCAATAATAGTTTTAATTTTTCCATTTTGATTTCTGTTTCTCTTGCTGCATAATGCAGATTTGAATCTGAGTGTAGTTTTCTGTGGCCTGTTGGACTCTTTAACAAAGCAACATAATCTTATGTTAATGGTAAAAGATAAGTATGATAATATAATAGTATTCCCTCTGCAAATTTTAATTCAGTTTTTACTCAGTAATTTTACGTAGGGATTGTACTAATCTCCTAAGCTTTTCCCTAAACAAACTACATTAACAGCTCTTAATTGGGCTATCTTTAAATCATATTTGTGGAATGTCACAGGGAAAACATACCTAAACCAAGTGTTGACTTTGGAAAATTTGGAAAATAAAAAAAAAAGTACGTGTAAGAATATGGTTCTAAATAGAAATATGTTTTAACCACTGGCCAAGATGGAGGCATAGGTAGATACACTTTTCTTCCTCATACAACCAAAAGAAGGACAACAACAAATTTAAAAACAAAAACAACCACAACTGCCAGAAAAATCTAACCATATGGAAGTCTGACAACTAAGGAGTTAAAGAAAAAACATTCATCCAGACCAGTAAGAGGGACTGAGATGGGCAGCTATGGCAGAGAGGATGCATGACAAGGCAGTGGCTGGAGGACCAGGCGAGGTGGCACCTGGTGGACTGGGCAGTCCCATATTTGCATACAGATAAACTGGGAGGAACACCTGGGGAATGAGACAGACCACGCAACCCAGGGCTCCAGTGTGGGAAAAGAAAACCTAAAATACTCTGACTGTAAAAACCTGCAGGGGTTGTGGCAGCGGGGGAAACTCCCAGTCTCACTGGAGAGTTCATTGGAGAGACCCGTAGGGTCCCAGAACATATACAAATCCTCCCACCTGAGAATCAGCACCACGAAAGGCCAAATTTGCTTTTGGGTAGTGGGGGAAGTGACTGAAAGGCAGTCAAGAGCCAAGCAAGCAGCATTGTTTCCTCACTGACCCCTCCCCTACAACATACATAACAGGAGCACCACTTACAACATAACAGGAGCACTGAGACAAAAAAATATGGCCCAAATAAAAGATCAAAACTTCAGAAAAAGATACAACTAAGCAGTGAAGAGAGAGTCAATCTACCAGATGCAGAGTTCAAAACACTGGTAATCAGGATGCTCACAGAAATGGTTGAGAATGGCTGCAAAATAGAGGAAAAAGTGAAGGCTATGCAAAGTGAGATAAAGAAAAACATGCAGGGAACCAACAGTGAAGAGAAGGAAACCAGGACTCAAATCAATGATTTGGAACAGAAGGAAGAAATAAATTTCAACCAGAACTGAACAAAGAAACAAGAATTCAAAAAAATGAGGAGAGGCTTAGAAACCTCTGAGACCACTTTAAATGTTCTAACAGCCGAATCATAGGGTTGCCAGAAGGGGAAGAGGAAGAGCAAAAATTTGAAAACTTATTTGAACAAATAATGAAGGAGAAATTTCCCTATCTGGCAAAGGAAATAGATTCCAAGGAAGTCCAGGTAGCTCAGAAAGTCCTAAAGAAGTTAGATCCAAGGAAGCACACACCAAGGCACATCATAATAACATTAGCAAAGATTAAAGATAAGGAGAGAATCTTAAAAGCAGCAAGAGGAGAGAGTTACCTACAAAAGAGATAAGACTATGATCTGATTTCTCAGAAAATCAAGATGGCAGAGGAGTAAATGGATGTCACACTGACCTCCTCCAAGGACCAATCTGGAATTACAACTAAATTGCGGAGAAATAACCTGGAAAACAAGTCAACAATAGTGAGAGAGGAATCCTAGGACCTCAGACAGACAGAAGAATTAGCTTTAGCGCAACCTAACTGGTAAGGAGCGTGGTAGAGACTCGAGAAGGCAGGCAGGGCACCCACAGGTGGCAGCACCAGAATGATATTGAAATGGCCAGCTGGATCCCCCTGAGAAGAGGGAGGGGGTCTAAACCATAAGCAGTGATCTTCAGCCTATCACACCAGAGCCCAAAAAGTACACAGATAACAGCCAGTTGTGAAAAGCAGCAGGGTTGCCCTCTGCCAGACACAGGCAGCTAGAGATGCAAAGAACCGGTTAAAGGGCCAATGCATAAATTCTTAGTTGCAGCCACTTACCCTGGTCTTCAGCAAAGGTGGGGGCAGAATCGGCTAGAGACACCAGCAGAGAGAGTGGAGAAGGAGGCTTTGGGGAGAGAACTGAGTAGCCTACAGGATCCTTGTGCTGAGTCACCCCCAACATGGCAGCAGCCATCTTGCTCAGGCAGGCAACTCCCCTGAGCAGCAACAGTGTGAGAGAACACTGTTCCCGCCCCCAGAGTGACTCGGCCCTGGCCTGGTAGTGCTAAAGCTCTTCTGCTGAGTACAGAGCAGCAGCCACAGATAGTAGATCCCTGGCTAAAGAGGGCACAGAGTGGTATAGAGGCACTTGAGGAATGACAGGAGATGGAGGCTTTGGGGAGAGAATGGAGAGAATAGCTGGCAGGATCGCAGCACTGACTCATCCCCCATATGGCGCAGCCATCTGGCTCAGGCAGACCACTCCATTGAGTAGCAGCAGCAAGAGAGTACCCAATAACCTTGCCCCCAGGAGGGATACATCCCTGTCCTGTGGTGTCTAAGCCTGACGGCTGAGTGCAGAGTGACTAGATTAACAGCTGAAGGAGACAGCCACAGACAATACATCTCTGGAAGTCTCGAACACACAGCCTAAGGTCAGACAGGGTCAACATCTGACATCATCAGAGGCAGATCCAAAAAGTAAAAACAGCGGTCTCCTACCATAGAAGTTCACACCACAAAGTCAGGAAATCAAGATAAATCAATTTAAGAAGCAGAAGCAAAAGAGAAGAGTCTCACAAATAATGGGAAGAAAAAGAAACACCCCCCAGTTGAAATGAAAGGAGGAATTCCCAGAAAGAGAACAAAATGAAATAGACGCAAGTAAACTATCAGATATAGCATTCAAAACAATGGTTCTAAGGAAGCTCAATGAGCTCAGTGAGCTAAGAGAAAATTACAAAAACTACAGAGAAACTATGAGGAACTTACTGCAAAGTATTTCAGCATGAAAAAGGACATAGAAACAATCAATAAAAGACAAGAGAAAATGAAGAATACAATTTCTGAATTGAAGAACACAGTAGAAGGAATCAAAAACAGGCTAGGTGAAGCACAAGAATGAATCAGTGAGCTGGAGGATAAGGCAGAAAAAAGCTCCCAGAAAGAGCAAGAAAATGAAAAAAGACTCATAAAGAATGAAGAGGGATTTAGGAAAATGCAGGACAACCTGAAATGTAATAATACCCATATAATAGGGATACCAGAAGGAGAAGAAGAGGAACAAGGGATAGAGAACCTGTTTGAAAAAGTCATGATGGAAAACTTCCCTAATTGGAGGAGAGAAAAAGTCACACAAGTCCAGGAAGCACAGAGGGTCCCATTCGAGAGGAACCCAAGGAGGCCCACTCCAAGACACATCATCATTAAAACGGCAAATATCAGACAAACAGAGAATCCTAAAGGCAGCAAGGGAGAAACGGGTAGTAACATATAAGGGAGCCCTGGTGCGGCTAGCAGCTGAGTTCTCAACAGAAACACTACAAGCCAGAAGGGAATGGCAAGAAATATTCCAAAGTCATGAAAGGCAAAGGCCTGCAACCAAGACTGCTCCACCCAGCAAGACTCTCAATTAAATGGAAGACGAAATATGGAGTTTCCGAGACAAAAGAAGGCTAAAAGAATACACCTCTGCTAAACCAGCATTGCAAAATATACTAAAAGAGCTGCTTCAAGAAGATGAAGAAAAAGAGTCTATGAATACCCAGTTCCTTTCACAGTCACCAATACTTGATATTACCAATGTTTTCAATACTTATTAATCAGATTGTGAGAATGATGTACTATATTAATTGTTACTTTATTATTTGTTGAAACTAAACCTGTTTTTGTATATTTCTTGACTATTTCTATTATTTTTAAAAAGCTTTAAATGACTTTTTGGTATTCTTTATCCATTTTTTGATTAAATGTTTGTAGAATTTTTTCCCTAAAAAACAATTAACCCTTTTCTAGATGTGTTGCAAAAACTTTCCTATTCTATTACTTGTCCTTTAACTTTTTATATGTATATTACTGTATAGTCTTAAATGTTTAATGTGGTCCTATTGTCAATATTCTACTTTATAGCTTCTGGGTTTGAATATTTTACTCCTGGTGAGAAAAAATATTATTTTGTATTTTCTCCTAAAACTCAGATTTTACACAATGATTTTTAACTCACCTGAGTATTTTTTGTACAATGTGTGAAATAGGACCCTATGTTTGTTTTATTTCAAGTAATAGTGGTCCATGCACCTTATTTGTTGACTAAGCCTTATTTTCCACATGGATTTGAAATGTCAGTTTAATCATATATTACATTGTTAGATATATATACATTCGTTTTTAGAATGCTCATTTTATTTCATTGATCTAGTTGAATATTTCTGTGCTGGTGTCATGTTGTTTTAGTTGCTGAGACTTATAATGGATTTAAATTTTTAAAATATTTTATGATGGATCATGACATTTAAAAAATAAATAAAATCAATATGAATTTTAAAAAAATAAAGAAGGAAGGAACTTCTACCTTTAGTGACAGCTGGATGAAACTGGAGAATATTATGCTGAGTGAGGTAGGCCAGCTGGTCAAGGACAAATGCTATGTGATCTCACCTATAAGTGTTATCTATTCAATAAAATAAACTGACGAACAGAAAAAAAAACACAGGCATGGAAACATGGAACAGACTGAAAGTGACCAAAGGGATGGGGAAGAAGGACAATGGTGGAAAGAAGGAGAAGGGACTAGACAAGTAACATGTATGAATGACACATGGACATGGACAACAGAGTGGGAATTGACTGTGGGAGCGGGAGGCAGGGTGGGATGGGTGGAGAAGGGCAAAGGGGGAAAAATTGAGACAACTGTAATAGAATAAACATGATTAAAAGAGAAGACTATCAGCTGATTTCTCAAAAGAAACCTTACAGGTAAGAATGGGCTGGAAAGAAGTATTCAAAGTTATGAAAGGGAAGGACCTACATCCAAGATTACTCTATGCAGCAAAGCTATCATTTAAAGTGGAAGGGCAGATATAGTGCTTCCCACATAAGGTCAAGTTAAAGGAATTCATCATCACCAAGCCCTTATTACATGAAATGTTAAAGGGACTTATCTAAGAAAAAGATCAAAACTATGAACAGTAAAATGACAATAAACTCACAACTATCCTAAATCAAAAACAAAAACAAACTAAGCAAACTAGAACAGGAACAGAATCACAGAAATGGAGTTCACATGGAGGGTTACAAGTGGGGAGAAGAAGGGGGAAGAAGAGAGGAAAAGGTACATGGAATAAAAAGCATAAATGGTAGGTACAATATAGGCAGGGGGAGGTTAAGAATAGTACAGGAAATAGAGAAACCAAAGGACTTATATGTACGACCCATGGACATGAACTAAGTAAGAGGAATGCTGGTGGGGGGGGGGCAAGGCAGAGGGGAATAAAGGGGATAAAAAAATAGGACAACTGTAATAGCATAATCAATAGTATATACTAAAAAAAATAAAAATAAAAAAATATGTTTTACCCTTTTACATAAATCATTTTGGAAGAATAACCTATGTCCTGGATATTGAATTCTAGGTTGACAGTTTTTTTCTTTCATCATTTTATGTATCTTACTCCAGCCTCTTATGGATTGTATGGTTTCTTACCAGAATTTGGCAGTAATTGTTATCTTGCTCCCTTATAGGTAATGCATGTGTTGTGTTCCTTCTTTAACTTTGGTTTTCAGCAGCTTAAATAGGATATGCCTAGTTGTGATGATGATGATGATTCATCCATTCATCTTGATGTTCTCTAAGGCATTAGGATCTGTGGTTTGGTGTCATTAATATTGGAAAATCTTGTTATTTATTTCCTGAAATATTTTTTTCTGTATTTTTCTTTCTTCTTTCTCCTTCTGGAATTCAATAATATATGTTACATTGTTTGATATTGCACACAGCACTTAGATTCTTTTTGTAATGTTTTTCTAGGTTCTTTTCCTTTTTAAATTTCATTTGGAGTCACATTTATTAACCTATCTTCAAGTTCACTGATTCTAATAAGTGTATTACATCGTGGTTTTAGTTACATTTAGTTACATTAATGACTAATACTACCAAGCATCTTTTCATGTGTTTACTTGCTGTCTATGTATCTTCTTTGATGAAATATCTGTTCAGCTCTTTCACCTATGTTTAAAATAAGATTGTTTCTTTTTTAATTTATTTTTTAGTCTAATTTTTTTCCATCACCATTTATCCCTCCCTATACCCTCATCCACCTCCACCAACCCCCATCTCCTGTAATCACCACACTGTTGTTTGTGGAAATGAGTTCTTTCTCTTTTTCTTTTTTTTTTTGCTCAATCCCTCTACTCCCCAGAATCCCCTCAGAATTGTCAGCCTGCTCTCTATCTATAAGCTTGTTTCTATTTTTCTTGTTAGTTCAGTTTGTTCATTAGATTCCACATATGAGTGAAATCATATGGTACTTGTCTCTCTCTGACTGGTTTATTTCACTTAGCATAATGTTCTCCGGGTCCACCCATGCTGTCATAAAGGGTAACATTTTATTTTTTATAGCTGAGTAGTAGATTTTTTTTATTTTTAAAGGGCAGGAAATAAACAGAAATCAAGATAGCTAGGTTTTTAGCTTGACTACCT
Organism: Pteronotus mesoamericanus; assembly: GCF_021234165.1. NCBI lineage: Eukaryota > Metazoa > Chordata > Mammalia > Chiroptera > Mormoopidae > Pteronotus > Pteronotus mesoamericanus. The sequence goes on along the minus strand of NW_026555321.1, from coordinate 45,751,810 downwards.
GAATAGATACGATTGCTGTTTATTTAGGTGATGGAAGACTGAGGAAAGAGCAGGTAAGGGAAAAAAAATCAGAATTGTGCTTTTATCATGTTATATTTGGCATCCTTATTAGGAACACAAATGGAGATGTTAAATATCCAACTGGATATTAATCCGGAGTTCCGATATGGTTGGGACTAGAGATACATAGTGGTAGTTATTGGCATATACAAATGTTTAATCCCATGGGATTGTGTGGAATGGCAGGGGCTGTAAATGGAGAAAAAAGGAGCTACTTTAACAGAAGCCTAGGGCATGCCAGCATTTAGAGGTTGTGTATATGAAGTGAATCCAGCAATGGAGGCTTGAAAAAGAACAGATACTGAAGAGGAGAAATATCTTACCTTCAAACTCTGAGTAGTTTCATTATCCAGAAATACCTAAGGGAGCCACAGTTCTGAGACCCCAAATGGTTTTCAGAACCTTCTTTGCCAGTGAGGTAAGAGAAAAATCACCGCAATGCAGGGATGTTTCAACTTTTAAACTTTATTTGTGCTGTTTTGCTCAGTAGATAGTTACGAGCACTTCATCTGTAATCCTCCTTTATTCTCTGTCCTCTTCTCTGATTGATTGATTGATTTAATATTTTATTGTTTATGCTATTACAGTTGTCCCAATTTTCCCCCCTTTCTCGTCCCCACTCAGTCCCCCCCTACCACTCAGTCATGGCAATCCCTGCACCATTGTCCATGTCCTTGGGTCATGCATAGATGTTTTTTGGATATTTCCTTCACCTTATTTCAACTACTCCCCATCTCTCCCCTCCCTCCTTATAGATGTCAGCCTGATTCTATTTCGCTTATTAGTTTATATTGTTCATTAGATTCCATGCGTAAATGAAGTCATATGGTATTTGTCTTTTATTGACTAGCTTATTTCACTTAGCATAATAGTCTCCAGGTCCATCCATGCTGTTGCAAAAGGTATGAGTTCCTTCTTTCTTTCTGCTGCATAGTATTCCACTGGATAAATGCACCACCACTTTTTATCCACTCATCTACTGATGGACACTTAGGCTGTTTCCAAATCTTGGCTATTGTAAATAAGGTTGCTATGAACATAGGGGTGCATATATTTTTTTGTATTGGAGTTTTGTGTTTCTTAGGATATATTCCCAGAATTGGAATCACTGGGTCACAGGGCAGTTCCATTTTTAATTTGCATGGAGCATTTTTTCTATCCCTTCACTTTTGCCTGTGTAAATCTTTTTTTCTGAGGTGAGTCTCTTGTAGACAGCATATATATGTGTCTTTTTTTTTTAATCCATTCAGCTACCCTATGTCTTTTGATTGGAGCATTTAATTCATTTACATTTAAGATTATTATTGGTAGGTACTTATTCATTGCTATTTTTTCTTTTTACATGTTCTCCCACCCTCACCCCTATTTCTTCTTCTTCAAGCAGTTCCTTTAAAATCTCTTGCAATGCTGGTTTGGTGGTCGTAAACTCCTTTAGTTAGGTTATCTGTGTTTTATTTTTTGTTTGGGAAGCTCTTTATTTTGCCTTCAATTTTAAATGATAGCCTCGCTAGATAAAGTAGTCTTAGTTTAAAAAAAATAATAAAAAGGCTATGAAAAAGAAAAAAATGACAAAAATAATGAAAAAAAACAAAGTGGAATTCATCTCAGCAGAGTATAGTGCCTGCTTGCTGGGAGCTCCATTTGGGTGCTGTTCCGGTGTTGTCTGAAGCTGGTGTAAGCCAATGTCAGATGATGTCCATGTCTGGCTCTTGGCTGCCTGTTCCAAGCTACAAGTGATCCAAGTTCCACCAGGCTTGGCTGCACACAGGGGGAGCCAATCTGCAGTCCAAGGCCAGCTTTTGCCAGCACAGGGCCTATCAGTGGGTCAGGAAACATCCTGGAGTACCGCAGGATCTGCTTCTGCCTGCAGGACTGACACTGTTTCTGAAAGGGCTTCAAGTGGAATTAGGAGAATGGGTGCCCTGGATCTCCCATTGGAGGGGTGGGTGCAGTTCAGACTTCAGGGAAGCTGGTGGATATGTTCCCCCACCCTAGAGCCACACATCTGAGTCTGTCCTGGATTATTTCTCTGAAGTCGGCAAGGCAGAGCCTCTGGTCGGCAAGCAAGTGGGACCTCCAGAGCTCAGGGTTTGAGTCTGCTGCAGACCAGGAGTGTGTTTCTATAAGATGTCTTTATCGGCACTTTGGTGAGGGGGAAGTGCCAGTCCAGTTCCAGGGAAAGTGTAGAGAATGGCTGGCCCCAAGGCCAGTCTGTAACACCCCGGAGTCTGCTTATGTTGCTGTTTCCTCTGTAGGTGTTAAGATTCAGGGTGGAAAAACAAAAGAAAAGATGCAGAGTGTGGCAAGTGGGACTGCAGAGCATGGAGTGAGCAGTAACAAGGTGGGGTAACAGTTTTTCCCCAGGCTCATTCCCCTGGGAGGGGCTTGATCCTTTCAAGAGAAATGTCTACTGTTATTTGTTGGATGACGCCAAGAAGGATCCTAGCAGCCATTTCCTCACATCTCTCCCCAATGCCTTCCACTGCAGACTCTCCTCAGGTGACTCTAGTTCACACTGCCCTCCCTTCACCAGAGCACAAGCTGAGTGACTTTGAATGAAAAACAACAACAACAAAAAAAAACAAAAAACAGTGGCTTTGTCTCCAGTGGTTTCCATCTCTTACTGGTGGAAAGAAACCCTGCTGCCTTTCAGTGCTGGATTCTATGTGGACAGCTGATCCTGGCTGTGGAGTTCCATACTGCCGAGCCCATTCCAGGGTCCTGGCTTCATTCTGCTCAGGGGGAAGCTCCCACAGAAGTGCTATATTACCATTACTTCAGCCTGCTGCCTGTGGGTTGGTGGCGAGCCAGCCCCTTTTGCAGCCCACCCTTCCTACTAGTCTCTAGGTGGTTTCTGTAAGTCCTTAGTTAAAAGTGTCCTCTTCAAGTAGTCTTTGGTTGGTAATTCTGGGTGACTGTTCTCCTCTTTAGTTTTTATTTCCAGTTTGGTCCTGAGAAGAAGTGCAAGAAAAATCCTCCTATTCCACTGCCAGTCTGCAACAACCCCCTCTCTTATTTAGTTTTCTTCTTTGCCTTTTTATCTGATATTATGTTAAATATTACTTACATATTTGTTGTTTATCATGTTGATGAGGTCAAGGACTATTTTGTGAACTGTTTTATTTACCCCTAGCACCTAGAACACCTCCTGGTACATAATGGTTGGTATGTAAGTATTCATTAAGTGCTGAAAGCAGAAGGTGGTGTGGTCAATTGCAGACAATTTAGTGAAATGAGGGTAAAGAAAAAAGTATTTGAAGAACTTGATAAGAACTGTGGGATGATAATGATGGAACCCTAACTTAAACAGTTTGAGAGAATGGAAGAAAGGAATAGATCTTGTGACTACAGACAACTTGCTCAAAAAGTTTTATAGTCAGAGTGAAACAAAAAAATGAGGTGGCAGTCAAAGGAGTCTTGGTATCAATGGAAGGCTTTTCCAAGTTGGTGATAATAGAGCATATTTGTATACTAATATGAATGATTCAGTAGAGAAAGAAGTATCTGATTCAAATGAGAGGAGGGCTGATTACATAAATGAAGTCCTTGGGAGGACAAGTAGGCATGGGCCACCTCTAAGTAATGGAAGATAGAATGGTTAGCCTATGTAGGAGCAAGGACACTTCTGTAACAAGGGGGAGGTAAAGATTGTGAGTTTCAGATGCAAGGAGATTGATAAGATTGACTTCTGCCTGAATTATTGGGATAAGGCAGCCCCAAGTCCTTTAACTTTTCTTATGTAAACACCTTACTCAGTTGTCAGAGAAGGTGTCATAGTAAACCATGAAATCCTAGAGACTATATGTATTCCTATTTGGAGTGTTTTTACTGTGTACAAACCATGCCTTCCATTGGGTTCTATGTTTAATAAATAGAAAATATATAATAGTGATGCTAATAGTAGACTATAGCTGTTGCCAGCTCAGGAACCATAATCCACTTGCTCTGATGCACACTATTCTTCAGAGATGTGGGTTACCTATGGATCTAACCCAGAAACATAACACTGAACAAAAGGGGGGTTCTTGAGGGAGTTGAGTTTGGCGCTAGCTACTGCAGCATTTCATGTTTTCCTTGGTGTTCAGAATTCGAGGAGATATTTAGGTCTAAATCATTTTGAGAATAGCAAGTACTCCTTTATCATTTTTTTAAAGGTCTGGAAAAAAATTTAAAAGCCAAAGGATCATTTTAGAACTACATAGTCTGGATGCTCACATGCATGCACCCACATGAGGCATTTAAGAATTAAGATGAAGGGGAGTAATAGGAAATGCTTTATCTAGTAGAGAAGATCTGATAATTAGTGTGGTGAAAGCTTAGAAGTAAAGAATACTATGCAATCTGCCAGGATGTTCTGATACAAAATCCAGTTTACATATTCTTAAGCAATGTGAGAATTTTGTCCCAAAAGGAAGTGTCTTAATAATTAATATTAATGATAAGTTCAGTTTAAATACACATAATCATTGTGCATCTTTCTATGAAAAATTATTTTTTACACCTAGTTATTCTAACAGCCCATCTCACATTATTTTTAAATACATTTTTAAATTTACTTATTGATTTGAGGGTGGGGGGGGAGAGAGAGAGAATGAAACATTGATTTGTTGTTTCACATACCTGTACAGTCATTGGCTGATTCTTATGTGTGCCTTAACTAGAGATTGAATCCACAACCTTGGCATAATGGCATAATGGGAAGATGCTCTAACCAATTGCTCTGCCTGGCCAGGGCTGACATTATTTTTTAAATGATCAATTTTGAAACATTTACAGGATTCATGATTCATGAATATGTTACATATTAAAATATTTAAATTTATTGTTAAAATGTCAAGAGACCTAGGATAAATAACCTTAATTTATTTATTATAATTGTTTTTCTTCAACAATCCATAAAGTTTTGGCAGAAGAAACAGATTATCTTATTTAAGTAGTGAGGTACTTTGAAATAATATACTTTCTAGGCTTTAAGAACAGGAAATGTTTCTAATTATGGCCACTTCTTCAGAGTATGATAGTGAGTAGCTAAAAAAGCCAGGTAGACCTAGCATGATGAAAGATATTGGTGATAATATGGTATATTGAAAGTAGTGAGAGATGATATAAGAGATAAAAATCATCTGAGGAGAAAGGAATTATCACTGCTTATATTTGTTTATAAGGTTTGGGGTTTGAGATAGGGCAGTGCAGCTAGTGATAGAAACAAAGTTCGACTTTCAGTCAAGATGGAGGCATAGGTAAACACAGTTTTCCTCCTCTGACAACTGCACCAAAATTACAACTAAGTTGTAGAACAACTATCACTCAGAACCATCAGAAATTCAGTTGAATGGAAGCCTGACAACTACAGAATTGAAGAAACCACATCCTTCTAGACTGGTAGGAGAGGCAGAGATGCGGAATGGGCTGGTCCCTCATCCATGGGTGGATAAAAATTTGGGAGGGACATCTCAGGAGAGAGGAGACCCAGCCCCACACCAGCACCTCCAGCCCAGGGTTCTAGTGCCAGAAAGGTAAGTCCCCATAAATTCTGGATTGTGTTAGTGGAAGAAACTTTGGAGTCTCAGGAATTTCCCCTTAAAAAACCCACACACAGAGTTACTCAGATTCAGTCCCTCTGAGCTCCAGCACTGGGGTAGCAGTTTGAAAGGCACCAGTGGCGTATGGGGAGTAATTGAAGTGTCTGACATCAAGTTAGGAGCAGGAGGACAGTTTTCTCCCAGACAGAAAGGTGGGCAGAGGCCTTTGTCCCTTTTCTGAGCTCTCCCCCAACAGAGCCACAGAGATGGCAGGCTAATGTCATCTCTGAGACTCCATCAACCTAGCTAAACAATCTTTGTCCTGCCCTGGAGGTCCTCTGAGACTCCATCCTACCCAACTTATGGGCCCATCCAAATTGTTAACTGTGACTTTTCCACATGAATGGATGGTCTTGGCTCATGCTTTGCAACTTCCTAAACACTATCAAACAAGCAATAGCTGGCCTCAGTGAGCTCTCAACCCCCATATATCTTATGAAGTGGCCCCAGGACTGGCACTAGCAGCAGCCGGCCTAGATTCACAGTGTGGCTTCACCTGGGAATCTCCAAGTCTAGCTCTAGGAGCAGCCAGCTCTAGGAGCAGCCATCTCAGATTATTTTATAGCTCATCCAGGGTGGCCCTGGGAAGAACACAGGTAGGGGCTGAACTTGGCCTGCACCAGAGCCTGTGTACTCAGAGGACAGCTATAGACCATGTTAGAGCACCACCACTCTGCCTCTGCACAGCTGATCCACCATGAAGGGTGGAGGCTTGTGGTCTGTGGTCATAGCCATCCTTGCAGCTGACTGGCCTTGGAAAATCCCTCCCATTGACCTGCCAACAGTATACCCGCAACTACAAGAGGAGGGTATACTTAGACCACATGAAGGGCACACCTTGAGTACCCAGCTTGGGTGATAAGGAATGCTATGTCACTGGGCCCTACAAAGAACATTTACTACATTAGGCCACTCTACCAAGACTGGGAGTCATAGCAAATCTACCTAATACATAGAAACTCTACCTAATACATAGAAACAAACACAGGCAGGCTCCCAAAATGAGAGAAAGAAACATGGCCTAAGTGAAAGAACAAATTAAAACTCCAGAAAAAGAACTAAACAAAACGGAGATAAGCAATCTATAAGATGCAGAGTTCAAAACATTGGTTATAAGGATGCTCAAGGAACTTAATGAGGACCTCTGCAGCATAAAAAAGGATCCAGTCAGAAAAGAAGATCGAGTAAGAAAAGATCAAAGGATATACTAATTGAAATAAAGAAAAATTTACAGGAGACAACAGTACAGTGGCTGAAGCTCAGAACCAAATCATGTATTTGGAACATAAGGAAGCAAAAAGAAGCAGTCAGAACAAGAAGGAAAAAAAAAATACAAAAAACTCCCGCCAAAACTAGGGTAGAGCAAGCAACCTCTGGGACAACATTTGCATCAGAGGAGTGCCAGAAGGGGAAAAGAAAAGGCAAAAAATTGGAAATCTGTCTGAAAAATAATGAAAGAAAACTTCCCTAATTTGATGAAGAAAATAGATGTACAAGTCCAGGAAACACAGAGAGTACTAAACAAGATGGATGCAAAGAGGCCCACTCCAAGATGCATAATTAAAATGCCAAAGGTTAAAGATAGAGAGAGTCTTAAAGGCAGCAAGAGAAAAGCAGTTAGTTAACTACAGGGGAGCTCCTGTAAGACTGTAAGCTGATTTCTCAAAAGAAACTTTGCAGGCTAGTAAGGATTGGCAAGAAATATTCAGTCATGAAAAGCAGGGACCTAGAACCAAGGCTGCTATACCCAGCAAAGATTTCATTTAGAATTGAAGGGCAGATAAAGAGCTTCCTAGACAATAAAAAACTAAAAGGAGTTTCATCATCACCAAACCATTATTATATGAAATGTGAAAGGGACTTAGGGGCGACTCCGGCCTGTGAAGTCCCCAGATTTGCTGCAGATGGAAGAAAGAGTTGTTCCAGACACCATTTGCGTGTCAAGGAAAGGGGAAGGCGATTCTCAAGGAGAATGACTCAAGCGCCCGTGCTCCATGGCTTTTATTGAGAGGGTTACAAGCAGGAGATAGGTAGCGGGAATGTTTAGGTAATCTAATTACATCAGTCTCTTAAGTTTACCGAGAGTAGGTGATGTTTAAAGAAGACAATGGCAGAAATACACCGAATTGCTTGGGTCCAAGATGAGTAAACATATGGCACCAGATGGGATTTGGGTCAGGGTCCAGGAAATTTGTAAATTTCCTTCCCAGCTTTGAGTTGGTTATCTACTATAAGGTTAACAGAGCTTGAGGGAGACACAAAGCATCCTCCAAGGAGTATAATTTACTTCTAGGCCTGATTTCCCCCGGGGGGCCCTTGGAGCTATTATCAGGTCCTGCCTATCAACCGCATTAAGAGTGTTCTAGCCAAGACTTATGGAGCCTCTCTCAGGCCTCAGCTTGCGTGGGACTACAGTCCCTGGTACCACTCAAAGCGGCCCCCTACAGGGATTTATTTAAGAAAAAGAAGATCAAAACTATGAACAATAAAATTTCACTAAATATGTATCTATCAACAATTGAATCTAAAAAACTAAGCAAACAAGAACAGGGACAGAATTATGGATATGGAAAGTGTTTTGATGGTTGCCAGATGGGAGGGGGTGTGGGAGAGTAGGTGAAGAGGTGAGGGGATTAAGAAGCACAAATAGGTAGTTACAGAATAGCCATGGGGATGTAAAGTACAGCATAGGAAATGGAGTAGCCAAAAAGAACTTATATGCATGACCCGTGGACATGAACAATGGTGTGGGGATTGCCTGAGGGAATGTAGGGTACTGGCTGGAGGGGGGCAAAGGAGGAAACTCTGGGACAATTGTTAATAGTATAATCAAAATATAATTAAATTAAAAATCAATTAATAAAAAGACACAAAGCTCATCTTTTCCCATAGTATTATACAATATTCTGTGCTTGGTGTTTGACATGAAAAAAATGCTATTGTTTTATTTTTCTGAAATTATGAAGCTTTTCTTAAAAATTTCTTGGAATGCTCTGAGATATTTAATCCATTAGAAGAGAAATATTCGACACTTTGGGTCATCACATATGTTTGTTCATTCAGTGCTTTCTGCCACTCTCGTTTCTGGACAGTAGGATATATGGATTGCTCTCTGTCCACCTTCATCCCCATTTAGCACCCTTGAATCTAACTTCATGCAGTGAGCTTCCTCATCAGTGAAGAAAATATTTCAATATTACTACGTAATTGGGCAAGCTAAGGTGGTTGACTTATGTTTCATGATTGACAAGAGGTCTGCTAAGCAATTAAAAAAATAAAGCAAGATTTTAGGATAGCTATAATGGCTAACATTAACTGATTCTCCCAAGAGCTTTGCATGCATCATTTTATTCACTCTTTACAGCAGTCCGATGAATAAACGTTCATTTCTCCATTTTCTGGCTGAGGTAAATAGAGAAGTGAAGTAACTTGCCCTAAATCACCCAATTACTGAGCATTTCTGCCCAGTGAGGTGGCAGAATTGACTGGAACCCTTGGCTGTTTGACTCCATAGTCTTCATTCTTTAACATTTTTTTTCTTTCACTATGGGGAAAATGCAGAATACACAGAATTTTGTGGGCACAGTCTATTAGGGGACATAGATGGATACAAGTTGATGCATTCACACAGGTGAACAATTCTTTTGCTCTTTCCATAAAAGTCATCTCTACTATTGTGCCAAATAAATTGAAGAATTAATTTTTAAGATTAAATTGTAATCTTTGCCTCATCTGACTTGGAATGCCTCTGCCAACAACTTCACATCCTGTACCGAGTATAACTAACATGTGGCCTCTGGTAGATGTTTAGTAAATGCTTATAGAATGAATTCTAATGGAATTGCCAAGAAATTTATGACTTAGTGCTTTGCAAGGCCCATTGGCTGTTGCCACAAAGCCTGACTTTACACCTTGCAGAAGTAGTGTTGGGGAAAGGAGGAAAAGATTTATAGGCCAATAACTATGCAAGTTGAATTATTTCAGATTACCACAACCCAATTAATTTTCTATTTTTCAATTTTTAAGCAATAGAATATAATTGTTAAATTCATATAAACTTCTGGTCTAATTATTTTCCTGGCAAACTTTATAATCAGAAAAGCCAATTTTACCTTGCTCGTACTCTTAGTTCCTTCTTCTAGTGCCTTATGCTATTTCACCTACACAGGCAGAAATGGAGCCAATGTCTTCAATCCTGTCTCTGAATCCCAACATGGTTAGTAGCCACTTGTTTCTAAATTTTAAAGTTCTCAACAGTCTAAACTTACTGTTAGAAAATGGAGTTTTGGGTCAGTGGCTTTCTGTACTCTTGTTTCTTTGCCCCATTCTTGGTAGAAGTGAGGCTTCCTTGTCTAGAGTTATACTCTGGACAGTAAAAGCCATGGAGTAGAGAACTGATTTAATTATTTTGAACAATCACAGGTGCTGCTTCATGGAACCATCTTGGGTGGACTTGGAAGTAAGTTAGGAATGTGGGAGCCTCATTTGCCCCATGCTGGCTTCCTAGGATTGCGATGGAAGAGCAACATAAATACTTCTGCTGATCTTGGTTGTTAGTTTACCAGCCTGAGATGGAAGATGATGTCAATTATTCTTATGCAGCTTCTCCTAAGATCCAGGAAGGCTGTTTAAATGACTGATGATGGGCAGACATGAGGGGAAGGAAGAGATATAGGCTCTGGTGAGCAGGAGAGTGCATGCCTCACATTAAAAAGGCAATAAACTGCTGTCCCTCTCGTTTGTTATTGCCTATTATTGAGTACGGATGGGTGTAATTTGAGGAAGAGTAGGATTACATAATCAGAATCATTGTTTTGTGCTGAAATTGGTCTTCCAGATTATTTGTGGAAACTATTAATAAATAATAATAAATTCCCAGTTTCTTAGGGGGAATGAAATTTCATTAGCTTTTTAATTGCTATGGAAAGAGAAACTGGAACCCTGGTAGCGGTGGGAGCTGAATTCCTGAATGTGGGGCCACCTAAAGTTTAAAAAGAATGATGGATCAAAGCTGCCAGTTTTGGGACCTGTTTGGAAATGTCAAAGTTCCTTATAAGTAGAAGCAATTGTAGTGGTCTTTTATTATTTCATAGATTCTCCAAGTCTTTCCAGGATGCACAGTAAATATTAAGAGGGGGAAGGTGCAACAAACCTAGTCGATACACTGGATCTTAGCAGCAGACTCATAAAGTAAATAAAAGTCAATGTACAGACAAAACTTTGTCACTGTTTACCCTTTAAAGGAGGATGAACTCAGAAACGATACTTCTTTCTGGCTTTCTGGCTGTGTAAAGATGACTGCTAACATTCATTTTACTACCATGGGAACTAGGATGAAGGTTAGTGGGTGTAGTGATCTGTTAAGGTAGACTAGTAATCTGATTTTATTGGATATAGGTGTTTTCACAGAAATGCTCATTACTAATGAATACATCAAAAACCATACTTTATTTTATGTATAGCAATACAATTTACATATTAAATAACACTATAATAGAATGATTTGATATAGTTTTAAACAGAAGAAAAAAGGGAAAATTTCAGGTTACAAAACCTCTCCCCCCCCACTCCCTGAACAAATTAAAAAAAAAAACCCAAAAACAACACTTTTTCCAAATGGGTCAATGCAACAATGTATTCAGTGACTACTTCTAATTCCTATTGCACAAATGGTTAATGTAATTAAAAAAGAAAATCCAACTTTCACAATCACTGCCTCAAAGAAATAACACATGTTGGATTCTTTTGGAATGCAAAGATGACTCTTGGCTACTTCAGTACACAGAAAGTTGAATTCACATATCCACCACAAAAACCAAAAACCAAAAACAAAAAACTATGACGGAGTTGAAACTAGAAAAAAATTAGCTTTATATGAAAATATAAAATTCTATGATTATATACCATAGATACAAAGTTCCCAGAAGATGCTTATTCAAGCAACAAAATATTTACAGTTTTAATGATTTTAGCTATTTCAAAATGAAATGAAAAAAACACGAATAGACATGAAGGCTGAGTTTTTTGTTTTTTGTTTTTGTTTTTTTAGAAACAATGGCTGCTTGCTAGTTTCAAATGTCCTAACAAAAAAAGGAGTCACTACCCCAAATGTTGGAGAGTTGCAACATTTTATAAAATCTGCTGTCTCCTTTTCTGGAGATGTTTATTTCTTAAAACTCAAGATAGTTTTCTTGAAATTAATTATCCTCTGTAGAAAATGCTTCCCTTTGCAAATATTTAACAAAAATACTAAAAACAGTTTAACAGCTAAGACAAAGTAGAGGCCAAATGTCATTATTACAATTCCTTCCTATTTGTAGCATGCCATCTTTCTAGAGATAAGTAAAGCCAATATTGTATGTTAAATGGTAACTAAGGGAAAGCGCAAGGGGGTAAGTGAAATTATAGCTGTTTAAAAAAGAAAAAGCAGGCATTTCCCCTTCATATAAAAATTCACTGACACCATTGTAACATAAACTTTAGAACATAGGAGTTGAAATGCACTTTCCAGTATAACTGCTAAATTCTTAAGACAATCTACATTTTGATTATTATTTCTTAAATTATGATGAGTTTGGGTTTCTTTTTCTTATTTTTTGCTTAGAATTAGTAATATGTATCTTTGGTAAATTGGTACTATATTTTAATTTTTAAATATAGTATATATGCATTTAAGAAAAAATTCATAAGAAGGCAGTTGTGCTGTGTCATTAAAAATAATTAAGGTTAGTTGTTGATTTAAGTATGTCACTCTGGGCTAAAAACTCCAACAGCCAGACCTTGAACATGGTAACCTTCTCTGACCTTGCTGGACTTTCTAACTTGAAATAGACTTTAAAAGCTCCAATGAGTAAGAATTAGGCAAACCAATTCAATTAATCTTATTCCTCTTGAAATTCAGGAGAGGGGGGGGATGGAGGGGGCGGGGGGAGAGAGAGAGAGAGAGAGAGAGAGAGAGAAAGTGGCTTTTGGATGCAGGAAAGAGTTCTTCTGATGGAAATAAGTTGTTTTTTCTCTGATGTCCAGCACAGCCACTTGGTCTGATCATTGCAATTCAAGTTTCTACAATGTGTGCATTCTCTTTACCTAAAGCTAAATTCATATAGCCAATACGCTTATTTTATAAAATAGCACACATTAATTTGCAATAGCTATTTCCTTTCCCCCTGAGTGCAAGTGGTGATAACCTTGTCCTGCAGTTCAGCAATGTGCTTATGTTCAAAGAAAACACCATATTTGAAGCTCTGCCTTGGGAAAGATGTAAGCATAGTTCTGCCAATAACAAATGAAGGATAATAGTGAGAATACACTCTGTAGTGAGAGTGAGGAATTTCTAAATATAACTATCCTAAATGAAGTATGTTGGGATCACTTTGGCAAGATGGACGAAGAGTAATTGCTTGTAGTTCAGTGGGTCAGCATTTGTATAGACTTTGGTTCAGGCCTGCTATAGACAAACTTTCTCACAGAAAACTTCTAAACCATCCATGTAACCTTTCTGTTCTATTTACTAGCTCTCTCTTTTATCATGTTTCTGATGGCCTCATAAGAGATGGTCACAGAATTATATTGGAGGGTATGCAGTTCCATGAACCGAGACCACAGTAAATAGCACCGGAGGGAATACTTGCAGTGTGTCTTCCAAAGTTTACTTTTATATTAAGAGAAAAATTACTTAAGGACCATGACTCCAACCTATGAACCCCAACTTGAACATTACTTCTGCAAGTCAAGTCCACTGTGCTAACTACTGGAAATAGCTCATATCAATACTCTATACAACCAAAGTAACCTACTTAATTAACGAAAATGCTCTAGCTCTTGCCATGATCTGAAACCCTTCCCTTCCTGATTCCCTTTAGCCTTCTGGCAGTTTTAGTGTTCCAGTGGCCAAGCTTTTTTCTTCAGTGTCAGGCTGAGCTTCTTTGTGTCACCTCTGATGGGAGCAGAGGGGCTATAAAGGCGTCTGCATCATCTAGTACATACAATTTAGCCAACTTTGCTCATTTGCACCCCTTTTCTCAAGCCGTAGTCTACACAGTTTGTGAACAGTGGGCTATTCTGTTGATGAATCTATGTGATCAAAAAGATGAGATTAACCTAGCCCTGGAAAGTTATGTAGTTCATGAAAACTCCATTGACCTTGCCTATGCATTGAACTCCTGTTCTCGACCTGTAGCTTCTCCCTACTTAGTAGCTTTGGTGCTTTTCAGCACTGTTCTGACAAACTTCATAGAAAGCCAACACAAGAGAAACAGAACCTATGTGCTGATTATCATTAATGTTCTAATGGCTACCAAGGTAGTACAATAGCCAGAGTGGGTTTTTTGTTGAAGTTTATTGACATAAAAAATAACCCCAACCCATTTTTTTCTCCTTAACAGGTATAGTTCTAGTGGTAATTTTGCTTCTGACAGAAGTTGTCCCTTAAAAGCAAGATAAGAATGAGATCTCAGTAGGTAGATTATTTTTCTAATGGAATTGAAGCTCATTATTAGTGCTCTTAATTTTCCTCTTATGTACTGTGGCATGAATGTGGCTCCACAGGCCAGACCAAATAACTTCCTGGGGCTCTGTGTAATGACTGCTTTATTGAAGTGTATCTGTTCTTGAGGTTAAACTATACAAAAACACACAAATTCATCTCTCCCTCTTAAAAACTATTTGAAAATGTAGATACCACCTTTCACTCAAGATTCTAATTTTCTCTCTCCAAATCTGATTTATCCATGTGTGGGAGTCTAGATAGTCCGAAGACTTTCTGCTAATACAGTATTTTCAATTAATCCTAAGTAGAAGAATGTGTGTAATTATGAGATTTATCACGAAACGTTTGGCAAAAAAGGAAAGACTATTACCTATATAGGTAGTTTTTATTAGATTGTTATATGAGTAATAGGGATTTTTAGAGGACTAGTTCCAAAATTACACACCTGCAAAAATTTTCGTCATTCCCCTGCCATGAGATACGGTGTTACATACCAAGAAGCATTAATGCAGAGTCACTAGAGGGTTTCTTAATTGAGTTGTGTGAAATGTTGCCATCGCTCTATTGTAAAAGATAGCCCTGATTTTAGGGTGTAGCTATTTCAGAGTCAAAATGGAAATAACACACAGTCCACATAGCTACTGTGAAAACTGTAATACAGAGATATCCTTTATTTTGACACAATTGGGTTTTTTTTTTAAGCTATGAGTATAAGTTTGTAACTAATAAGTGATGTTCACATGAAGCAACTCTTAAACCTTCTAATTTCTTAATGGATGTCTTCACCATCATAAATGGAACTGTTTCAAGGCTGTGAAGTTGACAGACCTTCTTAGTAGCTCCCAATGACCTGCTATTCTTTAAAAGAAAACAATTCTCATCCATTCCATTAATATATAGAAGGCATACAGTATTGAACAATGTCTAAAAAGAACAGGAGAGGAGGACTGAGGAAAAAATACAGCATTACCTGCTAGTAGAACTCAATTGCTTTAGCAATAATAAAAAAAACCAAGATACACTGTCATAACAACGACCTTCACTGTACTGAACTAAAAAAAGTAGCATGTATGTTGTTACGGAATGTCACATCAGTATTTGCTTTAGTATTAGATTATAGGCAGTAACACTGATCATATAGTGCAAACTAGGTCAAACTGCGTTTCACTGGGGGAAATGAACAGAGGTGCAAATGCTCAGTAGGATACCATTAAGACATAAAATGGCAAAAAATAAATATCAAAACTTTTATCAGTGTAAAAAAGTAACCGGGTTATTGTATAACCTAGAGTCTGGCAAAAAAGGCCTCAAAAAATTCTCAGTCTTCAGAAGTTTTACAAATTAAGTGCCCTGTCAGGATTCCAATCACACTAGAGATTCCATGCTCTCAGCAGGGTCCGATTCATCTGCAATTAGAACAGCACCATTTTTGTCCACTGTCATGGGACCATTTCCATTTTCTTTAGTGCTGACCAAGCTGAGCATTGCTTTATAGACAAACTGGTATTGTTCCTGAAAAACAAGAGGAAGATGATTTGAGCCAGAGGACGGCCATGTCATTTCACCAAAGTAGAAATGGTAGTTATAATTATAACGGAAACACACACTAGACCAACAGGAATGCACACTTATGCTGTCTAAAAAAAATCACGTGAATCCTTTATAACCAAGGCCTATGCTTTCTTCACATCCTTTTGATTTCTGTTTGCTTGGAATTAATTCTCATTGTTGACAATAAATTAAGATAAAGAGTATATCTGCATTTTATAACTAGAGAATACTATACCCTAAAAAACAGAGTTTCTCCACATCAATACTACTAACATTTTGGATCAGATAATTCCTTGTTTTGGAGGTGTGCCTTATGTATTGCAGCATGTTTAGTGGAACCCCTGGACTCACTAGGTGCCAGAGTACTTCTCTCCAACTCCAACTGGGACAACCAAAAGAGTCTCCAGACATTATCAAACATCTCCTGCAGGTGAGGTGGGGAGCACAATCGCCCCCAACTGAGAACCACCACTCTAGAGTGTAAGCCTGAGTTTCAATAGGTGTTGTACAGGTTTCATAAATAAGTAAAATACTTACAATGTCTGTGAATACTCCAGGCCTCATAAGATTGATCATCTTTGCAACCTGGAAGACATCCACAGCATTTTCATTCTCTAGTTGTTGGGACAGGGTGGTGAGGGCACACAACATTCCTGCCGAAACTGCTCCATACCTTGGGAAAGGAAAAAAAATTGCTATTTCAGATTTACTAAGGGACTGAAATTACCCTCACATATTTCTAAGTAGACTGTATTGATACTTATTCTAGAACACGAAAATGAATGAAATACTGGACAAGGGAAGATTTAGAGGCTAAAGCTTTAGATAAATTTGACTTTTATGAGTGTAAAATCTCCCAAACTGGTTTTATTAGATTCTTAGCTTGATATTTAATATGAAATGAGGTTAAAAATTATACTTAGAAGAGATATAGAAGATTTGATGTTGGGGACAAGTTAGAAGATATCATAGGGAAAATAATATGAGAACCTTAACTAAAGGCTATTGGACAAATAGAAAGGTGAAAGGCTCAAAAAAATTTTTTTTAAACAATCCCAAACAGCTAAATTGAACTTACAAAATGTCAATAACAATGGAAATATATTCCTCAAATGCAGGCAGGGAATTCTCAAAATGAGTTCCATATTAAGTAATTACTTTTGGCACTGAATTGGAACTTTCTAAATGAGGACACCATCTATAAAATTCTTAAAAAGGTATACTCTTTGCTTCACCAAAAAAAGAAAAAAAAAACCCCTTAGAAAAATAATAGGCGTTTTCATCAGGCCAGGCTGGCAACTCCATTTTTTTATTGGAACCTGTCTTAGATGGCACATAGTTTCCATATTAGTGATATTTAATCCAAAAAGATGGATTAAATAAAGTTGCTCAAGGTGGTGTTTCTGGTACAAATAAGACTAGAACTTAGATGCACTGGGCCTACTGTTATATTAAAAACTATTAAATATATAATTTATGAATTATTCTTACATGAAATTAAAACATTACAGATGTTTACATTGTTGATAAAAGTAAGACCAATGTCTCTCTAACCACCACCCCAACTTTAGAGGTAAAATAGAGATAAAAGCTATTATGATTTTAGATGCAGACTTCCAGATGTAGGTATATCAATACACTTCAGTCCAGCTCATTATTTACTTCATCCACTGCAGGCATACTGGACTTACTCATTTCCCTATGGATGGATGTTTAGGTTGCATGTATCTTGTGCACATTACAAGAGGTGTTGTGTAGAGGAGCCAGGTCACAGGTATGCCTGTTTTTAGTTTAAAGACACTGCTATATGTCTCTCCCAAGTGATTGCGACCTGTTTATACTCGTCCTAGCAAGACAATATTTGTTTTTTTTCATCATTCTAAAGTTAAATGCTTTTGACAATATGGTGGGTGAAAAGCTGTATCTTACTGTTGTTTTAATTTGCATCTCTTAATTATTAAGGAAGTTGAATATCTCTTTGCTTATTGACCATCTGTATTTCCTCTTCTGAAACTGCCTATTAATATACTTTGGCTGTTTTTCTATTAGGTTGATTTTAAATGGATTCATAGAAGTTATTTTATATTATCTATGGCACATGTTGCAAGTATTTTTTCCAATCTCTAGTTTCTTTTCACATTGTGGTTGTTTTTGTTGTACTGAAGCATAATTTAGATATAATCAAGTTTATCAATCACTCCTTTTTGGCTTTTTTGGAATCTTGTTTGAGAATGCTTTCTCTAGCTCAGTATTTTACATTGTTCCAATTTTATTTTTTACATTTAATGAATTTATCTGAATTTTATTCTGGTTTTGATGTAAGGTAGTGTTTGACTTATTTTTCCAATGGGTAACCAATTACTCCAGCATTTTAAATTGAGTAGTCTTACTTTTCTCATTGACTTGCTCTGCCTTTTATCATATACTGAATTCTCATATATGTAGGCCTGTTTCTGAACTCTATTTTTGCCCCTCAATAAGTCTGTCCATATTTTTATTTTCTCAGATTTTTAAAAATTTGTATAGGTTTTAAATAAGCCTTGATATCTGATCAAACAAGATTCCATGCTAGTTTTGGCTATCTCTACATTTATTCACCTTGTTTTTACTGTTTTAGATATAAGTAATTTTTCATCTTTCACTTGTACACTCATTTCCAAATACCCTTCCATCCCATCCCATTTCATATTAATTTTGAAACTGGATCGTTAAGAAAGACAAAACATTTCACTATGATTTCAGTCAGTGGCATGGAATATATTTATCTGAGGAGATTAACATCTTTGAGTTTTTGTCTTAATGAACATGATGTCTTTTCTCCATTTATTCAGGTCTTTCATGGCTTTCAACTAGGTTTTACAGTTTTCTTCAGAGTCTTGGCTAATTTTATTTTAGGTTAATTCCTAGGTACTTTAGAGTTTATTACTAAGAGTGGACTTATGCATTTCCTGTTTTCAATTAATACAAAGTTGATGTCACATGATGAACTTGTATCCACCCATACAGCAGAACTCTAAGTTCAAATAATCTGTGGTTTCTCTCGAAGTTGGCTATATCTTTATCTGCCAATAATGACCAAGTTGGCCTCTTTTCAACTTTTATACTTCTTACGTCTTTTGCTTTTACTGTGATAGCTAGGACCTCAATAGTTTTGTATCCTAGAACTAACTGCAAGGAGGTATCATGTTGTATTCTTTAATGATAAAGCTTCTAAGTTTTTAATACTGTGGAATCTTGGTTCTCGGACTTAATTCATTCTGGAAAACTGTTCGAGAAGTGATTTGTTCAAAAACCAAATCTCCTTTGTTGCCTGAGATGCATGACTGATCATACAGGTATCAGCATGAAAGGGTTATCAGGTAGAGAATTGAGACCCAAAGTTTTGTTAGACAACTGAGACTTTTTTTTCAAGAACAACTTGGTTGAGAACCAAACTGTTCAAAAACCAAGGTGTGATTGTATTAAGTAATATTTTACATGGTGATAATTAGCATTAATCATTTAAAAAAAGATTCTTTATACTTTGTTTGCTGAGAGTATTTTCTTTGGGGGAGAAGGATTATGAATGGGTATTATTTTATGTTTTTTAACATCTAATATTTTAGAAATACCTTTCACAATGCTCTGAGTTCACTGGAGTTTTTTGGTAATGTTTAACCACCTCTACATTCCCAGGATCAATCTTACCTTTTCATGATGTATAATTCTTTTAATATAACACACTGGATTTTATTTGGCAGTATTTAGGTTTTTGTCTTCTTATTCCAAAGAGTAACATTGGTCCATATTTTTCCATTCTGGTGCTAGACATTTTTTTTGTTTTTTGGCTTTTTAATCAAGTTAACATTAAAACTGCTTTCTATGTGTTACTTGTTCAGATGCAGCCTGTCAGAGCTTACTGGGCTTTAATAGTTCGAGAACTCATCCTTTTATTTAGTTCTTAGTGATCACTAATGTGCGGAGTGCTCTTTCTGTGTTGCTAGGCTCTCTTTTAGCTATTTCACATACATCAACTTAATCTTCACAATAGCCTATGGTATAAGTACTATTATTATCCCCATTTTGAGGCTGAAGAAATAAGGCACATTCAGGTGAAGTAACTGGCCAAAGTCTCATAGCTTGTGACTAGAGCCTGTATTTGAGTTGATACATGTAAATGGCTCAGAACAGAGCCTAGCACATCTACCATATGTTCAAAAAGTATCATTTATTATGCTTATTATGATCCAGGGTTAAAAATTTACTAATATGGAATTATAAATAGTTTCAAATATTTATGCCCTTTAAAACATTTCTATTGTTTTAACCTTTTGATGGGTTGGTCAAAACCTTCATTTAGTTTTTTCTATATGATGACTCTAGTAGTGCTTAATTGTCTTTAACTCCATTAAAAACAATTTTGTTAGATTGTACTGTGACAGCGGTCATATCAGTGTACATTAAAAAAAACCAAAAAAAAACTTGGTGAATTTCTGTGCAGCCATTTTAATACTGAAGATGGAAGAAAATACAAAACATTTTGCGCATATCATGCTTTATTATTTCAAGAAAGGTAAAAATGCAACCAAAATGCAAAAAAAGATTTGTGCAGTATATGGAGAAGGCGCTGTGACTTATCAAAGGTGTCAAAAATGGCTTGTGAAGTTTCTTGGTACTACTGACATTTTGGCCAATAGTTCTTTGCTGTGGGGCTGTCTTATGCATTGGGAGATATTTAGCAGCACCTCTGGCCTCTACCCAGTAGAAGCCAATAGTGGGAGATAACTGACATACTCAAAATATCCAAATCAATAAAGTTATTGGTAGAGAATCAATATGGTGGAGGAGTGAGTGGAAGTCATACTACCTCCTCCCAGGACTGACCTGGAATTACAACTAAATTGTGGCCAAATCACCTGGAACAAACAACTGAACACAAGCGAGAGAGGAGCCTTTAACCTTGGGCAGACAGAAGAGTCAGCTTTAGCACAATCTAAATGGTAAGGAGTGCAGTAGAGACTTGAGAAGGCAGGTGGGGTGCCCCCATGAAGCAGCACCAGAAGGATATTGAAACAACCATTTGGATACCCCCGAGAAGAGTGGGCTCTAAACCCTAAGTGGGGATTTCTAGCCCACAGCACCAGAGCCCAAAAAGTACACAGATAACAGCCACCTGCGAAAAGTGGCAGAGTTGCTCTCTGACAGAGACAGGAAGCTGGAGACACAAAGAGCTGTTTAAAGGGCCAACACATAAATTTTTGTTTTCAGCCACTTACCTTGGCAGGGGCAGAGTGGGCTGGAGATGCCTGAGGAGTGACTAGGGAAGGAGGCTTTGGGTAGAGAACTGAGAGAGTACCAATGGGGTCCTGGTGCTGACTCATCCCCCACTCGGTAACTACTATCTTGCTTAGGCAGACCACTCCCCTGAGCGGCAGCAGTGTGAGAGGACACAAGAGCCTGGCCCCCAGGAGGCTTGGCCTAGAGGTGGTGCAAAAGCCCTATTGCTGAGTACAGAGAAGCAGTCACAGATAGTGGATCCATAGCTAAGGAGGACACAGAGTGGTCTAGAGGCACTTGAGGCAAGTCTGGAGACTGGGGCTTAGGGGAGAGAATTGAGGGAACAGCTGACAGGACGCTGGTGCTGACTCCTCTCCATTACGGCAGCAGCATGAGAGGATCTGACAACCCTGCCCCCAGGAGGGATACTGCCCTGTCCTGTGGTGTCTCTAAGCCAGCCTGCTGAGTGCAGTGACTAGATTAACAGCTGATGGAGAGAGCTAGAGACAGTAGATTCCTGGAAACCTTGAACACACTGCCTAAGGTCAGACAGGGTCAACATCTGACATCATCAGAGGCAGATCCAGAAAGAAAAAAAAACAGCAGTCTCTTACCATAGAAGTTCACACCACAAAGCCAGGAATTCAGGACAGATCAATTTAAGAAGCAGAAGCAGAAGAGAAGAGTCTCACAAATAATGGGAAGACAGAGAAATACCTCCCAGTCGAAGGGAAAGGGGGAATCCCCAGAAACAGAACTAAATGAAATACAGGCAAGCAAACTATCAGGTACTGAGCTCAAAGAAACGTTCTAAGGAAGCTCAATGAGCTCAGTGAGCTGAGAGAGAATTACAAAAAACTACAGGGAAACTACGAGGAACTTACTGCAAAACTTCTATCAGCATGAAAAAGGACATAGAAACTGTCAATAAGAGACAAAAGGAAATGAAGGATACAATTTCTGAATTGAAGAACACAGTAGAGGGAATCAAAAACAGGCTAGATGAAGCAGAGGATTTGAATCAGCGAGCTAGAGGATAAAGCAGAAAAAAGCTCCCAGAAAGAGCAAGAAAATCAAGACTCAAAAAGAATGAAGTGGCATTGAGGGAAATGCAGGACAACCTGAAACGTAATAGTATCCATATAATAGGGATACAAGAAGGAGAAGAGGAGGAAGGGATAGAGAACGTGTTTGAAAAAGTCATGATGGAAAACTTCCCTACTTGGAGGAGAGAAAAAGTCACACAAGTCCAGGAAGCACAGAGGGTCCCATTCGAGAGGAACCCAAGGAGGCCCACTCCAAGACACATCATCATTAAAACGGCAAATATCAGACAAACAGAGAATCCTAAAGGCAGCAAGGGAGAAACGGGTAGTAACATATAAGGGAGCCCTGGTGCGGCTAGCAGCTGAGTTCTCAACAGAAACACTACAAGCCAGAAGGGAATGGCAGGAAATATTCCAAGTCATGAAAGGCAAAGGCCTGCAACCAAGACTGCTCCACCCAGCAAGGCTCTCAATTAAATGGAAGGCGAAATAAGGAGTTTCCGAGACAAAAGAAGGCTAAAAGAATACACCTCTGCTAAACCAGCATTGCAAAATATACTAAAAGAGCTGCTTCAAGAAGATGAAGAAAAAGAGTCTATGAATACCCAGTTCCTTTCACAGTCACCAATACTTGATATTACCAATGTTTTCAATACTTATTAATCAGACTGTGAGAATGATATGCTATATTAGTTGTTACTTCATTATTTGTTGAAACTAAACCTGTTTTTGTATATTTCTTGACTATTTCTATTATTTTTAAAAAGCTTTAAATGACTTTTTGGTATTCTTTATCCATTTTTTGATTAAATGTTTGTAGAATTTTTTTCCCCTAAAAAAACAAACTCTTAACCCTTTTTTAGATGTGTTGCAAATACTTCTCCATTCTGTAACTTGTCCTTTAACTTTTTTTATATGTATATTACTATATAGTCTTAAATTATTAATATTGTCAATATTCTACTTTATAGCTTCTGGATTTGAATATTTTACTTCTGGCTGAGAAAATATTATTTTGTATTTTCTCCTAAAACTCTTTATATTCTACATATTGATTTTTAACTCACCTGAGAATTTTTTGTATAATGTGTGAAATAGGGCTCTATATTTGTTTTATTTCAAGTAATAGTGGTCCATGCACCATATTTGTTGAATAAGCCTTATTTTCCCCATGGATTTGAAATATCAGTTTAATCATATATTACATTGTTAGAGAGATATATACAGTTGTTTCTAGAATGCTCATTTTATTTCATTGATCTACTTGATTATTTCTGTGTTGGTGTCATGTTTTAATTGCTGAGACTTTATAATGGATTTTGACATTTAAAAAAAAATGAAATCCATCGGCATTAAAAAAAAAAAGAAAGAAGAAACTCCTACCTTTTGTGACAACATGGATGGAACTAGAAAGTATTATGCTAAATGAAATAAGCCAGTTGGTGAATGACAAATGCTGTATGATCTCACCTATAAGTGGAATCTATTCAACAAAATAAACCACAGGCATGGAAACATGGAGCAGACTGAAAGTGACCAGAGGGGATGAGGAAGGAGGACAATGGTGGAAAGAAGGGGAAGGGACTAGACAAAGAGCATGTATGGATGACCCTTGGACCTGGACAGCAGAGTGGGCATTGACTGTGGGAGTGGGGTGCCTGGTAGGATGGGTGGAGGCGGGCAAAGGGGGAAAAATTGAGACAACTGTAATAGAATAAACATGATTTTAAATAATAGAAAGGAAGAAATAAAACTGTCAGTATTAGACAAATATAAAAAAGTAAAAATAAGCAGCATATACATACTCATCATGAACAATGGTGGGGCCATCCCTTGTTAAGGCCTCTTCCTTGATGACATTGATAAGTTCAAAGGTACTGCTTATGGGGGCATCTGGGTTAGGCCATTTGGGACACTGAAAGTGCCGAACTTCTAGGACATAGTCATCCTACAACCAAGACAACAAGAGTTTATTTCACTCTATACTCTAATGACTAGAACTTGCTCTTCAGGAAGCATCTCTTATAGGTAACTAAAGAATGCCAGGTTAACCAAGGTGGAGCTGGAGAAAGAAAATACTTGGGTGGTCTGCCTGCTGTAAAGAGTGTGCAGCTAATGACAATGGAGTAGCAGAAGACTATGTTGTTAAGGCATTAATTTGAAGTGAAAATTCTTATCTTTAGAAATAAAGAAAAAAAAAGGAAGGCGTTAGATTATTTCAATTTCTAATACAAGCCAGCTTCCCTCTTACCTGCCTCATAGGAAGGCAGTTATTACAGGTCAAAATGCTGTGTAACAAAAAGTCTTAATAGTATCATGTCTGTAACACACTGCAAGGTTTACATTTCTGATGGCAAAGAAAATACTGAGCTCTAGTATATTGCTTGTATAATTAGGTCAACAGACCTATTTGTGTGTGTGCTCAATCAGAGGAACTGCTTATATTTCACCTATG
This sequence comes from Pteronotus mesoamericanus, assembly GCF_021234165.1. Taxonomy (NCBI): domain Eukaryota; kingdom Metazoa; phylum Chordata; class Mammalia; order Chiroptera; family Mormoopidae; genus Pteronotus; species Pteronotus mesoamericanus. The sequence continues at coordinate 45,727,372 of NW_026555321.1, read as the reverse complement.
CAGCTGGGAAAGTAAATATTTGAAGGAAGGTAAAAAAGGGAAGTATGCATATTTAAAATTAAGTCATACTCGAATCCCTGGGCCTGCCTGGAGCGTGTTAAGTTACTTCAGTATTACTCAGTACGATCCAGGGTCCAGATACAGCTATGACTCAGGAACGGAGGGTTAGATTACCTGTGTAGCTTCCAGGATAAAGTCATGGATGATAATTTGTTCTTCATTAGAGAGGCACAGTCTGTCTTTGCTGATAAGGGTGACGGTAAAGGCCTCACAGTTCATGGATTCTTCTCGACTTGGCCAGTACACAAACTCATCTTCTGCCTATGGGAACAACAACAACAAAATCCTCTGTAGTGCTGTTAAATATTTGTTTATGAATTTTCTTGCAAAATGGTTTCTTATGTTTGCCTACCTACCTCTCAAGTCATCTTTTAAAATTGTTTCACAGGTTTATGTATTTCCCCACCTAATCATGCTGAGTTCATTGGTTATTGTATTATAAAACATACACAACAGTAACCATTTTCCAGCACTGTTCACCTACGTCATTGTAACAACCAAAATGTACTCATAGGGAATGTATTACTCGCATTTGAGAAGTGCTCCGCAATGTAATTGTCATGAAAAGACAAGATTTTGGTCAATTAATTGTAACCTATTATTCACAATTGCTTAAGCAACTAATCGTTATTTCCTATGGATGATGTTAATAACAGTTCTACAATTTATAGCATTTTGCAAAGGACTTTTGTAACATTATCTGTCTATCTTAATTTTTGCAATATACTCGTGAGGTGAGGGATTTTTATCACCTGCCTTTACAGATGAGGACACCAAGGCTCAGAGAGGTCTGAAGTTGTCTAAAATCACACTACTAATGTTCAGGATAGAACCTTTTGGAAAAAGCTTGTATATAAATAAGCATGTTGGCTGTAAGTACAAGGTGTTCTTAAAGAAAAGTTAATATGTTAATGTTAGGTTTCAAAAGGGGATGACAGAGAAAGTCTTTCAGCCTTGAATCAGGTACACTTTAAAATGTTCATCTATTTTAAGATTAAAAGTAAATTTTCAGGCTTGTTACTTGAATTCTATCCTTAAACTAAGGAGGCCTAAAAAAAGTTAATTGTTGCATAGGTTGGAGACTTTGTGAGAAATACAGTGATTTTTATAATAAGCCTTCTTTCCCCTTTTCCTAATTAGTTCAAATGGCAAACTAAAGTTTGCCTGTAATTTATAAATTTCTATGGCATTTTCTTGAAAATGCTTAGATACTACTAGGGAAGTCAGAAATAATTCTGAATAGTGTTCAAAACAAAGAGGGTTTTGTTTAATCTTACAATGTTGCATTAGAAATGAGCCAACAGTCCAATGAGACTTATCACCCTTTCAAGTTTCAATACAGCTTATTGCCAAGTACATTTTTATTTTTAAAGCTCAGCATAAGGGGAAGCAGATTAGCAACTGGGTTTAAGTGATACAAAGGAAGTCTATAACTGTCATGTGTTTCAATACATTTTGTCCGAGGAAATGGAAATAGAGCCCTTTTAACAGATAATGATAGACAGGGTCACTAAATTTAACAAATATGTACAGACTAAGCACAGGATTTAGGGTTGGATGTGATCTTGAATAAATTAATCTCTCTGAGCCTTAAATTCCATAGCTACAAAATGGAAATAATAAAACTACCTACCTGAAATAACTTTGATGATGATACCATGAATAGTAAATTATTGAATTGGTCTAAAGACTGCCAAAGGGATTTGTGGAAGGCAGGCAGAGGAAAACTTTTTAATGTAGTTAGTAAACTAGGGAATAACTGATCATCTTGAAAGACTGGGAAAAATAAATCTACTTCTTAATTCAGTAGGCACTCTGGTCTCATACATATTTTGCTGACAAATAAGGGGTTTGTCTAGAAGATATCCAGCCATGTAATGTGAAAAATAGAAAGATTTATTAAAAAAGAAACAAGATACAAGAAACATTGTACATAGGCCAATGACACCTCAGTCCCCTTCAAAGTAGGCACGTTGGGACCTCACACAGTTCTCCCAGTCGCCATCAGTTGCCCTGTCATATTCTCCTGAATCTCATTAGTGGCCTGAAATCTCTTTCCTTTCAAAGGTGATTTGAGTTTTGGGAAAAGCCACAAGTTGCAGGGCACCAAATCTGGGCTGTAGGGGGCTGAGTCACCTGGGTGATTTGATGTTTCACCAAAAAACTCTGCACATGATGTGATGCATGAGAGGGCGTGATGTTGTCATGAAGCTGCCAATCACCAGTTGCCCATGGTTGTGGCCTTCTGAATCACCTGAATAGTTTCCATGGGGGAATGTTCAAGCTTAATGCAAAATTTGATTCAGATTTGCTGCTTTACACGCTCAGTCATTTTGAATGCCATGACCACACAATACACATGCTCACTCAACAGCATCTATCACCCTCACTGACTACTCCAGTGGAGCCATCATTGTTCACACATACACATTTCAGTCCATGCCCCTGGCCGCCAGGTTACATTGATACTGTGCAAACTGTTCTCATTATATTAAAATGGCTGGACTTTTTCTGGACAGACCTCGTGTATTTATATAGGTCAGAGATGCCTAGTCATCTCTCACAGTGCTTTCTGAATTAGGAATCAGTGACTTTTGAGATATTCACAGAATTGTGGTCTTGTCAAGTAATAGTAGTAATAAGCAATAAAGCAAACTAGGCATCCAGAGACATTATTTTAAGGAAAACTTCAATAATAAATGAATCTAACTTTTGACCCTGGAGCTGAGAGTGCAGTCAAGTGTAATTCTAGTCCAGCCTCCCTAGGCCTCAGAAACACTGAGGTGACGTGTTCCAGGGCAGTTCCTCTATCCTCACTGTCTGCAGATCATTTATTCACTTATTTGGTCCAGTCTCCCCCTATCTTCCACATACAAATGGGCTATAATGGTAGATGCCTTTGGTGACTGTCCTCTGTTAAGTGGCAATAACAAAATACTAATTCAGCCAACAAATGAACGTTTCAACAACCTTAAATGCCTCCAAAATCCACATGCTAACAGAATAGACCCCTACTGCCAACTAATTTGAAAATTTACACTCCAGTTTTTAGCTTCAGATTCTCAACTTTGTTGCCATTCTAACATGCAGAAGCAGCCTTGGTATTCTGAAGCTGAGCAAAATGCGACACTGAAGAAGTTCCTACTGACTGGGCACACAGTCAAATGCATGTCACCCAGACGAGGGTTCAATCACATGCTGTTCTTTTCGGATTAGAAACTTACTATTCTGACACTCACGGAGGCCGATCTTTACTGTGTCTCTGTTTTTGTTTTGACTTCCTGTGCTTCTATGTCCTTATAGTAACTTCTGAAACCCAAGTAATTCTGGTACTTAGAGAGCTAAGCACAAACATTTAAGCATCTTTTGATAAACTTGCAGACCCTTCAATATAGAGAGCTCAATAGGGAAGGACTAACTGGAGGAGAAAGAGGTAGTCACTTCAAAAAGTCCTTAAAAGTAAGTTGTAACAAAATAGTATTTCCTTAACTCCTTCCCTGTAATAGATCTGACTTATTTATGGCAGAAGGAAAAGTAAATGATATTATTATTTTGATACAATTTTTTTGGGGTGGAAGGCGAAGACACATTTCTATGATATGGGTGGGGCATATACTATCAGAACAATGATTAAAAACATGAGCTCAGGAAACAGGTGACTCAGGTTTAAATCCTGACTCTATCCATGTTTGCCCTTGGGCAAGTTACTTCCCTCAGTTTCCCTACCTATTAAATGAGACGATAATAGTACCTATTGTCATAAAATTGTAAAGGGGAATGAATGAGTTAATGCATGTAGAGTAAGAAGCACAGTTACATCCTCAAATGTTAGCTGCTATTATTATTTATTTTTCAAAAGTGACACATAGCAACTAGGATGTGGGGTCAGGGTCATATGCTCTTGAGGTTAGCAAAAGGGCCTTTTCAAAACCTTCTACCACACTGCCATGCACAGTACAGCTGAGGAGCACTATCATCAGCATTAGAGAACAAGTAACAGAACTGATGGGGGGGGCGGGGGGCGGGGGGCGGAGGGCAGGGGGTAATTGTGAGCCTGCAAAAGGAATCTGTACAGACTTAAAGAGGAGAGGTCTGAATTCCCTTCCTAGCATCTACAGACACTATGGCCCTGTGGCAAGGTATCAAAGTGATTTATGCTTATGGCCTCACCGGCTCATTAATATATAGCAGCTGTGCTTCACTCACCAAGCTCTGGTTGTCTGGCAGCATGACAATGATCTGTGCATTATGATCCCAAATCATTCGCCAGAAATCTTTCGTAGTATGTGGCAGAGGATGCTGGGTTATAATAAATTCATTGCTCCTATAATAGCCCTTCAGTTAGGAAGACAAAAAATCAGTGATTATGGGTGTTTTATTCTAACTTTGCAGTAGTAAAACATATTCATGAAATAAGATAGCATTATTTTGATACTACAATAACTGAAGAAGGCATTCAGTGCATTTGGCCAATTTTTAGGTGCACTTCTGCCAACATAGGTAGACAATTTTTTTCTCTTCACGTACAATTCACTTGTAGTTACCCCTGCTGTTTTTACTCAACAGTAATTTCAACATTTTTTCAAAGACTAGATGGGTGATAGTAACACCAAAATTAATTCCTTATCAAGTGTTTTCCTTAACTGAAGCAGTTTTGTAACCCCCACTGATTAGGTATCTTTTGTTACAGGTTCCAAGATAGGGAAATCTCTACAATTTTGAAAATTCACATTAAGAGATTCTTTGGAAAATGACGTCAGTCACATAGGTGGTATCTGCTCTTTAGCACCTTTAAGTTTCATTGACTTTATTTATAATTAACTGTTGACTCTCACCATGATATAAGAAGCATTAATATAATCTGTTCCTTTCATTCCAGGCAACGGTGCAAGACCCACTCGAGCACGCTCAGCTGTCATTTGGAAAAAACAAAAGAGCACATTTGCCTGTTACACACAGAACCAACAGTGCTTTCTGAGATGTACTTGGTAAGTCATATATCCTCCTGGCTCCCCTTTCTTTTTAAGATTTACCTATATTTTTAACCAAGCTAAAGTGTTACCAGCTCAGGCAGAATGTAAAATGAAATTATGCTACACACTCCCAGGACATAGGCATTGTAGGAGTAAAATTTTACTGTGGGAGAGGTTTTCACAGCACATCACTAATACTCTGTGTGGAGATGACAGAGGGTTTCAGATAAATTTTACTATGGTTTGATACTCCTACACTTGTACCACTATATTTTAATCTGCTCTTTTGCCATCCCCTTATCCATATCTTTCCTCCCCATGAAGGGCTTAAAACACAGTGGCCTTTTCCAGTGGAGGTAATCTCTCCTGTGATCACCCACGCCTGTGTCCACAGCATGCGCAGTATCCTCTACTGTGTCCTGAGTTATTTATACAAAGGGCACCACCTATCAACAGTGCTTTGATCTCAATAGCGAGAATACTTGAATGATATAGTTACCAGTGGAGAGATGAATCTGGGAATCTATGTTTTAAAGGAGTATTGATGCCACAGTGATAACGGATAACAATTTTTCTTTTCATTAGTTAAGATATGGTAGAGGCCCCTAATTATTGAATTTTCAGGTGAACGGAAACTAGATTTCATGTCCCACAGATGTGGTAAATGCTGGCACTGACCCAGCGTTGCTGTCCTCGGCATAACCTCTCCCCTGTCTCTTTACATGGTAACATAATATCCAGTGAAAAAGATGCTAACACACTTAACCAAGGCAAACTGATTTTGAATCTTACATGGCACGACTGAAGAGTTTCTGTTCTTTTCTTTGTTACACTCTTTCTGAGCACTAAAGCATTCCACATATTTTGCATTACATTGTGTGACCAGCTGAAAGAAAAACAACATTGCAGTCTTCATTCAAAGGCAGAATTGTGGACATGCTAACTAATCTTACTGTGATAATCATTTAGCAATATATACATACATCAAATCATTACCTTGTACACCTTGAACTTAGACAATTACACATATATATCAGTAAAGCTAGAAAAAATAAAACAGCCAAAAAGGAATAATTGATGACATCTGCTTGATGATCTGGGATAAAACACAAATAATCAGATTACTGAGGAATAAAATCAGTTTTATGCCCCTGAGAACATTTTTTGTGTTTCATTAGTGGTACTTCTCTCAATTATCTTAGTTGTTCGTATGCGTGTGCTTTTTCCCCTCTTCACTTTGACAGGCTCCCATTTATTTATAAATGAGCAGTCAGAGGAGGACCAAGGGCTCGGACTTTCCTCTGGCAGCTTCCTCTGCGTAAGCAAAGGGAAAAATAAGAACGCTTTCATATAAAGTGAATGTCATCACAGGGAACTCTGCTATTTTTGATGTGAGGCTCCTCTTAAATACAAGCAAAATCAAGGGACAGGAAGCAGGTGGTTAGCATCCAGAGGCAAACTCAGGCTGCAGTCAGGGAAAAAACCCGAGCGTGGGTCCTGGCTACACTGCTATGGGCAGCAGGAGCCGGGGCAAGCCACTTACCATCTCCAACCTTGCCTTTTTTCTTTATAAATGTGGCAGCATGTCTATCCTACAGGATGCTCGGGAGGTGAAATACAGGGTGGGGAAAAACTAGGTTTACAGTTGTGAGTGTGTGAAACACAGAGTTTATTCTTGTACTATTAGTTATTAATTTTTGTATGACTTTCCATCTGAACAACTGTAGACCGACTTTTGCCCCACCCTGTATTTACAAACATCCTAGAACTGAGTATCACTCAGTAGGCCTTGGATAAATGTTACTTATTTATGTTTGCATTACTGTTAAAAGGTATTAAACACAGCAACATTTTTAAGTTCTGAGTAAGTGGGAAGCCTCTCAGGTGTATGCTTCTCTTATTTCTACAATCAGGCATTAGGCTTCTTTCTGATCAGTACTATGTAAGTAATACATATTTACTGAATTAATCTAGATTTTTCCATTGATGTCATTGCTTTTGTGAATTTTTTTCTTTTAATTCCTCAGGCACAAGAGCTACCCTAGGAAAAACTGCCTCATGGTAGTAAGTGCTAATCCTATTTCTTAAGAGAGTTGACTAAGATCTCAGTAAATTTCTGTTGAAATGACATTGTTCTAAGGCTGTTATAAATAATTAGCCCAGTAGTTTGGCTATTCCTCCTATTTATATGAATAGGTTGAACCACCTTGTCAGTCCTACATATATGTATACATTTTGGCCCATCGTAACAGAGGACATGGGAACTGTCTCCTCCCAATGCTTTAGTACTAATGTCAAAGACGCTGGATGCAGTTTTCAAGTTTCTGATTCTTGTTTTTTTCCTTCTACTTAAGTTCTAAAGTGTTTAGTGTCTGTGAAAGGACCAATTACCTGGTTCCCAATGGAATGAACTGATTTCTTTGATGAATGTTTTAGAAAGTATGTGTAAAATATTATAGAAATGGAACAGGCAGCATTTAAGAAACGATGGTTCATATCGTTTACTCATATGAGGAATCTAATGAACAAACTGAACTAACAAGCAAAACAGAGACAGACTTATAGATGGAGAACAGATGACAGCTAGTGGAGGCGGAGGTAGGTTAGGGGGTAGAAGAATTGAGCAAAAAGGAAAAAGGACTCATGGACTTGGACAACATGTGGTGATTGCTGGAGGGAAAAAGTATAAATGGACTAAATGGTAATAGAAAAAATATAATAAAGATTACTTAAAAAAAGAAATATTGGTACTTAATATTTTTTAAGAGCTCATTTTAAACATTTAAAATGAGACACTATGCCCACATTATGAATTATGTCAAATGGTATTTAGAATAGTTTGGACATTGTGAAGGGAGAGCTAGAAATATGAAATTGTTATGCTCAAATGCAGTAAAATTAATCTTTTTCACTTCATCTGACTTTGCTTGGCTGTCTGGTTTCTTCAGGTGAGATTCAAATGAAGGATTCAAAGTTTTACTATGAAAACTAAAACTATATAGATTCATCTAATTCTTTCCACCCTAATACAAAATGAGAAATTATGCAAAGACCAGTGTGCAAAAACATAGAATTTTAGAAGACTGAGACTCTACGAAATAGGAAAGCACTTAGTGATTAGACAATATTTGACAGTTATAATAAATCCTTTGAGATAATTCAGCTTTTCTGATCTTAATTACTTTAAAGTCCCTAGAGTCTCTTTTTTCACCATTTCTTTAAATCATCTCCATATAAACCTTAACTACCTTTTAACTTCTTCATGCCCCTATGAAAGAAAAAAAACAATCATTTAAGGAAAAGTTAACTTTTCTCAAGTACTCTTTAGTAGATCTTCTCTAGTTTCTAAAATATCTACTAATATAGTCTTTATTTTTTAGGGCAATGTGTCAACAATAACCATTCTTAATAAGGATAAGATAGATTAGTTCAGAAAAAATGCAGATGGTATTCTTTGGACTGTAAGGACTGGCTCAAAACATTATGTCATTGCAGTCAAGGGCTGATGTGTTTGTTCAGATAAAGCTCTAAATTGTTCAGGAGAAAATACAGCACCACACTACCTACTTAGATACCAACGATGCACACAGAAGTCGAACTTTGTATTTCTTAGCATTATGTTTGAGGAGTATAAATAGCAATCCATTTCAGTCTGTAAGTTCATGCAAAAGAGACATAACCCTAAACTCAAGGCATTTCTTTACTTCCTTGCTTTTTTACCAAAGAAATGTATGTGAAGCACTACCTTGAATTGTTTTTCCAGTCGTGTTTTTCCTCCTACTCCTGGTATAAGGATGCTATTTACGTAGCTATGCAGTTGATTTGAAGATACTTCAGTCTCTTTTCCAAGAATGGCTTCCAACAAGGCATCGTGGATGAAAATGTACTGCTCCTAAAAGGTACAGTATATGGTAGTCGCCTCCATCCCATCCATAAAATCTACTTTTGATGAGCTCTTCCCCTAACAGGCACCTCCCAGTGAATTCCTTCAAGCATGTATAGTTATGCGGTTTGCCCCAATACTTACTTTGTAACTTATTTTAAGGTAGAGACTGTGTTGAGTGAAGTTCTATGTTCTATACCATGCCCCAAACAGTAGGTTCAATGCAGCACACAATGGATAAATATATGTTCATTGCAGAGCTTTAGAACCATTCTCTCATATGCTATATATTTTTTTCATTCCCTAGAGTGTTGAACACAGCCCTAGATCCAACTGTATTGGCTATGTAAGTGCTGGTGTAGTTGTTCAGAAATCCAAATTGAAGATTCAAACACAAATGAAAAACTGTGAGCTGTAAAGAGTACCACGGTCAGGATGCCTTCTAATAAAAACCTGTAAATTCTTTCAAGCCCTATCTGTCTCTTCAATCTCATTCAAGTTCCTGTTAAAGAATGTGCCAGTATCTCAGGACACTGGCGGCCACTCCTTACCTCAGTCTGGACGAGGTAGTTACGCTGTGTCCTGATATGCTTCAGGAAACCCAGGACATTAACTGTGCTTTTGTCTTTTATCTGTTGCAGCATGCTGTCTATTACAATGTAGGTGCCTGTCCTGCCCACACCGGCGCTGGAAGAAATGGGGACACTCAACTAGTGCCTATTGCTTTATCACGTCATGAACTGCAGATTAGAAAAATTACCATCTCGATGGCTAGTAAGTGCAGAAATAACCCTTCTGTTTAGATAGATTATTCATCCTGGATAGTATCCAAAAACTTAATATATTAAGACATTTCCAATTCCATGAGTCTTCATGGGAAGCAAAGACTGCCTTTACACCATAGGAGCTGCAGACAACGATGCATATGAGCTCTCCCGGCCTCCTGCGGCGGCAGCCATCTCCCCACCAGAGCCATGTCCACGGAGGCGCCACGGAGGGGGTTCTCCTTGCTGCTTAGGCATGTGCCTGGTTCTCTGACTCTCCTGGTGGTTCGGGGAGTGCCTGTTAGCCGTTCAATAAACCCCCTTTTGCCCAACTCCTCCAACCTGCTCAGCGTGAGAAAGTTCCTATTTAAAGGGGTGCTTTCCTTTAATAATCCAGATACAGAATAAGAATATTACATCTAGACAATTAGGCCTCTTATTCAAGTTTTCAATGGTTATGAAACAAAAATAGGAAGATCTCAGTTTTGTCGTACTGAGTAGCAAGCTTCTTTTGGTAAAATTCTCCCCAATAGGTCCCTGTTTCATACAGGTTTGCTGATATGCAAGCCCTTTTGATAGACATTTATCTCTGTTTTAGTGATTCCTACCTGGGTTAGCAAACATGTACAGTTCTCATGGGCCTTTAAACAGAAGATGGGTTTTAATTTCTGCAAAGGATCTTGCAGAGCATTAGAACAGCCCAAAGAAGTGCTTAGAAAATGCTGTGCACAACATCCATTTGAATACCAGAATGAAAATAAAAAGTCCAGAATAAAATTTCAAACAAAATTCAATAAAAGCGTTTTCTAAATAACCAACTAAGGTTGTCTGAGGTAGTTAAAGAAAGAAAATGGATTTTACAGAAGGCTTTCCCAGTGCTTTTGAATAGTTTATATAGCACGTATAAACTAAAATTTTGAAAATAAAAGCCTTTTATACATACTGTAATTAATGTTATTTCAAGGAACTCACAAGAAAAGCCATATACAAAACCTTAAAATCTCTAGCATGGAAAGTTCTAAACTTGTGTTTAAGGTCAGATTTTTACATATTATGAGCAGCCTGCAATTACCCTATGCACAATGGAGACTTTATTATTAATAACAGAATAATATTATAAAAACTAGAAATTCATCCTTTAAGAGTAGATTTTTGTTTTAATCTCAGAAGCAGAAGATTTAATTCATGGGAACAGAGTTACTTTACATAACTCTAACAGGTCTTATTGGTCCCAGTTTTCAATGGAAGACTCAAGTTTCTAAATCAAACAAAACAGCAGCAGGGTCCAGATTCACAAGGCCCATGCCCACTGCTCTGCCCACTTCAGATGCAGAACCCAGGCAGGAGAAAGGGAAAGACGTCAGCCCCACCTGCAGTGCACCAACACAGGGCCCATTTCTGGAGTCCGGGCTGCTGAGGATCTCCTCACGAAGGTCAGGACTGGCAGGGCATACTCGGGAACTCCCATGTCAGGCCACTGTGTGTAGTGATACTGGATCACTACCCTTTCATTCTGACGACCCTTGGGATTTCCCTTCTGACCCTTTGAGAATGGCGAGAAAAGACATTTTTCAGCTGAGTGAGGGCATTCTGGAGATAATGTAAGCATGTTAGGAAACAGCACCTCTGATCTCATTCATCCTAATGTTCCCGGGCCAGGTTAGTCCCTCTGTTCCTTTTTGTTGCCATCTCATGCCATAAATGGAGAAACTGTCCTCCCTGGATGAGAAGTATTAGACATCTCTTAAAGTTACACCAAGAATGAATGTTTAAAATCAGGTTTTTTTGGATTTGGAACCTTACAGAGCTTTGCAATCTGCCCACAAGGCCTCTATTTCCTGACTTTTTGCAACAGAAGGCCTGAGTGCTCTGCTCTCATCTGACTGTGGGCCATGACTCCCACTCCTTCTCCACTGTCCGGACGGGGCCTTCAGGAGCCCAAGTGCTCGCTGCCGCTGTGTGCACTTCAGGAAGTGTGGGGAAACCCTAAGTGACTAATGATTCTGTGCCTCTAGAGTCAAAGGCAAAAATAAATTTATCACTTTTATAAATGAATCTTTCAGAGTAGTTTTCCTTTAAGTGGCTAAACTTTTTACATCTTTAACTACTTGGAATGAAAAATTCCTCCAAACAGATCACTTGCTATGATACGTCTTGTCTTATTACCAATACCTCTAAAATTAAAAAAAAATTTTTTTTGATGACTCAGCGTCATTAATAAATCAACACTGAAGCTTGTAGAGTGTTCAACCCTGTGTTACAAAGACCCTGGATGGCTTTGATTTCTTAATTCTTCTGTTAACTCTCATTTTCCTGTTTCTTTCTCATTTTCAGTTATCACTTTATCTTCTTATCAGTGTGCAAAACATCTGAAGTTTCCACGTGACTTCTTCCTTTGACTTAAGCTGCTTCTAAAATAAGAGTAAGTGGGCCATGTTTAAATACCTGAAGGGTTTTCATTTTCATGAGTAATGGGCTTTGTAAGTATAAACTGATTATTGGTTATCTTGAGCCAGCTAATGGTTCTATTATAGATAACACAGATAATACAGTGCTACTGATTTTTAAATACTCCCTATATTCTTGGGAAAAACTATACAAAGAAAGTTTCTGCCATTCTTGGGAAAAACTATACATAGAAAGGACTGTTAGCCTTGGGCCACAGATGGGCTTCAGAGCCACTGAAACTGTCTATAGTCATTTGATAAATGAATTCTTCTGGAGCAAGGGGGCTACAGTTTCATCACATTCTCAAAGATGTCCAAGACTCAAAAAATAAAAATTAAGTCTAAGTGCTACAAACAGCTGCTATTTCTAAGTCTCTGTAGAGTAACTTAGACATTTCTAAGTTACATTTTCTTGATGAGCGTCTGTCTAGAGTTCATAGTACTGCTGTACTGATCTATGAGTCTTGATGGGACAGTGGCGTTTGAACAAGAGGAACTGAGGTAACTTGAAAGGAGCATTTCCATAAGGTATGATTCTTAGGATGTTCACAGTTCTACAGAAAAGGGTTCTATTTTCAAGTACCGTTGGGAAACACTAGGCAAAACAAAGTTAAATAGGTTTCTTATCTGTAGCACCCTAATCACTTGTGTTCGCTGTACACTTCTACAGGGGGGAGATATATATATGATGTAGCATTAGTTTCCCATACTCATTAGGTAGCAGGATCTGATTTTTTGCAAGTATTTTACAGGCTTAGTATTCCCTGAAACATGCTTTGGGAAACAGTACTTTAAAGCTGTCAGAAAATTGGAATTAAAAAGCTAACTCAACAAACAGATGCTGCCGTATCTGCTAGATACCAAAACCTAAGACCTTAAAAATGAAGACTTCTTCATAAAGAGATTAAAGAACTCAATCAGGCCAGTTAAATTCTATTACGTGCTTTGCCAATATCTTTCACACAATGCATTGATGTCAATCAAAAGTGTTGTGAAAAAATGTTTTAAAATGCTTTTTAAAAACTGAGTTCGTTCTGAGAATTGGCCTTTGTTGCACAGTCATTTTCATACACGTTTAAAAAGAGACGCCTGGCATCCCATCCGATTCCTCCAATACCTTTTTCACTTTCGTATTTCTGACTGAAAAACGACGAACAGTGTAGCAGGCGTGTACTTTTGTGCTCTTCAGTGTGACAATAATGTTTCCATACTCCTCACTATTCTCTGTTGGCCAATACTGATCACATTTTCGCTGCAAAAAGAAAAAAGTTGTAAATTGCAACTGCAATTGTTGCTCTAATTCCACTGGTGACAATGTAACTTCTAATGACAGTGTTAAAATGCAGGTAATAGCACCATGTTGTCGACAGAAAAAGGAACTTGTGGGCTGAATTGCTTATAGGAAGGCATGACCTCTGAAGAGGTTACTCTTGGAAAAAGTTTGGCCAAGATCATTTCAGAAATGAGCCTAGTATACATGATCATCTTTCAACATGTGCTATACTATCAAGTGGGCTTAAGAAAGAAATCTGTATGTTGGACCTGTAAGACGTGTGGGTAGGGTATGTTTGTTACAAAGGGAGCTTAAGTGAGGCTGGACTGCATTCACAGCTTGGGTCTCCAAAGGCAAAATAGAGACTTCAACAGTCAAAGTGAAGCTACAGTGATTCAGAGTAATAAACCTGGAACTTAGCCCATGCTGCAGCCTAAATTAGCACCATCTATTATAAGTTTAGTATCTCATAAACTTTAAATTATTAATTCTCTTCTTTAAAAAAGGTTCTTTTAATCATAGTCAAGGTGTTTAAACAGTCTTTACTTCCCCCAAGCAGAACAGTTAATACTGTCCTGACTATACTATGTTTTTTCCCACTTCCCTGCCATTTGTTGTTCTTCATCTCCTCTACATGTGGAAGCCCTTCCTGCTCTTTTTGGCCTCTTAACTCTCCTCCTAACTCATCATCCAAGTCTCACTGCAAATATTGGTTTCTTTATAAAATACCTGTACCAGAAGACACAGTGCCCCACTTTGCAGCATCCCCCGGACCCTATTCATCCCCGTATCACAATGGGTCCACTCCTGGGAGTGCACAGCTCTCACTCCCCCCAGACTACAGGCAAGGAAGGGGCCGAGAGGACACTCTGCATCTCTGTAACTCTTTCCACAGTTGGTTGAGTTCCTACGCTAGAGCACGTACTCCGCAAATATTTTTTTGAACAAGGATACACGATTAAGATAGTAGCCAGAAGGTTCTTACTCTTCCTTTTTCCACAAGGTTTGTGATCATGACAATGATTCCAGTGTTTTGTTCCCAAATCATCCTCCAGAAATCTTCAAATGTAGACTTTAAAGGTCCCTGGGTGGCGATGTAGGCTTTTGCTTTATTGTAACCCTTCAAAGATGACACAGCAGAAAGTAAGATGAAAGCAGTATCCCAGACTAGTTAATAATTCAAGTGCCATCCATACTAAATAGGCTGTGTTTTCAATGAAAGCTCCATGCAGCATTAACACGCATTCAAAAGTCTCTGTAGCACTCCTCATGATCAGAAATAGGTTTATAAAAACATTTTGACTTACGTCGACATAGTTTGCATTAATGTAGTCGCTGTGCTTAGAGTCTTTTCCTGGTAAAGGTCTTAACTTCACCCTACTGTGATCATCTATAGAGGATAAGAAAACAAAAAAAGTAAAACCAAACGGTATAATTAAAAAACTAGCAGCGTTCTGAAGCACAAGACAAGGCAAACAGGTTATGTGGTATCTCTCAGACACTCTTGAGAAATCTTTTGGCAGAAGAACAACTAAAAATCAAAAGATGTAGCATTTGAAATCATCTCGAAAACAGGGATGCTTCTACCTCATGCTCTGACCTGTGAGTGCCCCCAAAATGAAAATTACGGCTTTTATTAGTTCATGTAAAACAACTGCAAGTTGCAGACCCCCCAAATTTCCTTGTCTTTACTTTAAAACCAATTGCCAAGGTCTTTGATTATCCATGCCCCCCCTTATCCTCTTCCCATTAGTACAAATATAAAAAAGTGATTTGTTATATCAAGTCCACAATATCTATTTTCAGGAGAGTTCACTGCTAAATTCAGTCTGACTCCCTGCCATGCCAACAGAACCCGCATAGTTGAGGGAGTTAGAGCTGCTTGTAAGAGTAATGTCACTGCAGGAATATGAAATCAGTGACCAAATTTTAGGATCCACTTAACTTCAGCTTATGAACAAAAGGGGTGATGCTATGTGTCTCCAGTTGTTCCACAGAATGAGCTTGTATTTTTAGGGTAACAAATTAAACGCCAAAACCCCAAACTTATGAAAATAAAACAAAGCTGAGGTGGCAATTTTATTTTCCTTAGCTAGAAATGGGAAAAAGCCAATTCACATTTCTGTTTATAGTCATGATTGTCAAAGGCTAATTCAAAAAGAAGTCTAATGCATGGATTAGCCCAGACATGACTGATGGACTTACCAAGCACCTCTGGAAAGCCCTCTACATTCTGGGGACTGTGACTTGCTTCTGCTGTTCTGACAAACTCTCAGATCAGAGCTGATATGAGCAGGGCTGCCTGATATAAATAGGCCCTATATAAAAAATTTCAACTAAGGTACCTGCATCCAAACAGTCCTGACTTATTAGCATTATACTGTAAATTGTTATTTCTCAGGCACAAATAAAAACATACTCTTCAAGTTGCAATTTCATATTTAATAAGGTAACAGAATGGCTAAATAGATTGCTATAGGAGTTGGTGTGGTGGTATCCACTTACACCTTGAAAGCTGTGATGCTCTGTGAGAGAAGACTTTCTTTGCCTACATTGTTTTTCTGGCACATTCATGGACAAATTTTACTTGCTTCATGACATTTCCATGCTACTCTTTGCTTTATAAAGGCATTAGAGTAGGAGTAGACTTAGGTGACAAGTGATTCGTCCAGGATCTGACTAAGTGGCCAAGAGAACACCAAAACTCAACTCCCTGAACTTATGAAAATTGAACCACATGTTATTTGAATTTGTGACAGTAAAACGACAATGAACTTGTGAAAGTATATCTGCATCTAACTGGAGATGGTGGTTTTCCAGCCAAACACTATGACCTTTGGTCACATCACAAAGCAGTTGCTTTGATTTCCTGCCTCTTCTTTGCCACAAATGTTTAGCCAAGGCAGTGAGGTCACTAGAAATAAAGATTGCTATGGTGGAGAGAATGGTATGTGTAGATATATGCAAGACACGTATATGTATATATCCCTGCCTGAGTTATATGGTTTGAAATGAGCTAAATAGACAAATAATTGCTCAGTCTCAGCAAAGTGAGCCTTGACTGGCTGGCCAACAAACATAGTCAGAGTCAATTTGTTTAGGACTTGGAGAGAAAAGAAAAATTTCACTCTTGTCCCTTGCTCTCTCTCTTTTTTTTTTTTACCTCCTCATTCTCTCAGATAACTGAAGCAAACACTCTTTTTCAAAAATGACCTGTGGTTCTTTTAAAACTATCTACAGGGAAAAAAAAAAACACATCCTATATTCATAGATGACACAATCTTGTATTTGGAAGTCTTAAGAAATCCACAAAAAAATAACTGTTAGAACTAATAAATGAGTTCAGCCAAGGTTGTAAGACACAAAATCAATATACAAAAATCTACTGTATTTCTATACATTCAATGAACAATCTGAACATAAAATTAAACAGACAATTCCATTTACAATTGCATTAAAAAGAATAAAATACTTAGCAATGTTAAACAAAAGTGCAACACTTGTATAATGCAGGCTATAAAACACTGTTGAAAGAAAAGATGACTTAAGTAAATGGAAAGGCATCCAATCTTCATGAACTGAGAGACTTAATATTATTAAAATAGTAATGCTTCCCAAATTAAAATTGATCTACAGATTTGATGCAATTCATACCAAAATCCAAGATACATTTTTTTACAGTAATGAACAAGTTGATCATATGGAAACACAAGGGACCCGGATTAGCCACAAAAAAAAAAAAAAAAAAAAAAATTGAGAAAGAAGAACAAAGTTGGTTGGAGGACTCACAGTTCCAATTTCAAAGATTATTACAAAGCTGTAGTCAATAATCAACACAGTGTAGTACTGACATAAGGATAGGCATTAATGGAATAGAACTGAGAGTCCAGAAATAAACCCTATACCTTAATCCATTAATTTTCATTAAGGGTCTTAAGACAATTCAATGAGGAAAAGAAGAGCTGCTTTTTAACAAACAGCACTGGGAGCCAACTGGATATCAATATGCAAAGAATAAAGATGACCCCTACCTCCCATCATATACAAATATTAATTCAAGGTTGATCAAAGACCTAAATGTAAAAGCTAAAACCATAAAAAAAAGTCTTTGACAAAAACATAGGCGCAAATATTCATGATCTTGGATTAGGCAACGGTTTCTTAGATATGAAATGGAAAGCACAGGCAACAAAATAAAAAATAGATACACTGGATTTCACCAAAATTAAAAAAAATAAATGCATTAAAAGAGGACACCATCAAGTAAGTGAAAAGGCAATGTACAGAATGAGGGAAAATATTTGCAAATTACTTGACCAGGGGTTTGCATCCAGAATGCATGAATAGCTCTTAACTAGGACAAAAAGTACATGTAATCCACTTAAAAAATAGGCAAAGAATGTGAAGAGATATTTCTCCAAAGAAGATATACAAATGGCCAATAAGTACACAAAAAGATGTTCATCATCACTAATCACTCGGGAAGTGGAACTCAAAACCACAGTGGGATACTACTTCACATCTATTAGAATGGCTCGTCTCAAAAGAAAAAGTAACAAGTGCTGACAAGGATGTGGAAACACCGGAATCCCAATATATTGGTGGGAAGGTAAAATGGTGCAGCCACTCTGGAAACCATTTTGGGAATTCTTTGAAATATTAAACAAAAACTTACCATATAAGCTAGCTATTGCATTCCTAGGTATAATCCCAGGAGAATTAAAAATATATGTCTCTGCACAAAACCATATATACAAATGTTCATAGCAGCATTATTCATGATAATAAAAAAAATTAAATAACTCAAATGTCCACAAATGATAAATGAGTAAACAAAATGTGGTATATCCATACTATAGGGCATTATTCAGCTGTAAGAAGGAATTAAATATTGATATAAGCTACAACATGGATAAATCTTGCAAACAGCCTGCTAAGTAGAAGAAGCCCAATACAAAAGGCCACATATTGTATGATTTCATTTATATAAAATGTCAAAAAAGGCAAATCTATAGAGACAAAGCAGATAAGTGGTTTCTAGGGAGTTTAGGGGGAAAGGGATGAATTGAGTGACTGAGTAGAGAGGTTTCTTGTTGGGGGTGCTAAGAATGCTTTATATCTAGATAGTGCTGATGGTTGTACAACTCTGTGACTATACTAAAAACACTGACATTTAACTTTAAATGGGTGAATTTATATGGTATGCAAATTATATCTCACTAAAGTATTATTAAAGACTACCTACAGTAGTGTTAACATTTAAGTGGTCTAATTTAAATGCACTATTACATAAAATTCTATGTATGTTAACCATATGTGCCTCCGCCCTTAATATCAAAGCATATATTATCTGCCAGTGACCCAATTACCAATGGTTATGAAAAGTGGCATTCTAACCTTAGAAGTGAACTGTGCTCCTAGGGTATTCCTTGAGTCTCTATAAGAATAACACTTATTTGCTTGAGTGAGGCATCTCCGGAGTACTCTTTTTTAAAAAAGTAATACCTTTAGACATCCCTATTTTTTTAATTTTTTTATTTATTGATTTCAGAGAGAGAGAGAGGAAGTGGGGGGCAGAAGAAACATTGGTCTGTTGTTCTACCCCTTTATGCATTCATTGGTTGATACTTGTATGTGTCCTGACCAGTGATAGGACCCACAACCTTGGTGTATTAAGATGATGCTCGACCCAACTGGGTTACCTGGTTAGGGCTCCAGAATACTTCTGCCCTGGAAATATATTGGATAGGACTAAGCACGTGGGCCGTAGGACTGGAGGCTCACCACTTAAGGTATAGACCAATTATATAGTCTTAGAAAGAAGGATGGCTTTGAAATTCAGCTTACTTAATTCGATTCTCAGGACATCTATTTTTTTTTTTAAAGATTTTATTTATTTACTTTTAGAGAGAGGAGGATGGAAGGAGATAGAGAGGGAGAGAAATATTGTTGTGTGAAATCAGTTGCTTCTCATGCGCCTTCAACTGGGGACCTGGTCCACAACCCAGCCATGTGCTCTGACTGGGAACTGAACCAGCGACCTTTCAGTTCATAAGCCAGTGCTCAATCCACTGAGCCACACCAGCTAGGGTTCGGGACATCTATTTGTATTAAAAGACTTGGCTCTTATTGGTTAAAAACCATGTCAAGATAGCTACGTGCTGTTAAAATTTTGCTTCGCAGGATTGCATATGGTATCACATCATGTGAAAACAGTGAAACTCAGAACACTTTCTTTCAATCATCTTATTATTAAGCTTAATGAAAGAGGTCCAAGAGCTTAATGAAAGAGTAAGGAAGCCAGAAAATGTCCCCATTTCTTCCTACATGTTGTTGAAGAAGATGGGCTAATGAGAGGATAACTTGCACGTGTAGTTCTTTCTTGGCATCCTGATTGTGATTGCATGCCTTTCAGCTTATACCTAGCATGAAGATTTAATTTCCTTGTGGCTGAAGATGAAGTTTATTACTCACATGCTAAAATGTTGATGTATCTGTTTTTGTGCTTGTTATCTGGATGATTGGAATGCTCTGCAGTGATGTTCATATCAGCCGTACAGCGTTGGACTTCCTAGTGAAGAAAACAGGATTTCAGAGATTTTAGATGCACTTGAGACAGTGAACACAGCAAGGCCATAGAAAGAAGCTATTCACACCCAAAAGCACAAGGTATTCACTCACTCCCTAGCCACTGCCACTGTTACCTCCCCAAACTCAACCTCAGGAATAATTACTACTGACATATTCATAACAAACATAGGAAGGATGTGAACAAGATAAAATGATTTCATTCTTCACTAATTCATCAATCCTCTACTTTATTACAGATTTTGGTCTAGGCATGGGGACTTCAAGAGTATCTCTTTTTAAATGTCACGGTCTAACGGGTGAGAAAAACAGGCAAAAAAAATAATGGCAATCAAATGTGATTAACATCAAAGAGGCCTGAAGAAACTATGATCGGAGCATAGAGCAAGGCTTCAGACAGGAGATCATTCACAGGACTGCTGAAGGGTGAGCAAGAATTTTCCAGGCAGACGTCTGATCTCCACCATGATTTGCAATACGCTCATTGGTTAAATAGCCTCATTTTATACTATCAGATGGCAAATTGACTATAAAGACTCAGTCCTGAAATGACACTAACATATGGCCCAATCAACTGTCGTATCTGGCTTAAATACATGTCTCTGATGAATTATTTGTGAACTCAAATTTTATTTAAATTATTCTTTTTTAGAAAAACAGCAGAAGAAGCAATTCTCATTGGCTACCTTTGCCATGGATATAAACATCATCCATTAGCTTAAAATAAGGTTGCTGAAAAGTCAAGTTTTTCTACACTGTATGCTTCAAACCCAGGAAAGTACTGGAGCTAACTAATAAGGGAAGTCATTAGCAGTGCACAGCTGCTACAAAGAGCAGGAGCAAAGTGACACAAAATTATCAGGAGAAAAGTTTTACACATAGCAGATGTAACAGAGTTTAGGAGCATGCAGACTTTTTTGTCACAAAGGAGTTGCTTAGCAATTAGGGATGTTTCCACAGCATTTACATCAGGCATAATGAACACAAGGAACTGGCTGTCTTTTATATTCACAGACTACTTCCCAGTGAGGAGTCCTCTCTCCTCTCCAAGGAGGAACTCACTTTAATCAGAGAATTTCAGGTATAAAAACAAAGGGATGCCATCTAGTCAAAGAAACCATATTCAAGGATTCCTGATTCTTGGACGCTGAAGACTGAATTTTTCATAGTTGTAGGCCTTCCCAGTTGTCCGTTAAAGAAAAGAAAAGAAAAAAGAAAAGAAAAGAAAAGAAAAGAAAAGAAAAAAGAAGAAAACAAAAAAAGCCCCACAGGCATTAATTCAAAATACCTCTCCAGGGAAAGTGTGTTTCATGACAATTCTTACCTTTTTTTTTTAACTCTTAATAAATGTGATAAACTTTGATATTTTCTATTTTAATGGTTTATAACCTATGTTTTGGCAAATGCTAGCTTAAAGGGGCCTAAGGCTGCCTTTGGCTCTTTCCCCTAAAACGAGATAAAAGTGGTGGGCACAGAGCACTGAGGTGAGATCTTAACGCTGACAAGAACATAAGCGATGCTAGCCACATGTAGAGTGTTTGGGGAACTGGCCTTTCAGAATTGCCCTGAAAGCCCAAGGTATATGTTTTTGAATAGTGTCAGGGCAGAAGACCTTTGAAAATGGAAGACACTAATTCAATCTGTACACAAATCCTTGAAATAAGTTGACATCCCCTGTTTCTGGATTTTGAAGGTCAGGACTTTGGCATGTACCTCTTCAGGGCTGAGTTGTTGAAACATCTTGTGAGGAGGGAGTCCAGCTTTTAGTACTTTAGATGGAGATTCACTTTGTTTATTTATAATTTTCCTGATCGTGTAATCTGACTGCTCTAGCTATGGACGAAGGTTGGGCTTGTTATTATAATATAATGCAATTGACTGAGACTGCTTGGGAGAAGCTGTCTGCACTGTTTAAAGCAGTCATTCAATACGGCCAATCAAACTTTTTGTTATCTAAAACCCTTGGTCTGATCTGTTACTTCTATTTCACTTTTCCAATTATGTGAATGACAGAAAACAAAGAATAATCATAAATAATGTTAAATCTGATTGCATTACAACCCAAGGGGTTTGCCTAGATTTTGTCTTGTTGATAATAATGTCATCTGCTATTCCTTGCAGTACTACTTGGCTCATTTAGATGCTGATAGTATCATCTGGTTCTGGAGTGGTTTTTTTCCATCAGAAATGGCATTTCAGAGTTAATGTGATTTTAATAGGTGTTACAACTTTTGAAGTGACACTGGCCGATGGGGTATGTATGGTAAAGTTACCTATTTTGCACTCTCATATAGTTTAAGATTTAAGCTTAGTTGTAGTTTACTATCTATATAACAAAGCTGGAAATCTCAAAATGAATATTCTTAAGATTAAGAGGCACACGAACACAGAAGACAGCCAACTGAAGACGAGATTTAAAATATAGTAAAACTTTAAAAATGAACAAAAACACTAAAGATGCTATTTTTTTTTCCCCTTGGGAGATGAAATAGGCTAAATCACTTTCTACCTGGAGTGGATGTTGAGATGCTGTTCAAAGGGCACCTGGAGACCTACTGTCTGCTCTGTGGCTCTGCATACTGTTCTATGGCTCAATATGAACATATGATTGAACAAATATACACCTAGAAATCTGCACGAAACAAGGCGAGGAGAAATATTTTGAACCTGGTGACCAAGTGCTAGACCAGGTATGTGTAATATTCTTAGTGTCTGAGTTCAGGCTGCCTACATGGTGTAACGAGGAGTGTTCTATAGAAGACAGATGAATTTCAGTTTTGACGACAGCCCAGCGCTCGCACCATCAGACAGAGGGCTGGCCCTTGCCAAATGCTGTTGCATCCCATCTTCCTCCCTTAACTCTCCTCTGCTCAAGCTACAAACTGCTGCCACACTGATTTTCTTGAAATGCTGCTCTGATTTTGTTATTGTCTTGCTCAGAAACCTCTTGACAGATTCTAGATTCCTTAGCCAGCCTTTCAGGTTCTCACCCTATCTTTCACCAACACCTTTCCCAGTCCTAGACAGTTTTAACTCTGCGCCTTTGCTTCCTTGCCACCTCCCTAGCTCGGAATGCCTGTCCTCTCCCCTCCAAATCCAGGTGTCTGTACTGAAAATCTCCACCTCACTGACCCAGCATACCAACCCGTCTTTGGAGTGCACATCATAGTGCCCATTATCTTTAGCATTATCTTTTCTATGCAATCTGTGAACTTTGCCTAACTCACTTTTGTTTCACTCTTCATAAAAACCTCAACTTAACCAACCATGATTTTCTTCATAATAAGTGTTTAAAAATGTTTTTCCTCAAGACATTTAAGATCCAAGCTGGCATTTTGTCACTGTGGCTCAGGGTCATTTTCTGCCACCTTGGAGGTGGCAGTCCGCACGCAGCATCACGCCTCTGTTCCCGATTATGTGTCATGGACAACATGAACTCTGCGTCCTACATAAAGTGCTTGTGGCCACTGGTCCCTCAGTGCATGGGCTCAGGTGGACATAGCTTTGTTCTCTTGATTTAAGATGAGCAACTGGCCCATATTTAGCTCCTCTGGGGTTAACTGCAAAAGAGGCGATACCCCAAAGGATCCTGTCAAGGGGTACTGGACCCCTGGCCTCATCTCTGCACTCAGTCTTTAATCTTGTGATGCTCCTGGCCCTGCCTGTTAATTCTGCCAACCACAGAGCCTTGAGCTCCCCTTTTTTGAAAGACTGTGCTGGCACTGCGCCTTTGGAAGCCTCTTGGATCATGACGCTGGAGGCTGGGGAAGACTGAGGTTGAAGTCAGCTCAGGTAGCCAAGGGAACAGAGTCAAGGATGCCATCCTGAGACAATGACCGATGTTATTTCCAGTGGCTGCAAAATCTGCTAGAGGTATAATGTCTCCAGCTTTATCAGTCTCCAAAATTTATCTGACAAGGACAAAAAGCTTGCTTTCAGCAACACCTCTACACAAAGACTCAAAATTACTAGTGAATTATTTTTCTCATTCTCCAAGCAGTAAAGTTCTGAGAATATGACAGCTATTCACCAAAAATTTTTTCACGTGCATCCATGATTTTTAAACATGATGGCGCAAACAGTACTTTCAGTGAAATACCCATCAAAATTCAAAGGGCCTCTCTTCTCTGTACTACCTCAGAACACTGCGTCTGTGTTGTCCTCCTTTTGCTTTGCCCTCTACTTCACTTGTGTACCCTCTGGCCTTCACCCCAGCAGACTGGATTTGAGGGCAGGGTCATGAATTCACCCTTGCATTTTATATTATGTCCAGAGACTATCAGGTACTCATAACTGGTAGGTGAGTTGTTTTATTTCCTCTTAATGGCCAAATATCAACTGTTAATTGGTATTTTTCTATTATCTTAAGATTAGTTCTTTAATTTTAGGACTTTATTCAGATGTTATAAAAGATTTTTAGGTCAGGTTCTTAGCAGTCTGGGAAGGCTCTAGACCAAAAAGATCATGTAACGGGCTCCTAGTATTCTCGGTAGGGGCTCCTTAATTTCGGCTGCTCTCCTATCCTGTTTTTTATTGCCAAGGCAAGTGCTGGCCTGTCAGCAGCATGATCAGTTTTAGACAATCACCAGTAACCTTGATTTATCTCCTTCTGACTTCAGCTCATTACAGGACACTACTCTAATGAATGTCTAGAGGGTGTCAAGGTTAAACATGTGGGCTCGCTTCAGACAGTCCTGATCTGAACACCCATTTCTTTCGTTTCAAAATGAAGCCACACAAAGCCTTAGTTTTCTCCTGGGTTAAGTTTCCTCATCTGTAAAATGGGGACAGTAAAGTACCACCTGTCATGGGGTGGTACTAAAGAGCACAGTACGCGCTGGCCATCTATCCCCATTCCACAGAAAGACATCTGAAATCTGGGGCCAAGGGTACCTACTCTCTTACCATAACAAGGGTTTTGTTTTGTGGTTTTTTAAAAATCACACAAGACCTCTTTTCCCAATCCTCCTTTTATACCTATTACTATCTCCTGTTTATAAAACAGCCTCAACACTTTTTTTATATAGCCTGTTACCAGTTTTCCTTTTTAGCAGAGCCACCAAAAAGCGGTATTAGTGTTTTTAAATACTTCAAATTTTTCCTAAATTAGAAGATGACAGCATATTAGTGAGCCTTTATACTGTGTTTCATTCTCCCTTTTACATTGCTGCCTTACTCTTCTGAATCAAAAGGAAGGATATTGTTCCCATTCTGAATAGCTCTGATTTTCAACCTTTCAAATCAGATTGTGAAATGACATCAGTAGAATAAGGTCTCCCTCTCCACTTCCCCCCCTGCTTTCCTTCACTACCTACCAGCTAGTAATATTTAAGCTCTAAAGTTCAGTACAGGCTACAAAAGCTTCTGGCCACAGTAGTTTTGTGGTTTTTTTGTTGGCTAGAAATAGGGTGGAGATGCCTAGGACTCGTTAACAGGCATTATTCTGATGCAGCTAAGCCCATTTTAAGTCAGATCAAGTTTACAGAGGTGTAGCTGATTATTTTTAATAATTAAATGGTGTCAGAACCAGCTGTGATGAATAGCACTGGGGTCTCAAATCATAAATAATTGAGAAACTGGAGTTGCATTTGATCATCCTGATCAAATTCTGTTCTCTAGAGGATAAATGTTTGTCCTGAATACCATCAACATAGTTAAATGCCTCAATATTCTTGCTCAGTCATCCAGCCAACAGTCAATTGAACTAAATCACTTTAACACCACACACAGTTGCTGTCCTCATGAATACAAAATGTTTGACTTTAAACCATGTTCTTTGTAGTTGAATAGGCACCTTTTTTGGTTAGCATCTAATAGGCATGTTAAATACTTGACATGTTTTTATTTGTTCCTTGAAACATGTGACTTTGCAGGATAAATCAGAGAAGGTTCTTTCACTGTAGTACCTTTCCTTTGATTCTGCTCAAAAAATAAAACAAAACAAAAGCACACAAAAAACTAGAGAAAGACTTCCTTTAAAATGAGTTGTTAATATAATTGCCTTTGTGATGGCCTTTGGGGACTTGGAATTTGAACGGAGACAGGAGCTTTGGTCCTGTTTTCTATTCCTTGCTCTCCATGCAAAATAACTGTGCCTCTGAGCTGTATGCACGGCTCTGCAGCAGGGGTCCCCCACCTCTGGACTGCAGGATGGTACCAGTCCAGGCCTGTTAAGAACTGGGCCACAGAGCAGGGGGTGAGCTCGAATGTAATGCTTTTGAATCATCCCAAAACCACCCTCTGAACCCTGGTTCATAGAAAAATTGTCTTCCACGAAACCTGTCCCTGGTGCCAAAAAGGGTGGGGACCGGTGCTCTAGAGAATCTCCAAGTGCTCACCTTTCATTATGTCATTTGCTCCTCATAACCAATTTTGTGAAGAAGTGGGCAGGTTAGCATCATCATCATCATCATCATCATCATTATCGTTTCCATTTTCAAGTGGAAACGAGACAGAGAAAGGAACTGACTTACCCAGAAAGCCAGAAGACAGCTGAGCTGCCACGAAAACTTGGCCTCCTCGGCACAACTCCTGCTGCCAGAGATGTGCCTTCGCGAAGCGCCTCAGTGACGAAAAGGGCAGTCTGTTTAATAGCTCCTCATTGACGCCCTGTCACTGCAGAACTGGCAGAGAACCCAGAGCTGGCAGGGGGCTGCGAGCTGCTCTCTACCTTGTTTCCTACACACCAGTTCTTAGAACCAGAAGGCTGTGTTAACCCAAGTCTCCTCTCCAAGGAGTAATAATTGTGACAACGACAGCAATCAACCTCTGCATGGGATTCACTGGGAACCCAGCACTTTCAAAGATTAAGTTAACCATTCACTTTTCCCAACAACTTTAGGATGTAGGTATCATTGGTGCCGCTTTAGCAATGAGGACACTGGGGATCAGGGATGAAGTGACTGGCCCAAGGACAACAAAGCTCATTACTGGTGGAGCCAGCGTCACGCTCCTCAGACCTCAGATCTGCTGCCTCCAGCACACCTTGTGCACCCTGCGAAGGACGTGGGATGAGGAGCCCTTTTCTCTGTTTTACGGCTGCTGTCCCAGTTACAATGAAAATGAAGAGCCTGAATTTGCCTTTTTTTTCCCTTTCTTACCACTAAGGCTGTTCTTCAATAGAAGTGCATGTTCAGGACATGTGCAACCTAATTTTTATTCAGAAAAGAATGCTTGTTAAAATTATAAGTGTAAGAAAAAACAATCTCCGCTTTCCTCATTGTTGTGCTTTCATTTCAAATTTATAAAAATCCCTGTAAAATAAGAGTTAGGTCTCTGGAAATTTCATTTTGAAACATACCTCAAAATCCTCGGAGAAGCCATGCTGGTTATTAGAATAGAGCTCACCGATGTGTTTCACAAACTGTTTGACAGGAATGGCTTCCATGTCATCTGTGGGAATCAAATGATATTCAGAGTCACAGAGTCCACTTCCATAAAACAAATAACACTGATATAGGATTATGGAAGACAAATATTTGATTTTTGAAAAGAGTGATATAATTCTATCACCTGAAACAGACATCCTCAAGACAAGCATCAGCATTTATTTTACATTAGGATCTCATTATGATTTTGAATGCCTAATTGCTAGATAAAGTATGGTTTTTTAAAAAAGGTACATCATAAAAACAAATTACCTCTATTGTTATATTCAAGGCAATTTACATAGTTAAAATGACCACATCATACACTTAACTAAAAGTCTGATCTTATCAAGGAAGGATAACTGTTTGTCAAGGAATTTTATTACAACCTAGGTTTTTGTTTTATTTTATTAAATTGCCATTCAATGGGGTCCAGCTTGTAGTTGGAGCAGTTAAGTTCTATTTCCAATCTTTGATGTCTAAGCAATCTTTATACATCATTACAGATAGATGCCATTTTACCAGCTGGCTTCGGGTACAATGTCATCTATGTTTGAGTGTTCAAAATTTCAGTTCAAGACAGCTGTGTCTACGTGATGCCAAATAATCAGTTTGGCTGAATTAACTGAATTTTTCTGGTGTTGACAGACTAGGTATAGATTCAGGAAGACTCCACATTCCGATTTATTATAGTGTTGTCACTTCGCGAGGACGATCTCAGTTTGTGAGCCCCAAGAATGTTTTATGCTGCTTTATCTGATCTGATACTTGAGTACTGCCGTGAAACTGCCACACCCCACTAACAAGCTCCCCAACCTCTTCCCTCCCCCACAAATATTTCCTTTTAAAAATACTCTGCTGAATGCGAGATAAACAACAGACATGACATTTACTTTATTCAGAGTGAAAGATCTTTGGCAAACGCACAAACATCTAAACTGCCACAGATGCTTTTCTTAGCAAAGGGTATGAAGATCTGTATGTGTAAATGAGGTCCTACTTTGGCAAGAATGTTATAGATCCAGGCTTGACAATCTGATTTCCCTTCATCTGGTGACAGTTAACATTGACTATGTCATTCCTCCTCTTTCTTTTGAGAGAGCAAAGCTCTAGGGTGGCTTTTTGCATCTATTGACATTTTCAAACTTGAATCATTCTTAAGCGGAAAATAGCATCTCTTATATTTCATTTAAGGAAGGTGATTTATATGTTCATGATCCAAGTTGCTTAGCATAGCAGTGTTACTTATCAAATAGGTGGTGCTCTGCACTCACAAATTCTTTCTGTGTGAACAAATTAAAGACCTAATCATTTTAATAGGCCACCTTATGAAAAAATTGCCAAGTTATTTACAAATATTTCAGGATTGAAGATGTTCATGAATATGCAATCATTTTGCAAGCCCAAGAAATCTATAGCTCCGTAATGATGTAACCAGCATTAACAAAGTAAGCAGAGCCAAAATGTTTCCCCAGAATATTTAGCAGAATGCAGAGTTGGAGAAAAGTTTCCGAAATTATCTGATCAGTTCACTTAAGATGTTCAGAAGTAAGCAAATTCTAAAATAATGATCAAATCGTTAAGATATTATCTTAGGTTGAAAAGGGGGTTAACGTGTACAAAACTGGAGAGTCTCTAGAAGATTAATCCAAGAATAAACTTATCTTCAGACAAGAAGCAAAATAAGTGAGATGGAATATAACCTAGTCCCACAGTCACTCCAGGATATAGACTACAGCATTTCTCTCCTGTTTCCGAGGGCAGAGTGTCATCGTTAATAGTGTAATAGGTTGTGGACATTTATTCCATAATGATAGTTTAGAATTGTACATTCCTAATAAAGTTATGGTGCCATGATTAAGCACATGGACTCTAGCTCAAAATAAGAAAAAAACAATATCATATTTAAAGCTACTTTATTCCACAAGGTACAAGCCACAGCATTTTAAAGTTCGCCCCCCTTAAGTCATTAAAAACATATTTTAATGTTAACAGTTTATTATTTTTTCCTGTAAAGTACTCAACTGTAATATCCAAGCTAAAGCCACACATGCCCAGAGACTAGTCTACCTGCTATCCCCGCGGCTAGATGCAGCAGAAATCCAGCAGAACTTGCATGTTAATTATGGCCATATATGACTCACTAGTCTCTCCAATTTGCTTTCTTTTCCAAGGAAGTCTGATCACACCCCTCTGAGTTTCCAGGCACCACCAGTAATGCCATAAAACTAACAGACAGATACACATACACACCAAACATGCACACTGTACTGACAACCACCAGCTACCCAGATAACACATTATTTGTTTTTTAATCAAGGTAAATGAAACTAAGGGATCGTAAATCTTTTTTCTTAATATTAAGATGAATATAAGGCAATGACTAATTAGAAGCTCTGATAGTTTTCCTCTTATATAGTTTTTCCATTAAATTTCTTTCAACATGAGCCAGATAATTATACAATTGCTGTATCTAGCAGAAGGCCAAGCAATTAGGACATCATCATAGATCTGCGCTGCTCAATCTTCATCTGGACAGACCCTGTGTTACAAGAAGCGATCTGTCTGTAAGACACTATTTCCACCTAAACATCTGAGTTTCATTAACAAATGCAGAGAGTATTAGCAGCGTAATGATGGACCAGGCACTTTCTGTGCCCTTTTATCTACATGCATTAACATGTAAGATTTTCATACTCATCTTACAATTGAGAAACAAGCTCAGAAAGATTAACTGAAGGCTGGAGTGTGGCTGCAAAAGCTGGCAGCCAAGGTCAAGAGTGCTCCTGCTCGGAGAGAACGGGAATTGCCTGGGGAAGGGTGAAAAGGAAATCCTGGATGAGGCCTTGACTAAGCACCTAGGACTGAGCCAGATATTAGTGAGGTGGTCTCTGTTCAAGGGCAAGCTTTGTGTCGGAGAAGTGAGGATGGCAAGTGCCATGAAAGGGATGGATCTGATGACTCCGGCAAGAATACATGTCTCTGATGGAACGGTGATGGGGTGATGGCGGGGTGGGGTGGGAAACAAAGAGGAAAAAAAGCTTAGCTGGGATCCAGGTGAAGATGTCCTCACTAACCACAGGCGAAATGGGACTTTGTTACTGTATGATGAAAGATGGTCTAATGACTGTTGGTATAAAGAGAAGACAGCCGCCATTTGTTAAGCCTTTACAGGTTGCCAGGGACTATGCTATGCACTTTTCATACATTTATCTTTATAAGAACTAGGTAAAGGGCACACTGTTATCCTCACATCACACATAAGAAAGCCAAGGCAGAGCTGAGATTTGACTCCTCGTGTGTACGGAACCCGATGCCTGTGCTCCCATGCACTGTGATTCATTCTCAAAGTACCACAGTTTCAAGGAAAAGTGAGGAATTATAGTAGCTCGGTTAATCTGATAAAATGTTATTTTATAATTTTGTGCCAAAAATTTTACTTATTTTCAGATAACAAAGGTATATTAAATTAGGCAAAAAAGGGACCACTACTGTTATCACTAAATCACCGCGTGAATCAGTACTTGAAAAGTGGGCTTGTTGTTAGTAAATAATGTTTATACTTCATTCTAAGATTTTAGCCTTTTGTGGCTGGGATTAAATTCTGTAGGTAAGAGGCCTTTTATTCTGGCCGATACATATCCAAATGTTTTTGTGTTTCACTTCTGATGAAACCTGAAATTAATGTCTGGTTTATAGGTACCAAAAGCAGAGCATTCGAAGAGGGTGAACACCTCCTGAGAATAAACTACCAAAGCTGAGAGATTCTAGGACAAAAAAAAGAGCTGAATAACACTGACCTCCAATGCAACACTGCAGGAAATAGGGAAAAATGTATCTGAACACTCAAAAGGGTTGTTTCCAAGATCTGCAGTGAGGTCTCTGTTGTACTTACGTGTTCAGAGCCATTAGAGGGAAAGCACCCAGATTTTGTCTATGTTTCCAGCCTACTTGCATATGGTAACTCTGCTTTCTCTTAATCTTGAGGAATAACAGACAAATAAAGAAAAATGGAAAAACTAAGCTTTCTTGTCTGCAATTTTTGGTTTGATATCCAAAAGAAAAAATCAGCACCCAAGGCTGTCCCTGGACAGACACCCCAAGACACTGCTCTGGGGTAGGACCTTGAGCCTGTACGCCAGCAAAATTGTGTAGCTGCCATTCTGTCAGCCACAGTGATGGAGTACTCCCTGAGTGCCAGGCTCCCAGAGGCAGTGGTGGGAATGCAAAAGCCAGAGCCAGGCTGCCTGGCAGTGGGACTTCACCTCTGTGTGACTCCCTTTCTTCAACTGTAAAATGGGAATGATAACAGCACCTAATTCACAGAGTGTTATGAAAAATAAACTGGATTATGTAAATACTTACAGGAGTGCTTGGCTTTTAGTAAATGCTCAATAACTGTGATGTACTGTTAGGTGTTAATTGCTTCACAAGTATGGCCTCCTACCTGCAAGACCTAGGGGCTGTCATTATCTCCACTTCAGAGATGGGAAAATGGGCTAAGAGAGACCAAGGAGCTTGGCAAGGTCCACTGTCATTATCAAGTGTGAGGGCCAAGGCTGACTCCCAAGCTGGCTTCTTCCCTGGTATAGGACTTCTCTAGATCTTAAATTGAAAACACATGACTGAATGGGCAGAGAACCATGTAATATATTTTAAATAAACTTTCCAACAGAAATGAACTGCTTTAGCTTTCAGGGTAAGCCTCAGTTACCTGGAAAGCTCACACTGGTACTCTGGTCACCTTGAGGGTGCCAGGTGCATCAATTGTGACAGCATTTACCTTCTGGCCAAGATGCTTAATTGCTTGGGTTAAGTGGCTTAAGGTCTGCTTATTTATTCATTTACTTATTTAGACAGGGGAAGAGAGGGTGAAAGAGCGGGAGAGAAACATCAATGAGTGGTTGCCTGTAGTGCACTCGCTAGTGGGGGCTTGTCCTGCAACCCAGGCATGTGCCCTAGACTGGGAATCAAACTGGCAACCCTTTGGTTCACAGGCCGGTGCTCAATCCACTGAGCCACACCAGCCAGGGCAGGTCTGTTTAAATATATTCCTGCCTGCTTACTCTGGCAGTGTGCAGGCATATATATAATTATCACTAAGATTAGAGAGGGGCTTAAGTCACTCACTCTGTGACCAATCTGTAAAGTTCATTTAACCCGTATTGGTTCCCTCAATCTTATTCCAGCTTCCAACCAAATCTGTCCATGGGCAAGGAGAACCTATGAAGTCCCAGTACAACACTTGGCTGAAGTCAATCCTGCTCAGACCTTCCCCCCAACCCCAAGTCCCGGGACTGGGCTGTTACCAGGTACTGTTAATACCTCCTCCGGTGGACAGACTTTCAATTGAGGAACTCAGTGCCCTTCTTATCTGCCCTCTCAGCCTCCAAGGCCACGCTCAGGCCTCTCTCTGTGCTTGGCAATACCTCAGTTATCAACTTAGGAAGATAAGGCAAATAGAAAATAAAAGAACATTATCGAGACTTTAATTCATGAGTTAGGACACAACAAGTAGATTTTTGTCCAGACTTTTAGGATGCAAGGAGTGTTGGAACATTTCATTTCCTGCCATAAAAAGAAACATCTTTTCATTTATGATACAATGAAGTCAGTAAAGAAAGGGCTTCATTATAGTCAAAAGACCAATGAATCTCCTTTGGAGATAATCTCTGTATAAATAAAATATGCCAACAAGGTTGGTTTAATCCCAAGGGTTTTAAACCTGCAGTTTAAAACCCTTTGATATGCTGGCACCCTGCTGAAGCCAGTGACCTTCCAATTAGTAAAATGTATTTAACTACTGGAAAGGGATGAATCATTTCTAGGTTTCTAAGCTACTGGTTAACAGCAACATTTTGTTTTTAATGCTCTTATTAGAAAGTTAGATTTCTAACTTCCAGAGAAAAGCATTTATAAGAACATTTGTGTTTGACAATATGCACATTCGGAAAAGCCCTTTGAACATGCTCTATAAACAGATTAATTTCATGTGCTAATTTGATTTTAAAAAGCTATATATAATGAAAGTCTAAAAAAATAAAGTAATATGATACAGTGAATATAATTTGTAAGTGACATATGTACATAAGGCTTCATTAACAATCACAGCAAAAATATTATTCAAGTTTGTTATTTCAAAACAATATCCCCAGGTTGGAGACACTAGATTTTTAAAAGTATTTGTAGATTTCAGAATAATGTGGATCTTGAAAGACAGAAACTTGTGACCACTTCAGTACCCTAAAAGAGGGGAAGCTTGTGAGCGGACTGACAGGTTACTGCATTCCATCATGCTTCACCCTTGCACACAGAACATGGGAAACCAGTAACCAGAGAACATTTGATTTTGAAAAACCATCAGTGAAAAATACAAGTGTCAAAGCCCCTTTCATTCTCCTGCAGAAGACAGAGTTTAACTTATCTGGGGAAGGGGAGAAAACCCACTTTTCTCAAACATCATACAGGGAGCAGCCACTGCTATTCACAATTTTCGTGGTAAAAGGACAGATGTCACTTCTGTAGTGATTGGAACCTAACCCCGAAAGCACCTCTCATGTTGGATAAATCCTCTTGCATTGAGTTCTTTCTAACGTGGCTAACCTCAGCCACCGTATCTCATTGGTGGAGGCGAGACAAGGAAAAATGTCTTCATTTTTATAAGACTGTGGACAATGCAGTCTAAATTCCTAAAACTGTTAAAATTAGTAAAAATGATTAACTTAAAAATCCTCAAAAATACCTAGAAATTGCTGTCTCCAAGGGTTGACTATCAAAAGGTTAGCAAAGCTTTCCCTAACCATTTGCCTATTTTATGTTACGTTTCTAAACTCAGAATAACTTAACTGATTCTACTTTTGCTTGGGGATTGGAAGATCAGAGCTTTTTATTTATGAATTTTAACCATAGCAGAATCATCTGAAAGTCTTTGATTTAGTGACTAAATTTATTCAACATTCAACATGTTTATGAATTGTTCCTAAAGTCATTTAAATCACACAGGCTTATTCTGCGCAGGGAAACAAAGTACTGGTGGGTTGAGAGTCTTTTTCTTAGGAAGGAAGAGAATAAAAATGACTAGAGAGCAAAGGTAAAGGGAGAGGTTCCTAGATATGGAGGAAACTTAAATAGAAGAATGATCACCTCCAGGAAGGTGAAAGAGAATTTAATGCAGAACCAAATGGTCAGTGCTAGGGAAAGAAGGTAATGATAAAGAACAAGTCAGAAAAAACTAAAGACAATATTCACATTTTGAATTTGAAGATGTCTTGATTGAAAATGAAGAGCCTCAATACCTGAGACTTCAGAACTGCCAAAATAGCATGCCACGAGGTGGCAGAGCCGTTTCTTAGCATCTGTGCTTTGAAGTCACGCAGAATTATAATGTGTGCTCCACCATTTATTGATGTCACCTTGGACAAATTAAATAATGACTCTGAGCCTCAGTTTCTTCATGTGCAAAATGGGGATATCACTTGTAGCAGTCTCTATAGGACTACAGTGAAAATAAACTTAAAGCACGAAGTTGATAAATGTGCGATAAATATTAGATGGTAATGATGCTGTTTTCTAAAAAAGGTTATATATAAAGTAAGTTGTAGGAACAGAGTATATTACACATTCTGATGTAATATACTGATGTATTACAATGCTGATGCAGGAGCTCTACTTTACAGCAGTTTGGTGCCTGAATTTTCAATCTTACCCCATTGCACACATATTTAACCAGTATGATGGTTCAGTTTATTGGTAGTTGCCTGGAAACAGGTTTTAAAAAGTCAATTATAAAAAATGAGGCATTCCAGTGATAAAATAAGTTGATAAATACAGGCCAGTAGTACTAATCTTAGATTTTTGAACAAGGATAGGATGTAATTGAGATCCAGTGGATAGTATTCTATAAAAATATGCCATTATTTTTAGACATCAGAACAATCAGATAATTCCTAAGGTTAAGTCATTTAAATCACCCAAGGTTCTCCATTAAAGAAAAGTTGTGTTGAGAGTTTTAATAGAGTGAAAATAACAAATTTATTAAAAATTGTGTTTTCCTTATAATGAATTTCCTCATGCAATAGAGTTTTTACTGTAATAACTGGAAGAAACCATAAGAATAAAAGAAATAATGGATGGTTAAAGTGCTTCATACATTATAATATTTTACAAATGTAATTACTAAACAGGGTGTGGGGTTTTATTTAAGAAAAGAAATTGGGATCAAGTTGAAAACTATTTAAAGACAGGTTATATAGGGTACCCTTTCCCAGTTAAAGGCAAAATGGGTTCGTCCAGGCATCTCTTCATGGTTACAAAGTCTGTGCTATCTATGAAAACCTAAGGAAACTAAGAGTAGTCTCACTCTTGGTTTCACTTGAACACCACACTGCATTACAGCTAAAGTTATTCATTTTGCAAATGTGTAATAACTTGTCAAGGATGCATCTACTGTGTCAAGTGAGGTACAACCAAGTATCATGGATTCCTCAGTCAGAGGAGAATTTGAAGATACTTTCTGTCCCTGTACTCCCAGTGAGTAAGATCTAGCAGGAAGTCACTTCTAAAGGAATGCCTTTGGGTTGTATTTCACTTAGTAATTAAATAGGTAGCTAGGGAATGATTCAAAAATGTTTCCAGTCTAAGACTCCTACTCAGAGGTGTGGCAGGTCAGGAATAACTGATTACATTTTCTGGGGATCCCGGAGACTTGGAAGTCCCAACGCTGAAGCCAAAGAGCGTCGCGCGGCAGGCACAGCCGGTGGGCGGGTTCAGTGTCAGGGCCAATCTCAATCTGAGAACCACACAAAGGCTTACTCTCGAGGCTGCTGGGATGGTCACTGCCATGACTAGGGAAGAAGCTTCACGGCTGACACTTGGGCTTACTTTCTGGCATCCAAAGTACTTTTACACTTATCACCTCAAGTGCAGGCAGGACAGAGACACTGCTCACTTGACAGATCCTGAAAACTAATGCACAGGGAGGCGAGGTCGTTGACCCAAGGTTTCGTAGTGGACACAGGGCAAGGTCCTAGGTTTTCTGATTCCTAATCCAGTGGGGACAGTGAAAACAGAGCACTAAAGGTGCCTCACTATGTAACCTTTAAAAATGGAACTCAGCTGCACAGATACCCAACAGCTGTGTTTGTCACATGACTCAGTTCAGAGGACAGAGTCTTCCAGGCAATTTCCAGACTCCCACAGATATTCTAGGTGATGCAAGAGGAAAATGATTAGCCCCATGCTGTTGCACCCATCGGGCTGATTCGATAAAACTCTTTATTCCATGCAAATGGAAGACATGCCTCCTGCCTGCTTCCTCTCCTCTCAAAGGCATGAGGGCAGCTTTCCCCCACCAGGAGTGCAGGGCAGGGGTTATAGAGGAGGACAAAGGGCAACGAGGCCTAGCCCGTCTGTTTGGGAATCACTTACTGGCCACAAAGTCATCCAATAAAAAGTTAATCAGAGATTTTTCTGCTACCCTCTTGTTTCTGGGGGACAAGCGTTAGCAAGAGAAGCTGACTAGATGGGGAGAACCTGGCCGATACCAACATTATCTAATGAGTTAACACACAAGATGCATAAAGGGCCAAATAAATCCTCAACCATAACTGTACCTAGTGAGGGTTTGCAAACAATAGAAACATTCCTTCTCCGGACTCAGAGAATGACCGACTCTGCCTCTGAGCTTCACAGCTATGGCCTTTTGGGAACTTTCAGGGAGGTTTCCTGATGTTCATTCATTTGTTCTTTTGTTCATTCGTTCATTCCTTCATTCATTCCCCCCTGCCCCTTTTCCTTCACCCTTGCATAGAGTTAAAGAGTGCCTACTATGTGCCAGCTATTATTCTAGTCCTAAGGAGGCATTCACTTGCCTTTATGAAGCTCTTATTCTAGAGGGCAGACACCACAAACAAACAAGTACCATTAGATGGTGAAAGTGTTCTGGAAAATGGGAAGACAAGTGGGAGGGGGAGCCTCGGCTGTGTGGCAGGTGGCACTATAGTAAAAGCAGCACCAGTAAAGGTGGAGGCATAGGTAGACATACTTCGCCTCCTCACACAACCACAAACCAATTTACAACTAAATCTCAAAAGAAATAATACCGAGAACCATCAGCAAATTGAACTGTCTGGAAGTCTGATAACCAAGAATTTAAAGAGGCTGCATTCATCCAGATGGGCAGGGGGTGCAGAGACTGGGCGA
Organism: Pteronotus mesoamericanus; assembly: GCF_021234165.1. NCBI lineage: Eukaryota > Metazoa > Chordata > Mammalia > Chiroptera > Mormoopidae > Pteronotus > Pteronotus mesoamericanus. Next base: position 45,689,817 of record NW_026555321.1, on the reverse strand, counting down.
AGAGGCGAGGAAATGTGGTATGGCATGGAAAGGCGGCGGCGGCGGCAGAAGGGGCATGGGCAGTCCCACATTCGTGGTGGATAAAAATCAGGGGCGGGGGGTCCACCTTGGGAGTAAGCGATCCCAGCCTCAGGATTCCCGCCCAGGGATTCCTGCACTGGGAAGACAAATCCCCATAACTTCTGGCTACAAAAAACCAATTGGGGTTGGGGCAGTGGAAGAAACTGCTGAATTTTCAGGAAATTCTGCTTGAAAGGGTCTTAAAATTTTCGCAAACCCACCCACTCTGGGATTCAACACCAGGGAAACAGCTGGGAGGGCACCAGTCAAATATGGGGGTGGGGAGGGGTAGGTGAAGTGACTGGAAATGGGCAAATGCCGGGCAAATCCCCAGAAGCCAGGCAGAGGCATAGTCCCCTCTCCGAGCCTTCCCCCAACACAGAGCCACAAAGCAGTGAAGTGGGTTGTCCCACCCTGACAATTACCTAAGGCTCCGCCCCACACAATTTACAGGTGCCTTTTACAGGGAGTCAAAGCTGCTCTACCTAATACACAGACAAAACGGGGGGGGGGGGCAAATTTAGGAGACAGAGGAATACAGCCCAAATGAAAGAATAGGATAAAACCCCAGAAAAAGAAGTAAACTAAATGGAGATAGCCAACTTATAAGATGCAGTTTAAAACACTGGTGATCAGGATGCTCAAAGAACTTATTGAGTATGGAAACAACATAAATGAAGAAATGAAGGTCACACTAAGTGAAATAAAAATCTACAGGGAACTAACAGTGAAGGTAAGTAAGCTGGGATTCAAATCAATGATTTGGAACATAAGGAAGAAATAAACATTCAACCAGAACAGCAAGAAGAAACAAGAATTCAAAAAAAACCAAGGATAGTATAAGGACCCTCTGGGATACTTGCAAATGCGCCAATATCTAAAACATAAGGATGCCAAAAGGAGAAGACGAAGAACAAGATATTGAAAACTTACTTGAAAAAGTAATGAAAGACAACTTCCCTAATTTAGTGAAGCAAATAGACATACAAGTCCAGGAAGCAGAGAGTCCCAAACAAGCTGGACCCGAAGAGGACCACACCAACACACATTATAATTAAAATGCCAAAGGTTAAAGACAAAGAGAGAATCTTAGAAGCAGCAAGAGAAAAGCAGAAAGTTATCTACAGAGGAATTTGGTAAGACTATCAGCTGATTTCTCGAAAGAAACTTTGTAGGCAACAAGGGACTGGCAAGAAGTATTAAAAGTGAGGAATAGCAAGGACCTACAACCTAGATTACTCTATCCAGCAAAGCTATCATTTAGAATGGAAGGGCAGATAAAGTGCTTCACAGACAAGGCAAAGCTAGAGGAGTTCATCATCACCAAGCCCTTATTATATGAAATGTTAAAGGGACTTATCTAAGAAAAAGAAAATCGAAACTATGAACATTAAAAAGGCAATAAATTCACAACTATAAACAACTGAATCTAAAAAAAAAAAAAAGAAAAGAAAAACAAAAACAAAAAAAAACTAAGCAAACAACCAGAACAGAACAGGAACAGAATCATATCATAGATTTGGAGATCATCTGGAGGGTTATCAGCTGGGAGGGGGAAGGGGGAAAATTTGGGAAAAGGTACAGGGATTAAAAAACATAATTGGCAGGTACAAAAATAGACAGGTACAGAATAGTATCGGAAAAGAAGAAGCCAAAGAACTGAACTTATATGCATGACCCATGGACATGAAGCAAAGGGACGGGGGTAGCTGAAGAAAAGGGGGTACTGGGAAGAGGGAGTCAAAGGGAGAAAAATTGGGACAACTGTAATAACGTAATCAATAAAATATACTTAAAAAATAAAATAAAATATAAGCCACCATAAAAAATGTAGTACCTCTGTTTATAAAAGAATAATTGATGTCCAGAGGGTGGCATAAGATATTTACAGATAAATATTTACAAGTACAAAGTGAAGCCAGAGGAAGAAGTTCAAGTTGGGCAAAAAGGAAGGGGAGCCAAATAAAAACGGTCAGGCCATCTTCAAATCCCACATCCTGGCTATCACAGCCAAGCCAACGCTGAAATCCTACAGGCCATGGCATTTGCTAGGACTAACCACAGTGCACGCTACCAACCCCTACACCTAACACGACTGAGTTTTTGTATTTCTACTGGAGGACGAATGAAATACATACCAGGCCTAGAACATATCCCCAGTCTTCCACACCAACATCTTAAGAGCCAAACTTCCCACTCTAATATAAATTACTTTCAGAGTAAGGAGTCATAGGAGAAAACTCAACTTAAAAAGTATATCGCGAATTATGATTTTTTAAAAATCTAAGCAAAACTGCTTATCAAAATGAAATTTAGTCTAAGTAGATTGCAAATATGTATGTTTCTCCCTTTTTCTATGCTTGCTTCCCTCCCCTGCATGGGAATCTATAGTGTATTAAGTTATAGTTATTTGTTCCTTTTAAAGAGGATTTCATTACTTTGCAGATATGTAAAGGAGCACAGGTTTTGTTAAATTGACCTTAGTCAGGGATCTCTGAAACTAGGCAAGCTTTAAAAGGCTATACAAATAATATTTTGTCATGGCCGTCACATACAGTTGAGAACAAAAGAGAAAAACAATTAGTCTGTTGGAAATGAGAGTAGTGTCTCACTTACCCGGAATAGGAATAATAGGAATACTTTCATTGGGGACCACCCGAGGTGAACTGCTGTCTTCCACATAGAAATGAGCTGTCTGAAAACATTTTCTGTGCAGGAAAGAGAAAAACATGCCAACAGTAAGACCAAAGAAATGCACTTTGTCTGAGTTCATCATGTTTCAATTCTCCCTTCCCAGATCTTCCCAGTTTTAAATATCAAACAGCACTGAGCAACAAAGTAACGACATACAAAGAAGGACAACATTCAGCCCATTGGAAGAGCCCCAAACAGCTGATGGAATATTTATTTTATATCATACCCTACCTATCCTGATAGGCAAAAGGGGAAAGTAATGAACTACTCAGATACAGGAAAACTTGACTTGGGTGGAACAGACTTGCTCCACAAACTGCTAGGATTTAGCCCACGTTACTAAATTTGACGTGCTTCCAAGGAATAATTTGCTATTTGAAACTCCCAGCACCAAGTTCAAAACCATACCTCGAATGCTCCCAAATGCAGTCATCAAACAGCCCAAGGACACAAGAGCTCCACATTGTTAATGCTTTGCAAAGGCCCCCAAAGCCACAGAGAGCTCCTTAAGGGGGTCAGAGGGCTTCAAGGGGGCAAACACTCAAAATCAGAGGCCCCTGCCAGACAGAATCAGAGATAAGAACCTGAAGCCCTCAAGTGTGATCTGCTTGGTTTTGGTTCTGTTCCATTGTTACCTGTACTTCAGGCAAAGCAGGGAGCAGACACTGGTCATCATAGGACAGGCAGTGCACAGAAAAGCCATCAGCCGCTCACTCAGCCCTCTGCCTCTGATGCTGGCTGCCTGTGCTTTCCAGCATCCACGTCACTGCTCACTGCGGCCCTAATGAGCTGCCGGAAGCACAGGCTGAATATTTAATGAGGCTGCTCAGCGTGAATGGCTATTGTGACCAGAGAAGGGTCCCTGTTCATCTGGCGGAGGGGCTTCACAATAGCTGGCCCTACTGCTGGGTCTTTTAGCCAAGCAGGCGGCTTCCTTCTGGTGCTGTGTCACTGGGATCTGTCCCACTCTGGCGTCTCTCACCAAGCCCATTGATATAACACCACAGCTAGCTTTTCTGTACTCCAATGACTGGAGTTAAGTCAGCTTCTTTTTCAGAGCTGTCTTTGCTCATCTAATCAAAGTATCCTGGGAAGATTCTGTGGGGCACACCTTGTTTCTGTGAAGCCACAGAAGGGAGCTGGAGGCTGGAAAAATCAAACACCTCTAAAGCAAAGGTGGGAGCGGGGAGGCCTCCGAGTCTTGCAGATTATTCCACCTTAGCTATTATTACCACATGCAGTCAGAAATAACCCCATGTCACAGTGTGAAGCGTTTTTCTTTGAGCAGTGCCTGTTTGCAGATGGAAAGAAGCTCTAACCCACTGCACCCTGGGCACCACTCTTGAAGAGATCTGGGGTGCTGTTCCAGACCATCAGGGGGTCTGAACGTAACTCACTCCCACTCTCGGCACATGGCTTACAGGAACTGTTCTTGCACAGCGCTGAACAGCAATATTTTTCTATGAATTGCCTGGGATTGGTAAGATGAATAATAAAACAAATTTTCATCACTTGTTTAGAGACCTTTACCTGAATTTGAAAAGTCAGTCAGGCTAACGTAAGCTCCAGAATATGAAATGCGCAAATAGTTAACTTTCTGGTAGTAATCTGCTGAATGTGAAATTATGGAAAGCCACATGAAAAAAGAAAACATGATTCTGATGATGGAGGTAGTATCTTCTGTTTATAAATTAGTCATAAAATTTTCTATTCTTGAATCCCACTCCCCTCCCCATGAAATTTGCACCGATTTCCAGGATATAACATTAAGAGTTAAAAACATAGCTTATGGCCTTCAAATGAATGAGAACTTTACCTACCCAGAGTCAGAGCTAAGAAAAACTTGTGGTTGCTGAGATATTGGACCATTCAAGTATTTATTAACCCAAAGACATGTCCTACGACATTGAAACAGTCAGTACCCAATCTTCCAGGTCATGCTTTAAATATCCCACAAAAAGAAAAAAGTTCTATGCTACGACCAAAATTACTATGCCTATTAAGTTTCTAAAAATATAAAGCTATTAGTAAAAAGTCGTTATTGGCCAAGGTTCTTTTTATGTTAAGTGGTTTGCAAAGGATATCATGTATACTGTTGATTCGTTTTATGCAAGAAATGGGCAGGCAGTTCACTCAGTCTCTCAGTTACATGTGAAACTAAAGACTCCACATTCTCTTTGGGAAAAGGCTGTGCGTATCAAAGCAAATCACTCCTGTGCCCCATGTGCTGCTGTTTATAATGGATTTTCCCTGGAGCAAAACAACTATGATTGCCAGAGAGGCGCACAGCACTGGATGCAGGTCAGAGAGCAGAGACTGCTCTTCGTGCGCCTCCCTGCCCAGCACACGCCTGCTCCCACAAGGACTGGGTGGGAGGAACTAACAACTACAGACCTTTGGGGGGAAATGTCTCCCCTTAGAACAAAGGTGTCAGCAGACTCAGGAACCATTTATTCAGCGGTCACTGCATAGCTTGGAGTGTGCTTATAAATAAGTCTGGGTGAGCATTCAAGTAATTTAGAAAGAATTATCTATATCATACATGATATATGCAGAAAAATTAAGCAAAACAAATAAACAAAAAAAATCCACTGAAACTATTCCAAATCCTCCTCACAGTGATCATCAGTATTAACATTTTGGGAGAATATTGTTCTACCCTTTTCTTCATTTATTGGCTATTTTTAAAAAATAATTTTATTTATTGATTTTAGGGAGAGAGAGAAATGGCTATCTGTTGTTCTACTTCTTTATGCATTCATTAGTTGCTTCCTGTATGTGCCCTGACTGGGGATCTAACCTGAAACCTTGGTAAATTCAAGACAATGCTCTAACCAACTCAGCCACATGACCAGAGCCCATTTTTTGACTATTTCTTGATCACTGATGATGAGGTGCTGGAAGTAGATCAATAAATAAGACAGACAAGGTGCCTGCCCTCACAGTGCTTATGTGTTCTTTATCTCTAACACACCTACACACAGACGCACATGCACACACGCACCCTCCCCCCAGTAAAGTTTCAGTCAGGTGGTGGTTATCAGCCAGCAGTGCATAACTCCTTGGTTTGGGGAGCCTGAAAAATAACAAGGTGAAGGGATTAAGCAGTAGAAACTGGCAGTTACAGAACATGATCATGGGGATGTAAAGTATGGCATAGGGAATATAGCCAGCGATACTGTGGTAACTATTATGTATCGGGCTGAGTGGGTACTTGAAGCAGTTAGGGGACCACTCTGTAAAGTACATGGCTTTCTAATCACTATGCTATACATCTGAAACTAATACAGAATGATACTGAAGGCCAACTGTAATTAAAGAGAATTTTTAAATTAAAAAGTGCCCATGTTGCATGACTCTGGTGATTCTAGAGCAGTCGCTGTGGGGCACAGCCTGTGTATTCTAGACAATTTTCCCAAGAGACCCCGGTGCGCACTGTCCCTGGTTAAGGCTCACTATGGGAGCCTCCAGTACTCTCGCTGAGAGTGCCGTTAGAGAAATAAAAGTCTCACACGGTGAATACCATAAAAGTGTCCATAAAAGCAGAGCTCTAGAATTCATAGGGCCCATTTGGCACAGGAATCAATGGTTAAGAATTCAAAGATGTTAACATAATCCCACGAAAAACAAAGAAATATGGTACTGCACATAATTTCTCTTCTGCTCCATTTCTGTTAGAACCTCGGTTCTCAGTAGGGGTGGAATTTTCTCAAGTGGAGCAAAGTGTATTGCCGCTCAGATAGAATAAAAGTCTTGGATCTCAGAAAATAACTCATATTTCTCAAATGAAAGTTTTTCTTCCGAAAGCTACCTTTTAAACTACCTTTGTGGCCTGCTTTATTTTTCTTCCATCAAAGTAAGTTTTAGTTTCTATGAATGAACTGGATTTGTCAATATGTACTTCAATGTTAAAGAGTTCATGATGTTCTGAATTTCAGTGCCCTGTCACTTGAAAGAATTTGCAAACCAGTGAGTTAGATGGCTTTCTAAAATCCACCCCAAGAAGAAGCTATTAAGACCAAACCTTCACTGAATGCTCTCACATGGGAGCAAGAAAGAGACCTCCCAGTTTGCATGAGAGAATTTTTCTGCAGTTCAAACCCAATGAAGATACGGGACAGAATTAAATGAAATGGGAGATTTAAGTTTCTTAGTCCCTGAGTTGGTCGCGTGTCTGGTATGACTTTCACAGAGTAAGAACCTCGCCACACTGAATGCCAGTCAGATGTTCAAAGGTATACATTCCTCATACAACCCAGTCCCTAAATACAAGCCAAATGCTTCTTCTGGTGTTTGACTGAAGACGGCCAATATATTTTATCTATGGGCAAATCCCAGAAAGTTCTAAGTAGCAAAACTGAAACAAGATTTCTATGTCACTCTCCATTCCGTCATCCCTTTTTAGAAAGCCACCATGGGCTGTGTGTTTTAAGATTTCTAAGACAGGCCTGACAGGAAGTCAGGAGGGTCCCGTGTGAGATGCTCTCCAGTAGCTGATTGAATCAATGTGGGCTGTGGCTCGCAGCTCCTCGGTCTCAAAGCTATGCCCCATGCTCCAAGGTCCGGACCCACAGTGTGCCTGAAGGCCTTGAGGCAGGAGTGTGTCTATGGATCAGCCTGGCTTCTATATGGCCCATGGACACTGTATGCTTACAGTCATGAATATTTTTCTAAAAGTGACTTATCAGTCTTACTGATAAAAGGTATTTGGGAGAGAGATACCACGTATCTGAAATTCAAAAATCAAAAATTCTGCATTTGAGAAAGCACAGCACATGTCAGAGTACATCCCCTAGTTGGGATGCAGTAAATATCGATCCACATCAGTAAAGCCATCAACGTTAATTCCCTGAGCTCCATGCAGAGACACACGCTCTGCCAGCACGTGATGAGCCCTCTTGACTAATGATACACAGACACGCTCACCCTGCACCTGCTGACAGTGCTTTCTAAGTGTTAGTAAATACTCGAGTTACAGAGGCTAACTACTCAAAAGAAAATGCAGCAAACTACAAAGACGAGCAGGAAGGCTCTTGACGCCCCCCACCCCTCCTTGAGTCCTTCCAGGAGTCCGACACACCCTTAAGGCAGAAGCCCCCGAATGACCCAAGTTTTGCAGCTTCCCTTCTGTGCTCCTGTGTTTCAGGTAACTGCTCGGATAACCGCTGGTATGTCCTAACAATTTTCTTCCTTCCACTGCTTTCTGCCCCGCTGACAAGAATCTGGGAATAATTCAGGTGACTGATACTTTTCAAAATCAAAGTGCTGATCTTGAGCCCAGAAAGACTGCATGTTGGAAAGGTTTGGAATTCCACTCGGCACGGCTGTACATCCAAAAGGCTCCCTCAAAGGCGGCATCCAGTCCTGCGCACAGAGGCAGGTGTCCGAGGACTCTGGGCATGTGGGCATGTGGGTCAAAACAGACATCCCTTCTGCTGACCTCACGAGAACACAGCATCCGCGTCCAGGGTCCTGGTTTACAGCGCGGCCCTCAGTGTCACTGTGACTGCTGGGGCACCACCTCTGGACTCCTGTGAAAACCATGACTACAAAAGAACCACGTGTTGATATAAGGTTTAGAAACCAAGTCACTGTCTTCAAATTAAGCTCAATGGATTTATAATCACATCAGGGGGACAAGGAGTTTTCTAGTCGCGTGCAGCTCAAAATGCTAATTGCAGGCTAGGACAGGGCAGTTGGCTGAGCTGCTGTTGAATGTTAATTAAGCAATCTTAACTGATTTATATACTGCCCTCATTGAAATGTACAGCAGTACGTCTGCTAATAATCCCATTGATTCTCATGCTGTTGAGTACAGAAATCACATTAATATTTACTTTTGCAAATGGATCTGTTGTAGTAAACCATGTATGAATAAGACCCACTTATAAATGGAAGTTAAAAACGTTTACATGCCTTCAAGGAAGATGACGGAGAGCTGTGTTAAAAAGCCATGGTCTCATTTGTTAGGTCTGTTTCAAGAAATTGAAGTGACAAAGGCAACAACAGGAGGAAAAGGCTATGGTTGCTGTTGGGCTTCTCCTCAGAGAGGAGCACCTGCTCGAAATAACTCGGGGTCCCACTTGACAAGGAGTTCAACGTAAGATCTGAGTTGAGATTTTTCATGTGCAGCCGCTCACTTGTTAAGTTTCCTTTATTGTTGGTGAAATGACTCTGTTTGTAGAGCTCAGTATACTCATAGCATCTTTTTAAGGAACAGGACATCTACAAAGGAAAATTCAGAACTGCTCTTCTCATCTGCACATTGCCCAAAGCATAACCGGGACACGTGACCTGACAAATATGAATGTGCTTTTGGGGATAATCAAATGGCACGCTTCCCATGAGGGGTGCGCTAAGGATCCCAGGGCATCTGGTTGTCATACCTCAGAAACATGGGGCTTGTCAGATGTGAGGAGATGAAGGAGGAAGGGAAGAAAAAGTGAACAAAATTAGGTTGCAGATAGATGGGGTGTGAGAGAAGATACGGATACCAGATGAGGAGAAAAAATTTCAAACTATTTTGGATCTCCCATGGGCAGGAGGGGTGTCCCATTCAACTCTTGCTATACCTGGAAGTGACAACAACCTGACTCCTGCAATGAGAACTTCATTGGAGGATACAAACTGCCGGCAATTAACTTCTTAGGAAAGCGGGAGAAAATTAACAAATTATATACACATAAGTGACCTCACGGCAATTTACTTTCTGGCTAAGCATTAGGCTTGCCAGAGAACCCTTGTAGGCACCCAGAAGGACTGAAGTACTGGTCACTCTTTCCAGGAGATAAAAGAGCCACGGTCATTTCATGAGCTGCATTTTGATCAGACCAAGAACAGGAACAGGGAAATTTTTACGGGACAGCTGCCTTTAAATAGTGAGGTCTGCACAGCACGTCCCAGTGCTCCCAGCTGTGACCCAGAAAAGAAGGCGTGGCGGTGGGGCTCGGAGGGGCTGTCTCGCACTTAGTTGGGGCCCTGGGATGTTCTGAGCTTCTGGACTGAGGCTGGAGGGCACAGATACAACCCGCACCTAGTGGGGAGGGAAAGGGGGCCATGAGGGCCCCACTCATTTCAGGCAGGTGGCAGGAGACGGAAATTCGCTCTGTATGTACTGCACACGATTCAGTATCTATATCTTAAAATCATCTGGTAAAAGAAAGTTTGGCAACTACTTATTTCATTAACATACTGACTGAAATAAGCCAGTCAGAGTTTTGCATTCAATGTTATTTTAAGGAGGTATTTTACGTGCCTCCTCACCGAACAGCCCCAGATTGTAGTACTTTTTAAATACTTGGGACCATCTGGGGAAAAAAAGAAGTTGATTCAGACATCATACTACCAACCAGGTTATATTCCAAATGACTTAAGAATTTAATATTAAAATTTGAAACCATAAAAGCATTAAACAACCTCAGAATAGAGAAAGACTTTCTAACGATAACTCAGAAACCAGAAAAGAAATTTATGGTAAATTTGACTCTATAAAATAAGCAGCATAAACATAGTTAAAAGGCAAACCACAGATTAGGAAGAAACTTTTGCAACCCATATTGCTGACAAGAGATCCCTCTCTTGATTGGAAAGAGACCAACAATGCAAAAGAAGAATTAACAAAAGACAAACATTTTACAGCAGAAGAAATACGAATGACACAAACAGATGCCCTGCTTCACTTATCATTAAGAGCAAACACATTAAAAACTACACTAAGACACCATTTTTTTTTCACCTATGAAGTTAGCAAAAATGCCAAAGTTTGAGAACACGCTGTGCTGGAGAAGCTGCTGGGGAGCAGGCTCCTGCGTTGCTGACAGAACCCACCTTGGCATCCCACCCGGAAGGGCAATCTGGCAGCATCCACCAAAGTTAAAATGCGTGTAGCTCGTGATGCCACCGATTTCTTCAATTTATCCTACCGACAGACTAACGAGCACAACTTGAAAATGACACAGTTATTCAGCAGGGTATTGTTTGTAAGAACAAAAGACTGAACAACCAAAGTGACAGTCACAGGGGACTGGTTAAGTAAATCACAACACATCTCTACAGAAGAACATGATGCTCCTGTAGAAATGAATGCGGAAGCGACACAGGCACAGAGGAAAACTGCATTACATGGAAAAAAGGTTCGTGACAGTGCATACTGTACTGCGCCAAGGAGATAAGGCCCACAGAGTCAGACAGGGCGGGACAGAAGAAGGGTTACAGTTATTCATATGAAAAGTACAGTAATTAAATAATAATGCAAGAATAAACGTGCATACTCACAACTGTTAACTTACTTTTGCCCCACGCTGTATGTGCATATACAAGAAAGAGACCCCCAAGAAACTGGCAAGGGCTGACCCCTTGCAGCACAGGCTTCCCCGCTAGGCGAGTGTTCTAGGAACACAACTGCACCAGTGCATTAGCTGGTGTTGTGAGAGACTGCGTTCAGCTTTAGCGAATGTTTTTGGAAGACTCTTCCAACGTGTTTGCCTGTTCCTGGGTGGGTGATGTATGAGCGGGCCTGCCCACACCGCACTGTGTTCAGCAGTTTTTGACCAAAATGGCATGATCACCCTCACCCTGTACACCACCTTCCCTATTCATTTAATCTTGCCGTGAGCAACTCTGTTTCCCTTGGTGAAAAACGTCCTGATAGGAAAATGATGTGCCAATGTGGAAGAGGTGAAACAAAAAACAGCAAAAGCATGAAAAGGCATCAAAACTGATGAGTTCAAAAACTTTTGAGCAGTGGAAAAACCTTCTTGATAGGTGTATTCCGTCAAATGGAGAGTACTTGGAGGGTGACTGAAGTTTAAACATGTAAGAATAAACACACAATTTTTTATAAATAAATTCTGTTCTCTTTCAGTCACTCTTTGTACACACACTATGTCTGGAAGAGCAGACAGCAAACTAGTAGAGGTCACTTATCTGTGGGGAGACGGGGGGGGCAGGGTGGCTGGGTGATGGGATGCAGATTTAGGGGTAAAAGAGACCTGTCCGGAAAGTATCGAGCCATGCAGTAAGAAAAAGAGAGGCATTTCTTGAAGATACAAGATACAAGAGACATTGTACAAAGGACAATGACACCTCAGTCCCCTTCAAAGTAGGCACCTTGGGACCTCACACAGTTCTCCCAGTTGCCATCAGCTGCCCCATCATATTTTCCTGAATCCCATCAACAGTCTAAAATCTCTTCCCTTTCAAAGGTGATTTTAGTTTTGGGACAAGCCAGAAGTCACAGGGTGCCAAATCTGGGCTGTAGAGGGGCTGAGTTACCTAGGTGATTTGATGTTTTCCCAAAAATCTCTGCACAAGATGTGATGCATGAGCAGGCGTGTTGTGTGATGAAGCTGCCAATCATGAGTTGCCCATAGCTGTGGCCTTTTGAATCATCTGAATAGTTTCCACAGAGGAATGTTCAAGCGCCACACAAAATTTGATGCAGATTTGTTGCTCTGCTTGTTTAGTCATTTTGAATGCGACGGCCACACAGTGCACATGCTCACTCAATGATGTCTACCACCCCCACTATTACAGTGAAAGCGTCATTGTTCACGCACGAACGTGCATTCTAGTCCACTCTCCTTGGCTGCCAGGTTACACCAATGTTGTGCAAACTGTTTTCATTATACTAACAATGGCTGGACTTTTCCCAGACAGACTATATGTATAATGTATAATATATATTATATATAAATTATATATAATTTATAACTTTAAACTTTTTGTTTTAAAATTGTGTCAAGTACTATTCAAAAATTAATTAACAACTTTTTGAAAACACTTGGGTCTGATTTTTTTTTTATTTCTCTTCTGCCTTCTGGGGGGATTATCAGCTATCATTTCTTGCAGCCCCCATCCTCCCATCTGCCCTCGTGCAGGGGCAGAGGGTTAAGGCAAGTGAGGTTAGACAAAAGGGGCGGATGGATACTGCCCCTCAGGTAAACGAATGTGGACTTTGCAATAGCTATTATGAATGTCTGGAGGGTTGCCATTCAGGCAGCTTCTGAGGCTTTTCTCCCGATTCCCTGCCACATTTTGGATGGAGACACAGGCCAGGAGAGGAGAGTGGACAGAAAGAATGCCTCCTCTCCTGCACCCCAGTCTCCTGCAGGGCCTGGCAGAGGAGGGAAGGGTCGCCTTCCCTCCCGAAGGCTTTTCACAGAGCAGTGGAGGATGGAAGTGGGTCAGGAGGCTGCCGCCGAAGTTCCTGGGCTGCAGCAGTGGGGAGGCGAGGGGGGGGGGGGGCTGGTGATCTTCAGTGCACAGAACCCTCAGGAGGAAGGACAGTAGGCCGTGCAGGAACAGAGTACGGCAGGGCAGCCAATGTAAGGAAGAGCGGAGACGTTGAGGACAGGAGCGCTTCAGCCTGGAGCGGGTGTCAGAGCACCCTGAGCAGCGAGGAGAAGGGGCATTGCTCAGGACTCAGGCCACCGCAACTGTGGTCCCCACTCAGCCACCCACGTGGGGTAGCCTAGCCAAGCGAGTTCTCAGAGCCTCCGCTTCTTCACTTCTCAGGGGGTAATCTAGTTCCCACACAAAGCATTTTTACAAACACAGCCTCACTTAATCTTCACAACAACCCCATGAGAAGGAACTATTAATTTTCTAGATGGGGAAATTGAGGCTCCAAGGGCTTTGGTAAGTTGCTCAAGGTCACAGAGCCAGGAAGAACTGCAGTTAGATCCCATGTCTCCAGGAGCTGGAGTCTGTCTTTCTTAGCTACTACATTAAAAAAGTAAAGTATTCCACAATGAGTACCTCAATGAATACTTCAGCCAATAAGGCAAACTTATGTTCATTCTGGGGATCATCAAATGTAATAATATTTTCCAATAAAATGTGCGAAAAATGAAAAAAAAGTAAAGTAAAATACTTGATTCACAATCAGGTATATATTCTACAATATAAACACTTGTAGTTCCCAAGGTGATTCTCAACTTGCAGACGTACAAGAAACGACTGTGCTTTCCCTAAGCTTCTGGCACTCAGGGGTAGGAAAGGTACCAGAGGGAATGAGCACTGTGTAACAAAATATAGCCTCTCAGAACTGAAAAATACAGGGTCCGGCACAAATACTGTCCCTTTTTTAATTATAAAATATTTTATTAAAAAATCACAAGCATGTTATTCTGTAATATGACAATATCACACTCAAGCACACCATATGACATTTTAGGTGAAATGTTGAAATTAAAACTATAATTTATTACACCCATATTATTACCCTACCAACCACACTCAAGCAGGTGTTACTTCTGCCAGACCCTGTATATCTATAACAAGCCTATTCCTGCATTTGGGCCAAGCATGTAAATTAGAGTTAATATAGTCCACGGCTAAGGCACATTTTCTGGAGAGGACTTAGAAAGTGGTTGTGTATTTATCTTTGTACTGTGCATGAGGTGATGCAGGATTTTTTGAGTTACACTTAAAAACTCACTATATTTATAACGGACTAAGCAAGAAAGTTAGGCATTGATGTAATGTCCAAGGTTCTCTCTTTAAAGATTAGATCTTTGACTCTAAAGCTATTTCAGAGGGGTTTCCATTTCAGTTTTCACCTTTGGAGCTTTGAAAATGGATTAGAAATTGAAGACCTCAATAAGAAGAGATCATAGAAAGAATAGTTGTATTACCAGTGTCCACAGATACAGCCTTTCCCTGCATGGCCAAAATTGCACTGTGCAGCGTAAAAGAAGACAGACCAGAGAGTTTCTCATTAATCGCTCATAATTCTTTATTATTCCTTCTCAGATCACATGGGTAGACCCGATTATAGTAGATGGATATTGAAAATTCCATTGATAATCTGATTTACCTATAGATTTTACATGAGACAAATCATTCCATGTAGAAATTCTAATATAAATTCTTTCAATTGGTTCATTGAAAGTAATAAGGGATTGCTCACAATATTGATTAGTGAATTATCTTAATCGGTAAGTAGTATGTGAGGTTTGCCGAGATAAGCCCCAGAGGAATATCATCAAGAGCCTCTTGTGTGGTGACTACGATTACATAATCATGATTTCTAAAGTTTACATCATAAATTTTCCAGGACAATCATCTTTTCCAAGTACTCATGCTATCCAGAATATGTGCCTTTATTTTATTTTTAAAAGCTCATCTTTTTTATGGAAAAATACATGATACATCCCCATTTTATCACTTCGCTCTTTCCTTCCTACTCTTCTTCTTAACTTATCTATACGTCTAGGTTTCTAAAAGATATTTTTTTCACTTGTACAGCTAAATGCATGCATAATCTATTTTTTTTAACTTTCAAATATGCAAACATCTAAAATTTTGGAAAGGAAATGGATGCAACAGACATAAAGACACACAAACAAAGAACACCCCCAGTATGTACCATTCTAGGAACAAAAAGCACCCCCTAAAATGGCAAAATAAAGCAAGGCAAGCACAAGCAGGACATACTTTAATTGGTACCAGCTACCCACAAGCTGCACTGCTATTTCAAGTCTTACATTTGAGAGCTGGGGGGTTAGATCAGGTGGGTTTCAGCATGTGCTGTCTAGAGGACTCTGATTCCTCGGCAGAAAAACAGAATCCAGCAAGCCGGTCCCAGCAGAGATGCCCCCCTGAAGCTGGACCGTCCCTCACCTGCTCCCCTTCTCTCCTCTCTCCCCAGAAGAAGGCACTTCACGGAAACGTCTGGGAAAGCCCTTCGACTTTATTTTGTTACACCCTCTAAATGGACAAAAAAAAGAGAGAGAGAGAGAGAGAGAACAGGTGTAGAAGACAGTACTTTCAATTGGCCACCATGAGTTCTACACAAATGCCCGCCCTCCCATCTAACACAGGCACCCCCTCGGTAAGCCTTTTTTGGGACATTTTCAAAAGAAAGCTTATACACAAGAGTGTCTGGTTTTATTAAGGCTTTTTTTTTTAATGGTGAGGTAAGAAACACGACATGGAAACTTTGCTCTAAAAAGCTGTCTTCGTATACTAGAAACCTGTATCACCCAGTGTTAACAGAAGGTTACAGTATCACAAACCCAGTAATGACCTTTCCCATTCATATACCTATCTTTCCACCTCTCACATGCTCTCCTGGCAAAGAGGATGGCCTAAAATACCACTGGAATAAATAGAACATAGTAGGCATCTTGTGGGTACCATCTGAACCTCCCTTCTGCCACAAATTTCTCTGAATTTAGTGTCTTTCCCCATGTATTACTCTCACTGCTGGACAAACACTGTCCTGGTTCACAATACGGACTTTGCAAGACACAGGAGGGGGAAGGCAGGGCAAGCAGCTGTCATGTTATTACTGTTCGCTAGGTCTGATATTTAGTTCCCCTTAAAACTTGGCTATAGCAGCTGAGACTTGGCTCTAGCATTCAAAAGAGGCTCTCTGGTCACAAGAACACTAGAAAGCATTTAATTAACTTTACTTGATCCCCTAACAACCTGGGCTGTAGAATTTCATACTGACATGGTTCCTATTATTTCCAACCTTTGTTAATAGTACAGCAAAGACAAAATGAGATATGCAAAGGTTCTCTCTTGGGGCAGCTCTGATGAATTCCTTGGAGAATTCTGAATTCAGGTGTGAAACACCCCTTTTTACTTCTAAGAATGAACATCCTCTAATTCTCAAGTGTCAGATGTGTTTTTTCTCCCTTAATTCTGATAATGATTAGGCTCCGTATTTAGGGTAAAAGTGCTTGGCACAGGAACCAAAATTGGGAAAAATAAAAATGTGGGAATGTGATTAATACGGGGCGGGGAGAGGCGAAGCGTGCTGTAATTCAGGACTTCTTGTCTCCCTCTATAGAGCACATTCTGGAACTACAACTGTCCCTAAAACACCAGGAACATACTCAGTGCGGCTACAAACATTAATCTGAAAAAAATCATGAGTGTGTTGGAGTGTTTTTGCAAATTTTCATAAAAACTTGAAATTTGCAGCTTCCTAAAATATTTAGACTTCTTCTCAACCCTTAGCCCTACTCTGAATCCTGCCAGATTCACTGTTGCGGGAATTTTGGAGCAGAGCCTGCATCTCCGCAGTTTTCCCTCACACACAATCACAGGCGCTTAAAACTCCCACCCGTAAACTGGCAACACTTTGCTTTGAAGCGAATGCCAGCAAACCAATAACTAATATCTCAAATAATTGAGGGGGCTACCTGAGCAAACTGACAGACAGATACAATCAATCCTGGGAGAAAGGACACTTCATTCTAAGAAATCTAAAGAAAGGTGTTGGCTATGTGCATCGACTGAGCATATATGGAAGCGCTTTTCCTGAAACGTGAGTTAGGTTTGAAAACGTGTCCATCTACTCCTTCCTTCCCAGAATCAGTCTGTCTTTTAAGTATCCCGGCTACGTTTAAGTGGCAACCTTTAAGCAGTGAATCTCTCCCTGCTTTTGTCTAATGATATCATGTTAGCCTGTTCTGAGAGCTCTGACTGGTATCTCAGGGCCAACTCAACAGCAGGGGGCTGGTTACTATAACAACTGACGATTCTCTCGAATTCTGAAAGGCCCCAGGGTAGCCACTTGGGAAACAGTTATTGAGCAAAAAGTTGCCTGGATCAGTGGCATCAGTTGCCACAGGACACAGATCTCTTTGCACATGGCTGCACGAAAACGGAGAAAAAGGTGCCCACCTCCAGGAACAGCTGGGAAATCAAGGCTCCCCATCCCTTTGCCTTTTAGCATCTCAGAGCCAGACAAGGTAACGGCACTCATCCTGACCTCAAACCCTGGGACAAGCCATATTTGGACATCATGAAGTGCACCTTAGCTCTCCCCACTGGCTTGACACATTTTCAGGTTTTAAAAAGCTGAACTGTAAAAATTATTCCTAAGGATTATAAATTTATTGAAATGTGGCCACAGAAAGAGAGGCCTATTAGGGCCTTCATCAGTTCTGAAAGAAAAAATGATGGCAGAATACATGCGGTGCCACGAACAGTCTGCACAAAAGATAAAGGTGATCATATAAACCCACCAAAAAATATGACTTGAAAGCTCAGATTTTTCTAGACTTGAGAAAAGTTGCACATGAACCTCCCTTTTGTTTCTTATTTCCTCCCTTGCAGGACTGACCCCATGCCTCTGCACAGGAAGAATCCCCTGGAAAAGAACAGGATTCTACCCATGAAAGCGGACATTGTTTTGCAGAGAGAAGGGCAGTCTGAGGGTGTTTTCTCTCTGACAGTCCTGAACACACCACCACCGTGTGCCTCTTGGTTCGCTCTGACACAGTTCCCTCGGCCTGGAGGATCTGTCCTTGAAAATCACAGCCAAATGTTCTCTATTCCAAGAAGCCTTTCCAGCTCCATCTCTCTCCCACCTGACCTTGGTGGTGGTCAGAGACTCTCCCAAAGCACAGGCTGACTGGCACCACCCCCACTGAGCCTTGGGGGGCCAGGCAGGAGACGAGGGGCGGGGGGAAGAAGGCAGAGTGAGGCAGACTGTCAAGAGAGGTGCACTCAATCTAGCCCCGCAGTGCCACAAGGATGTGGGATCAAGGTTGCCAGCTCTCCCAACTCATTCCCAGAACCCAGACGGCTGGGGTTTTAAGTAAAATCTTCCCATTTTAAAAATAATCTGGATTTTTGAAACAGTGTCACCTAAATAAAACAGGTCTGGAGGCCACCAGGTCTGGAGGACAGTTTTGACCTCTGTCTGTGATAATCTGTTTACCTGCTCATCTTCTCCCTTAACCTACAAGCTCCTTGAAGAAAAGAACTCTAACTCCTCACCAAATCTCTAGCGCCTGCCATAAACTAGATGGTTAAGAAATGTCTTTGAATGACCGAACAAAGGGAGGAATAAAGGGGTCAGCCATAAAGGGTCTTAGCAAACCCTAGGTGCAAGTACCTTCAAAACATACTAGCTGTGCGATCCTGGCAAGTAATTTCCCTTTTGGAAACTTTCTCCGTTAGGAAGAAGGTAGGATACAGTCCCGGCTGCCTTGGTTATCACATCTGGCTGCTGTGAGGTTCAATAATGTGGTGTGTGCTTTGCATTAATTCAACCATTATGTGTTGCGTTGTTGTGATTAGTGATGTTTCCCCTTTGCCAATTGTCCAGTCACCTGCACGGAGAAATCATTCCTACTGCACCTGCCTCCTCTGTAGCTTTGCTGGGGAAAGAAGAACAAACGTCTGAACTATACCGAGTCACCACTGAGTAAACTGGAAGTGTCAGCTGCCAGGCAAGATGGAAGGGCAGTGTGTGCCCAGCTGCAGCGGCTCTGAGTGTCTCGTTGCTACCACAGGAATACTACCTGGGGGGCCCATGTGGTCAGCCACTCCATGAGCGAGAGGGGTTACCACGTGCTCACACTTGGCTTTCACACACGTGTTTGCTGGAGCCTCCATTATGCCAACACAAACCCCACACACATTTGCGGTCTGCACCCCTTTGTATTAATTACCCTGCCTCCCACGGAACATCCAGGGGAGAAAAATGCGCAAAGTCAACAAAACTCACTTGTTTTCATGAACAGCATTCTTAATGAGGAGGCACCAACACATGGCAACATTTCTGCAGGTCTAAAGATGGGAGTAAAGGAGAGACTTTTTTTTTTTTTTTTTAAATCTGCCTCTG
Organism: Pteronotus mesoamericanus; assembly: GCF_021234165.1. Classification (NCBI taxonomy): domain Eukaryota; kingdom Metazoa; phylum Chordata; class Mammalia; order Chiroptera; family Mormoopidae; genus Pteronotus; species Pteronotus mesoamericanus. Next base: position 45,670,472 of record NW_026555321.1, on the reverse strand, counting down.
AAGCTAAATTGCTATTTACTGATTTACCACAGAATTTACAGATGGCCTGGTCATGTGCTGAGCAGGCAGATGAATTTTTCAGTCAAGAGTGTGAAATCCTTCTAATACCAAATTTCAACAAACCTGGGTCAGTGTTACAATTCCCACATATAATTTCTAGTTTTCTGTTCCAGAGTCTGTATAGTTAGTTCAGCCCTGTCTGAGAAGTAAAGCTTCTTCTACCCTTCCTTCTGGAAAGTTTTCTAAGTTAGCATTATGGTCAGTAAGATGCTCAATTTGTCATCAAATTAACTAGGATGAACAGTTGGGACTAAGATAAAACAAACAGATTATATTAGGCTTCCAAATCTATTCACCTTCTGGAACATCTGAACATACATAGTTGGTGCTCTCAAGTTTTCTTCCATAAATTTTGACGATTGCAAACCACTGGATGTTTTCGACACAAAAAACATGCTCTATAAAGCAGCCTGTGGAAGGAAGTAAATGCCTCTGGGCGTCCACTCCTCCTCCAGGCAAAACAGCGTAATGATTAAGATGATGGTCTGTGCTGTCAAACTGGCTGGCTTCACAGTCAGGGTCTACCCACAGACTGACCCTGTGACTTGTGCGTGCCACCGAACCTCAATTCTCTGATCTGCAAAATGGAGGATATAATTCCTACATCAGGAGGGAATGTAATCTGCTTAGCACATGTCTGGTAGGATAAATATTCAAGGAAAGATTCCTGGCTATGTAGGTCTTCAGATATATAAAGCCATTTCAGGGGTAAGACCTTGCTGATCAGAGAGAGAAGAGCTACATTCAAAGCAATTTTCCTCAAGATTACGGGGGAAAAAAGCCCACCTAAGTGAAGAATGTTTTCGCAATACTCATAATTTTAAGTGGACAGTAATGTCTTGCTCACAGTAACTGAGCTATTCTCTGGAAGAAGTTAATAAAAGTAAACATGTTGTGTGCCCGACCGTGCTGATTGGACACCTGGCACACAGTGCTTCCCTTAGCATCTACTGCAAATTGTGCAAATCATCAGGAAACCTTCCTCCAAATGTCCCCTTCATTCTGAATGGCTGCAGCCGTGCTACTCCACGTCGTTTCAGGGACCCGAGCTCATTACTGAAGACAAACGCCTCGTCGTGGGTAAGGCAGGGGAGCCGGAGCTGTGGGAATGCCCTTTCCGACAGCAGTCATTCTGAAACTGCGTTTTATTACCATCTCGAGTAGTAGGGCCAAACTGACACACTGCAACTATTAAGTTGATTTCTTTGCCCTCATTTTAATAGTAACTACTACAGTATTTAAGAGGCATACACAGGGCCATCATTTACAAAAGGAAGCAAGCTGTAACTGTTAGTTATTTTCATTAGCTGCCCTACAACCTTGACCCTTGTCCCAAAACACTTTGCATATATTTCGTCCTAGCTTCATGCCAACTTCTGCGTTGTTACGGATTTTGGTTCCTACATTTCTTTAGGACATGCCTTTGCAAGGAGCATTCAAGAGAGCACTACAGCATCCTACCTGTAACACTTCAGCTAACAATATTTTAAATTTCTCCCACAAACCCATGTTGCTGCCTGTAAAAATATTGCTCAAATCGTCCCTGTGGGCCTCTGTATATATTTCAGTTGATGAAAAAATCTGAGGTCTCCAACTGCATTTTTTCGTTCAGCCAAATGTGAGGAGATGAGACTAATGACTGCCCTCCAAAGGTGCCCTTTCCAGGAAATATACTCAACCCAGTGACACCAATGGGTCTAAATACTTAAGGATGCTCTGGCAGTGATCACCAAATTCCTGTGTGCTCCGCTATCTAATCTTGTGTCCTTTGTGCTGTGTGACCATCTCTGGCCAATGGGGAGCAAATGAGATCGAAGCATTCCACTTCACCATGCATTTGAGAGCCGGGTACCTTCTCGGTTTTTCTATCCCCACTGCGGCAACTTGGAAGACACACGCTCCAGAAAGAGTCACAGGTGTAGGAGGGCTGCCCAACCCAGCAGTCCCCAACCTTTTTTGCACCAGGGACTGGTTCCATGGAACACAATTTTTCCATGGACTGGGGTTCGCAGGTGAGTGGGAAGAGAGAGAAATAAAGGAGGTGGAGCTCAGGCAGTAATGCCAGCGGCATCCATGGATGAGGAGGGAGGGAGGTTGGGGACCCCTGGCCCAATCCCATCATACTTCACATGTGTGAGGAATAAACTTTGAGTTGTTAGCCCCCTGGGGTACTGGCATGTGTCTGCTGCAGCAGCTAATGAAGCTTACTCTAACACAGCCAACTCTGCGTCCATGAATCCGAACACTTGGCTTCGAAGCTGTTCTGGGAGGGGGGTGGGTTGCATCTATAACCTAATGACTTAGGGGTGTGCTTCTCTGGAACTGCCTTTAGGCCCACTGGGAGCATCACCCAAAACAATTGCATTAACTTTTTTGTTTTTGGCCCAAAATAGTTCTGCTCAGTTGGTTCACCTACATTTATATTATATTTAACTCCAAACGAATAACTTTTAACTATTTCTGGGATCAGTACTTTGCACAACTCAGATCACTGTAGAAAGAAATTCCAAAAGCTATTTCCAACCAATGTTTTAAGCAATGGATGTACGACTGGAAATTGTGTACAGCTGTACAATGTGATTATGTTTAAGGGACAACATTTATTTAGATCTGTAACTCTGATTTTTCTTTATTAAAGAACAACAACTTTTTTCTTAGGCACACCAGCACCCAGAATTATATTTTCCCATAAAGTTGAGGTTAATACAACACCTACCAATGCACGCCCAGCACTGGGGTAAGCATTTCCTAGAGCTCACACAAACCCAATGGTGCCTTTCTTAACTCAATTCTGCAGGTGAGAAAGCTGAAGGTGATGGAGGAGTCTTGTCTAAGGCAATGTTGCTCAACCTGTTTTTGTCATTGGCACCTCTTCCAAGGGGCCTTTAGAGTCATCCCCCCTGGCCATTGCTACCTCCCACTAAAATTTTAATACCAGTAACACACTACACATCTATGTATAGCTGTGCTTTATACACAAAGAGGGTAGCAATTTTTACCTCGCAAGAACCCATTTTACCCTCTGGGGATGAGTGCAATCCTGTTAATATGTGTTCCAAGGTGACAGGGTAGTAGGTGAGTGGGGAGCTGGGCTCCAAACGCTGACTGTCCGCCTCTGGGCCCTGTGCCTCCTTCTCCCTGTGCCCCCCTGCAGCTTTCGCTCCTTCAATGCCTTCTCATCATCCTAAGGATAAGGCATGTATCCCTGCAGGTGGCTCCACAGCCTTCATGACCTGGCTCTTGCTGTCCCCACACTTGGCTCCTGTGATGCTGCACCAAAAGTACCTGCTTATAACAGGCCAGGCTGTATCTCTCCAGGGGCTGCTTGTACACCGCCTGCACCGGCTTATAGCTTTGTGCTTCAAGACCCAGTCTGGGCATTAGACCCTCCAGGGAGCTCTCCTGGGCCCCACCCCTGCTCCCAGACCTGGCTGAAGCCCAATGCGCTGTCATAGCAACTTGGACTTACTCCTTTCAAAACACTCTCCTTGCCCTATTATGTTATATTTCCTCCTCTGGCTCTGCCACTGAACTGCAAGGGCCCTGAGGGAAAGAACCTCAGTCCTGAGTCACCAGGCCCGGCACAGTGCTGGCAGGTGCTCCATAAGCACCGCATGAATAGCATAAAGCTGCAGCGGGTTTGATGCCCACGCAATAGTAGCAACAGCTTTATAATTTTATACAACTCAACACTTCAAAACTGCGGTCTGCACTTTCTTACCCTGCAGTTAGGATGGCATTGAAAATGGCCCTGGTTTTTCTAGTCCATAGCATGAGTCAATCCTCAAAGACACAATCTTTAAACTAACGGGGACGTTAAAAGAAACTCCCTTTCCACTGGGATGGGGGAGTGTAAATCCAACACAGGCCAGGGGCACGCGCTGGGACTTACGCCCAGCCAGAGGGCCACCTGCATGACAGACCACACAGAGAGCAGAACCCAGATCAAGTGAGGAAATGGAGACAGAACGAGAGTCCTGCTGTCCTTGTTCTACCTTCTGAGTCCAGCTGGGCCTGAGGCTCCTGAATGTTTCAATTCTATGAATTACAATTTTTCTTCTTCTTGTGTTTAAGGTAGTTTGATATATTGGGCTGGCCAAGAAGTCCGTTTAAGTTTTTTTCCGTAAAATAAAAGACAAATTTTTCATTTTCACCAATAACTTTATTGATTTGGGTATTTTGAGGATGCCGGCTATGTCCCCTGTGGTATAACGCTGACTGTTCTCAATGTCTCAATTTGATCGTCATGAATTTCAACTGGTCTACTGAACCGTGGAGCACCGTTCAGCAAGACGTCTCCAGCACAAAACTTTGCAAGCCACTTTTCACATGTTTGATCAGTCACAGCACCTTTTCCATACATTGCACAAATCTTTCTTTATGTTTCAGTTGAGTTTTTATCTTTCTTGAAATAATAAAGAATAATATGCTGAGAATGTTATTTATTTTCTCCCATCTTCAATGTTAAAATGGCTACAAAAAATTCACCAATTTGCTAAGTTTTTTTTAAATGCATGCTGATATGACAGCCATCAAAATGCAATCTAACAAAATTGTCTTGAATGAAGTTAAAGACAACTAAGTGCTACTAGAACCATCTCATGGAAAACAAACCAAACCAACTTTTTGGCCAACCCAATAGATGTTTGTTAACTGCAACAGAAATGGTTCTGACCAACACTGGGGATGAAAATTCTGTTCACTGCTCAGCCCAGTTGGTGTTCAACAAATGTTAATTTACTTTCCCTTCGCTGGTCAAAGGAAGCAGGTAAATCTGACTGTAAGACACTGGCACATGGCCCTATAATCCTCACTCCATCTCACACAATTACCATCAATCACACTCAGCCTTCATGCTCAGCCTTCAGAGTATGTAGGTGTGAGGCCTACATCCTGATGCTTAATTACATAAACTTTGTGTCCTTGAGTGAGGACGTCCAGTGTTCAAAACCAGGTCCACCACTTCCTGCAGGACCCTGGGCAAGTCACTTGACCTCCATGAGCTTCTGGTCTCCTAAGTTTTACATGGGGAGAGCAATAGTCCTACCATACATATCTGTTGTAAGAATAACACGAGATGCTGCCACCCAAGTGCTTGGCTCAGTGCCTGGTACTACACAAGAACTGGGTAGACATTCAAAGCACTAACAGTGTCGTATAATGGAAGCCTAGTGGAGAAACAGAATTCAGAGACATCTGGTTTCATTTTCTACTATTGCATGAACCCATGAAATTGCAGTGTTACCAACTCTAAGTGAACACACTCAGAAACCAGAACACTAGCTGCAAATGGTCAGTCCCTGGTTGTAGAAACTGCCACCACAGCGAGCTGGTTTCAGTCCCTGGTGCCAGGTCTGCCAACCAAGGAAACAATCTAGAAGGTTCTGATCTGCCTCAGGGCTCTACTTATGTTAGGTCTGTTCACCAGCCACCCACTCTCACTGAGCCTCAAATGGCCACAATATGCGCCATCGTCCTCACTTCAAAGCCGCATCACCACAGGGAAGCACACGTGTCTTCTGCAGTTACCCACTTTCTGTGTGAGCTCCCAATGCTTCCTTCTTTCACATTAATGAAAAGAAAAAAAGTTGGATGGAAAAAAGGTTCTTGTCCCCTCTAGGCTGTTCTCCTCCATGCGAACGCCAATTCAGTTTTGCTTTCCTTGCTACGTAGGAATTTTCTCCTTCTCACTCACTTTGTGCTCTGGCACTAGGAGTTTGATAAAAGCTCACTGGCTGAGTCTATTGGATGATGTTTACAGCTCTGGTTATTTTAAATCACATATACTTATGTATACGTATAAAACAAAATATAAACAGTTGTCATTTTCTAATGAGGAAATACATCTTGAATGGAAAGATCCTAAGCTCTCTTTAGCACATTTCACAGCCCCTTCCTAAAAGCAGCTTGCAGTGAACTTGCAGTATCCTCAGCCACAGAGATCCGTTTTGGGGTGGGCAGAGGACCAAGGTGGCCAATCAGAAATAATCCTGAGGTTTCTGCCAGAACTGCTTGGAATATGAACTTTGTAATATTTAGGCTGCTAAGCTAGGATCACCCAGCCAGGGGCAGCTGTGGGCCCCTCTGCTTCTGCGTGGGGAGCCTGAGGCTGAAGCTACACAGCACTGAGCAGAGCCAAGAGCAGTGACAAGATATGCTCATGTAGACCTTTCATTACTTCCACGGGCTTACTTAAACTCACACTAGCAGCCTCCAATTTAACAATGGGCTCCAAATACTTGTTTGCAAACCACTTTGTTCTGGGGAAGGGATAACATAGAGGTGACTCTAGTGCTCCTAGGCTCACTCCAAAACACGATGTAATTCACAATCTGACTGTTCTGTAGCATTAACAGTGCTACAGTTCCTGTTAGATGCCTAGGGAATCCTGAGATGACTCCGTCCTATTCTCTTGTTCTATCCAGTTGAGAGCAGACCTGAGGAGGCAAGATCAATCCGTCAGCAGCTTCTGCTGATCTTCAATCAATTTCCATCACCTGTACTGCTACCCTCATCTAAGCCTCCATCGCTTCCTCCTTGGACTAATTTACCAGTCTCCCAGCTTGTCTCTCCACTGCTGCCCTGGTTCCAACTCAGTCTCTTTGCAACACAGCAGCCATGTAATACTAGAATCAGATCACAACACTCTCATGTACCAAACCATACTTATCCTAAGAGTAAATGGCAATGTGTTTGCAGTGGCCCACAAGGCTACACATGACCTGACTCCCCTCTGTCCCATTTCTTCCTGACACCCTCTCCTACCACTCTCCCCATTCTCATATGCTCCAGCCACATGATTTCCTTGCTATTCCTAGAACAGGCCAGGATCGCTCCTGCCTCAGGGCTTTTGCACATGCTGTTTTCATTGTTTGCAATGCGCATTTGACTCTCTCCCTCCTTTAGGTCTCTGCTCAAATACTGCTTGCCAGTTAGGCCTTCCTTACTACTCTGAACACTCGTGGCTATGCCCCAGCATGCCCTTCCCTTTCCAGATTTTGTTTTCTCCATTACCCTCAATATCATCTTAGGTGTTACACATTTTACTTACTAGCTTTGTTTATTGCCTGTCTCCCTCACTAAAATGTAAGCCCCATGAGAGCGGGGATTTTGTCTAATTTGCTCTTTTATATCACCTAGAAGAGTGTTGGGCACACAGCAGGGGCTCAAAATGGACTGAATGAACAGAAAGAAGGGAGGGATGGAAATATGACATCTGTTCAGCACTGATGAAGCTTGTTAGATAAAGGGCAGAAGCCTACATTCATCTGAGAGCTGCAAGCAGCCAAACCAACCAAGTGGGCCACCTGCCTCACTCAGCTGAACTGGCTGAGAGGGTAGTTGAGAAAACACAGAATTTCAAGTGTTTCCCGGGAAGCTGCCAGCAGGCTTCTCCTGGGAAGCAGTGAGAATCAGCTCAGGACAACGGTGATATAAGGATGGCTTAATGTCAGCCATTTTTATCTTACATATATCAAATGCTACATAATATGCTAAATGTGTTCCTATCAATCAATTTGCAACAAGGTATAAAATAATTAAGGTAAAGAGGAGTTCTTATGTGGCTATAACAAAGTGAAGCATAGTCTCAGAGAAACTAAGTTTAGACACTAAAGCTCAAAGCAGAAGTGGGATTTGCATCCGGCAAGTAGCAGGGCTGAGATTTGAACCTGGGTCTCCCTGGCTCCTGCGCATAAGACTCTTTGACACTAAATCCCAGAAGGTTTTCATAGATGCCTTGATCTCAATAGTGGTTCTACCCACAGGCTTCTTCCAGATACAAGCAAATGTCCCAGGTGTTGACACTAGAGACACTTCTGCTGCCTTACCTTTCACAATAAAGGGGCCACAGGCTTCTGCTACCGTCAGCACCCCTCAGGGCATTATGCTTCTAGCAGAACACCCTCCCCCACGCCCCCACATAGGTGCTGCCTGACTTACTCACCTCCAGTAAACTAGCACAGCGATGAGAAGGATGAGGCACACGAAGGTCAAGGCTGATACCACAATCAGAGGGATGATCCACTCCATCCTCCCTGGAGAAGGGCGGCCTATCATCCCAGAGGTGTTCTTTTCTGCTGCAAAGAGAAACCATGGCAGTTAGAGGGCAGAGGCCGGCAGAGACCGGGAGCCAGTGTGACCCAGACTTCTGCTCCAGTCTGGGTGTCTACAGACAGCTGGGCTCCCACTCCGACTGTCCAGTGGATGACAGGGGGCAATCTGCAGCCCACACCATTTCCTCCTGAGTCCCAGCCCAAACAGGGCCTTTTGTGCAGGCTGCACTCGGCACCTCCAATGGGAGGGACTTGCAGGAAGAGTTCAAGATGTTTTTTAAAGAGAGCTGTGCAGCAGACAGACGTCCAGCCTCACTGCAGGAACATCACTGAGCCGGAGCCGCCCCTGGACACAGGGAGGAAACGCACTCAGCCTGAAGCAGCGGCACACTAGCTCTGGAAAGGGCAGCCCCCCCCCCCCCCCCCGCCGGTGGACTTGTGAGTACCTGGGCAGGAGAGATGGCATGGTGGGTTTTGCTGTTAATCAGATCTGAAGACAACGGTTATGTTTATTCTTCGTGAGCTTAGCAGCCACTACCCTTCCCCTGGTAACTGCACCCCAGTTCTGCTTTGGGGAACTGCCTCTCCCTGACATAGTCATGGTGAAGCAATCACCCAAACACGGGGATTCCCAGTGTCCCGGCTGAGGACAGCCGCCCAGCCCAGCAGGAGCACCCACATGGCGGCCCATCAGTTCTCAGCACCCAGATCCCTGGAGAGCCTGTTTCTCTCCAAATCTGGTTCTACAGCGTTTCCTTTGATTTAATTATCCCCCACCTCCACCCTCCTAAAACCTCTAAGACGACCAAAGACAGGAAGCCACGCCTCACTCTGCCTGCAGCCCCCGCCTCCCCAAAGCCCACATCGGTCTAGAAACAGCAGTCAGTGGAGGGGTTGACGGCGAGGCTGAGAACCGGCTCAGGATCCTCTCAGGCCCACTGCTACCTCTTATCCGAGCAGCTTCTCCCTCTGTGTCTCAGGCCTCAGAGCCTGGGGGCAGACCCTGATCTCCCTCTCTCCTCACGTAGGGTAGATGCCTAGAAATCTCCAAGTGGCCCAACCAGAGCTCGGGTGTGGTACGGGGCTGGGAAGAGCAAATGTGGGCAGAGGCGATCATGGGAGGCAGGTGGCAAGAAAGCAAAGGTCAACTGTGACAGGAGGAGAAGCCCCTTCAAAAATCCAAAGCTGGAAGCAGGCTGACGTGGGCTCCGCGAGATCCCTCGTGCTCTGCAAAAATGAGGCCAGCGTTCAGCCAGCACGAGTCCCTCTGCAGGATGGACTAAAGGAGGGGCTGGCTAATCAGGCTGAGTTTCCAAGTGAGAGAAGGTGGACTGAGCAGGAAAGAAGTGGCCTTGGGAGTAGATTTTAAAGAGGCAAGGCTCCCAAGTAATGTGTTACAGTGCGTTTCACTGGGTTTCCTCAAACGCTGCTGGTGTTGATTACCTTCTTTGATCCATGCAGGGCCCCATGAACCAAGCAGGGCCAGATATATGCCAGGCTCACAGGTAAGAAGACAGAAGGAGGCAGGTGAGGCACACTCTGACTAAAAACAAGAGAGCACTACATGGTTTATAAAGTGCCTTCCTCACAGTGACAGCCAATTTGTTAGATAGCTACTGGCATACCTGGGACATATGATGGGTTTGGTCCAGCCCACCAAAATAAAGGAAGTATCACAATAAAACGAGTCATAATCTTTCTGCTGGTGGAGGGTCTTGTCTTCAGTTTGTAAAAAAAGTAACATCTGTGAAGTGCAATAAAGCAAGTCACCCCAAATGAGGTCTGCCCTGTATTTGCCAAGCCCTATTGTGTGCCAGGCATGGTACAGGGGCTGGGGATGCACCAGAATGACTCTATGGAGAGGCGGGGGATGGGGCAGGAATGATTTAAAGGGGCAGAGGCACTCAAAAGAACAAATAATTAGGAGGAAATGAACGTGACGCCACGACAGGCATAAAGGGAATGGGAAAAGGCTGTGCAGGGATTCCGGAGGGGCTCCCTGACATCAGGGCGAGACCTGGAGGATGAAGGGGCACAAGCCAGGTGGCGTTCTGAGCAGAGAGCACTAAAGCAGCAGGAGTGTGAGAATGAGGAGGTGGGGGGAACAAACTGGAGAGTCAGAGGCCACCTCAGCTGGGGGGTTGTTGCTGGATAAGAACAGGCTTTAGTCCCAAGGACAATGGAAGTTACTGCAGGGATGCACACCCAGGCAGACAAGGTAAGACATGTATTCTCTCCCTCGATGTAAAGCTTTAATAGCAAAGCTCTGGGGACCAGCCAGAGCCATCAGTTGCAAATGAGAATAATTTTGCAGGGCTCCAGCAGGGGGCAGCCCAGCCAGGCAAGTATCTCAAAGACCTGGAGGTCCTGCTAACAGAAAGTAGGGCAAAGGGTTGCCATTAAATGCCACACATCCAATGAACTCAGAACCCACCCTGTCAGGCCCTTGCGTCACACTGTCTTATTTCCCACCTCCTTACAGAAACTGATGTCTTCTGGGGCTACTGCTGAGTAGACAGGTAGGGGAGGAGGCAGAATGCAAACTCCGCATCCTACTCATCTTACCACTGAAAAGGACTCTTGGCCAAAATAGTCCCTTTATACTGGTCTCTCCACAGTCACTTGAAACAGCAGCTCCAGGAAATCTGTCACCCTAAAACCAGTCAACAGTGGCCGCTCCAGAATTTCTGGGCCTTGGAGGGTCTTTAGGAGCGATGGTCTGGTTGGGAGGGTGTGTGGCACATTACAGTGTCCCTGAAACCCTGTCCATTGGCGATTATGTCTGTCCCTCCCCCTCCCCCGCTTCCACAAAGCTGAGGGTGAAAGTCGTCAACAGATTCTCAGAGAGTTCCCGCAGGTAAGACTGTGAACCACCAATGTGTACTCGTCATTGTCAGAGGACAGAATGAAGGTCTGCAGAGGCTAAGGGGCTGGATGTGTCGGCACCAACGTGCAGTGTGAGCGAGAGACCTAAGGAAGTTATTCTGACAGCAGTTCGCTCTCGACCTTGACTAACTGCAGGCAGATGGCCTTGCCCAGGTCTTTCACATAAAGGCCAGGCAAAGATGTGAATGCTACTGGATTTCCATGTGGGGAATGAAAAAGTCGATTTCATTTTCAAATTCATGTCTTCATGGCACCTGTAACCTAAGTGTCATTCAGTCCCCCGGCTCCTGCCACTCTCCCGAGGAATACCACCGCCCCCAGGGACAGCAAGGCCGCTCTTCGTTGAGTGGGGCCTTCCACCCGCCCTGTCCTCTCCTGGCGCTCCCACCACTGCGCTCCAGCCACACCAGCCAACCAGCGACCACCTGGGCCACAGTTCTGCCACTCTGCCTTTGTCTGCGCACATCCCATTGCCAGGAATGCATTCTCTTCCCTCCCCCAGAAGCTCCTACTGATTCTTCCATCTGGTTCGGGTGCTGCCTTCTCTGTGAGGCCTCCCCAGCCCTGGTCTGTGTTATCTCTGGAGGGCAGAGGGAAGATCACAGGTTCAAATCTTGGTCCTGTCACTTTCTGTGTGACCTTTAGCCAAAACGTTCAATCAGTCTGGGCCTGGAGATCTTCATCCATAACATGGGAAAAAAGAACCTACTTTGCAGGCATGTGGGAAAATGCAATGGGAGGAGACTGCTCAGAACTGAGCCTGGCACTGAGGCACTGCTCTGTGAACGCTGTCACTGTTGTCGTCCTCCTGCGTTTCTCTTACTGCACACACTGCACTCAGCTGTCATTGCTCTTTTATTACTAAGGTCCCCAAACATGGGACTGACTTCCATCTGTATAGGGAGTGCTCTCTCTCGTACTCGCTGTGTAACTCCAGGCAAGTTACTTAACCTCTCTGTGCTTCAGGGTCCTCATCTGTAAGTGGACATTGTCACAAGGCCGACCACGTTGTAGGGCTGTGGGCATTCAATGAGTGAGTACATATAAAACACTCAGAAGGCCGCCTGGCACTCCTAAGACCCTGGTCACTGTTGCTCCTGGTGGTGACCGTCATCCCCTCACCGCACACAATACCCCTAATTATCGCCGTCACTACCCTCTCCATCAACAGCCTAGCACAGCACCAGGGCGCACGCGGCCATCACACAGAACCTCAGACACGCTGGGCGCGAACACCGGGGGCTGCAGGGGAGACGTCTGGCCCGGGGCCAGAATCTCAAAGTCTGCCCGGAGGTACCAGCGCACCCCACTCTTGCCTCCTACAGAAGAAACGCTTGTCCTGCTGTCCGACTCAATCTGTGGCCCAGCAGGCCCTCAAAGAAGAAAGTGCGATAAAACAGTGAACTACGAGAAACTACTAGGAACATACAATGTGCCGCCTGGGATGGGTATACAATCTTTCTCTTTCCTCCTGTACCTTTAGTCCTGACAATCTTCCTCGTGCCAAGGTCCCCAGAGACCAGAGCATCCCCCAAACTTCTCAGGGCTACCAACACCCTGCACCCCAGAGTCAGGCAGACCCGACTACAAATTCTGGCTCAGGCCTTTCTAGTTGTGTGACTTCAGGCAAGTGACTGCCTGTCTCTGAGACTCTGGTCTCTCCTGTACCAAGAGAGCAGAAGATAAGCTCATCCCTCAGAGGACTTTTACAACGGTTAAGTGAGATGATCCATGGGAAGCAGACTGTGTAGATTACGGCTACATAATTTACAGGGCCAGATGCAAAATGAAATCACAGGGCCTCTTGTTCACAAATTACTAAAGAGTTTCAAGATGGTGACAGCAGAACAGGAAAGCAAGTGCCGGGCCTCCTGACACAGAGCTCCGAGTGACTGCACAGGTCGTATCTGCAGAAGCCACCCTACCCTGACCTGACACAGTGGGGCGACCGGAGAATGTTCATTCTTCTCTTCCTTTCAATGGGAGCAAGCAGCAGCACTGACAGTGGGATAAAATTAGACGCTCCCAACTGTTAGGAGCAGCTTGCTTTTATTCCTAGCTGCTCATGTAACCCAGCTGCCCCTGAATGGTCCAGCAGCACTTGGCTGCCCAGTCACTGGAAAGGTCTACTGCTCCCTGGGATGCCCAAATCTTGACTCCTGGAGGAGTGAATGCAACTTCTCATCTCCACCTTCGATTTATCCAGGTGGCTCGGTCTCCCAGCAGGAGTAGCCCTTCCATTCCTGCCTGCTATGGGCTGTGTACACTGGCAGCCCCCAGATGTGTCTGGCTTGGCACCCCTCCCCCTGTAATTATTAAATTGTGAGTGGGCTGCCAGCATTTAATAAACAATAGAGTTCACATAAAAATCAGCAGTGGAATCATCTACTGGAAATGTTACGGTTGCCAACACAGGCCAGAGTTCGCATGAGGAAAATGTGAGCTGGGCCCAAGCAGCACCTCCACAGGGCACGTGCCACCAGCCCGCCTCAGCGCGCACTGCTCCCCAGTGTCACGCCCCAGACCCGCTTTCCCCACCCTGACTCCTGCTGCCAGCTCCCTCCCCGCTGTCTGACTGCAGGTTGCAGGATGGCGCTCAGACCGGGAATCAGCAGACCACAAACTTGGGTCTTTTAAGCAGGCCTCATAATCCAAAACAAAAACCATCATTTCATCAACTGCTGACCTGGATCCTGAAATCACGAACCTGGCTCAAGAGAAGAGGCTGTTTCTGTAAAAGGAAGCTTTCCTAATCCATTATTTCTTTTCAAAGAGATTTCATTTTTCAACCAATCAGAAACTAACTACGCTGTTGCTCCATGGATATGACACGGACCATTCCCCTCAGTGAACCTGCACAGTTTCCATACTCTTTCCAGAGCTGCACCTCGATGGCCTGTGTGAGAGGATGGAATGAGAGGGGTAACAGTATCCACCCCCGCAGCCCTCACGGAGGTGAGGTGCAGATGAAGGGCTTGCGAGGTGGGCCGGACGACCGGAGGCCAGATGGGGCCAGGACTCAAGAGAAAAAGCCTGTGTCAGAAACATCTTCCAAATGCAACTTGGAGAAAGATGCCATCTAACCCTTGGCGAGCATTTGCAGGACGGGGATAAGGGTTAATGACCACCCTCCTTGACAGACACACAGCTTTCCTCCATGCAGGTTTTATTTCGGAATCCAGCAGAATCTGAGTAAAGTGCCTCCATTCTGCCTTTAAAAAAAAAATTTAAAAAAAGAAAAAACAGTTTTCAGTGGCATATGTCATCACTGAATTAATGCTGTTTGCCTTTTACTGGCTTGGCTCTCATCCCAGTAGAAGCAAATAAAAACGGAGTACAATGTACTATAAATGCTACAGGCAGTGATGCATCAGATGGACCCATCTGAAACGCTTCCCACCCACAGTAAGGGCGCAACTTCCGCTTCAGGACGACACCCCCTCTGTTGTCAAGACTAAGCGGGCTTGGAGTCCATGGGCCACTGTCTATCTGGAGAGGGGAAAGCAGGATCCTTCCATTTTTCAAGAAGGATCATCACAGAGCCAAGCTGCACACACAACTCCACAGCCTGGTTTGATTGTGGGCAACTTGACTGTATTTGTTCTGAGTAAAAACCACCCACATCCGTGAACTAAGGCAGCTGCCGTTAAAAAAAAAAACTGTAGTAAAAAACACATAATTTACCACTTTAACCATTTCTAAGAGTAGAGTTTAGTAGTGTTAAGTATATTCACACTGTTGTGTAAGCAATCTCCAGAGTCTGTTTTAATCTGCAAAACTGAAAGTCTGTCCCCATTAAAGATGACCATGTCCCTCCTCCCCACTGCCCCTGGCACACACCACTCTACTTTCTGTCTCTGTGACTTTGACTGCTCCAGGCCCCTCGTGTGAGTGGAATCATAGATTTTTGTCTTTTTGTGACTGGCTTATTTCACTTAATGTAATTTCCTGAGGGTTCATCCACATTGTGTATGTGCAAGAATTTTTTTTTTAAGGCTGAATAATATTTTACTCTATGTATATACATTTTGTGTGTCCATTCATGCTGCTATGAACATGAGTGTACATATATCTCTTCAAGACCTTGTTTTCAATTCTTTTGGGTATATATTCAGAAGTGAGAGGCTTGGATCATATGGTGCTTCTATTTTTAATTTTCTGAGGACCCACCATAGTGCTTTCCATAGTGACTGCACCATTCTACATTCCAACCAACAGTGTACAAGTGTTTCAATTTTTCTACATCCTCTCCAACACTTGTTATTTTGATTTACTTTTTCTTTTTCTTTTTTTTTTTTGGATGGTAGCCTCCCCTAACAGGTATGAAGTGAAAAGGTGGCTGCTTCTATGCAGGGCCATGAAATTTGTCTCTATTATTCTTAAGCCCTGACATTAGCTTAACCAGTGTTGCAGAATCATGACCCTCAGTTATAAACACATATGCTTTCCTGCAATGGGATACTGGCTCCGTATTCCCACTATGTTGTCTGAGCTGGATCACAGCATCATGTGTTTCCATTTCCATCACCACTGGAGTTCTCGCAAATATGCACTCCTTACCATTTCGCACAGAGCCCACTTCACCAGACTCAAACAATCAAACCAGCCTATCATGTCTATTTCAATTAGATGTTAGAAAACTGAGAGTGTTTGGTAAATTCCCAGCCCCATAAGTAGGGCTGGTCCTGACCTACCAAACCACCACCACAGACACTGAAGCTCTGCTACCAGACAGAAGCTGTGTGCATACTGCCACACGTCAAACACACAGCCCCTTATACCTCGAGTTCCCACTTTGACCTCCCTGAAAACCTGCGAGGTCTCTGTGCATCGGATTTCTGACACAAAGAGAGCGATAATCTGTCCTAGTTCAAAGGTCAGTCAGCAGGGGACAGACACTTCCTTCCTCTGGGAGCAAACGAAGCCAAACTGGCACTTAGGAACTCCCAAGCCACTCCAAGCTGGTTCCTGTCACTCCCAAGAAGCCACAGCCAAGAGCAGGGGCAGTTATGTAGGAAACATCTACCGACAAAGGAAGCTGGCCAACAAAACCAGCCCTGCTGAAAGCTGCTTCAGGTAGTCATCGTACAAGTGTTTGCTGTGCTTCATTTTAAGCAGTTGGCTCCATCTCTCCACCTGCATACCCTCCAATGGAGTATCACATTCTTGAATTCTGTCTTATCTTCATGAACTTGTACCACTAGGTGTCCTAAATTAGCTATTATTTTTTTTCCTCAAGTTCTTTGAAAATAAAAGAAGTTAATTTCTGTTAATACTGTGAATCAGTTTTTCAACCACAGCACTAGTGACATTTTGGACCAGGCAATTGTGTGCTATGGGGACTGTCCTGTGCATTGTAGGGTGTAGCAGTCCCTTCCCCAGTCACCACAACCCAGAATGCTTCAGGATGTTGCCACATGTCCTGGGGGGAAAGGGGAAAAACTGTGTGGTTGAGAATCTCTGCCATCAATGAAAAACTGCTATCTTTCTTTAAAGCACATATTCAAATATTCACTTACTAACTAGTGTTTCATCGAAATTATCCTGTGTTGCCGGCTCAGGGAATAAGCCTCAAAGCATGGGGAAGGGAAGCATGGTGTCGGGCGAACTCCCCTGAACTGTGGAGTCAGGGCTGGTGTTTGAGCCCTGTGTTGCCCCACCTGTGTTGCCCCAGCTGTGTTGTTGCCCAGGGCACACACTTTATAACCTTCAGGATCTGTTCCTTTATTGGCCTAACAGCAGCAATGTCAGCAGAGCCCTCATGAGGGCGCTAAAGTATAACTGACATTGCAATTGGGCTTTTAACTGGCAACCCCGGCCCAAACAAATGTTGACTGGTGTTATTGTTTCTGTAATCAGGTTCTCCAGCGGGGTTCCTTAGAGCCTGAGAGCCCCCAGAGAGGAACTGACAGTTTGCCCAGAGGAGTGGAGAGGTGGCTGGGGCTCAGCACCCTGCACTCAGCTGAGAGGAGAGCAGCAGCCCCAGGGCTCAGACTAGCTCTGTCCAATCTTAGCTCCTGGGCCGGACAAAATCTTCCATGACTCCTGCACTGGTCCCTTCCTTTTAGCACTTGTCTCAGGGCTGATCCAGGAGGCTTTCAGGAAATGAGTGTTTACACTGCAGTTCTGAGCAGGGTTCAGTGAGGGGAAAAAGGTTCCCTCAATTTATGGAAACAGAAAAGGAGAACCCTAGCAGGAGGTGATGAGGTCGTACACTACGCCCACCCTGAAATGCTTTTTCTAGGGCATTCTGAATAGCACCCTAGTGCAAGAACACTTTCCCCCATCGAGTGGATTCCAGGGGCATATCCACCACATTCCAGCTGTGGCTCCTAAGGGAGGAACCATGTCGGATTTCCTTGCAACACACATCCCACCGAGGGCTTCACACAATAGGTGCTAACAAAATGCCTGCACAGACACCCCGTGACTGCACAGAGGCTTCGAATCTGTTCGATCAGCGACCGGGCCAGGGTGGCTGTAACAGTCAACGCTGTTGTACAGGCCAAGCACCAGTGGTCCCCACCTACCTGCTGGCACATGAGAAAAAAAAAAAATTATTTAAAAAATTTGAACTCACTTAAAAATTGTGAAATTCTGCACCAAGGTCTGGATTTCTGGCTCACTAGGCATTCGTGCTAACCACACTCAGGTGGAAATGAGTGAGGTGGCCTCTTTAGGAAGGACATGTGCTTTCTAGTTTGCCGTAGTCCTTACCACTCCCTGATGTTGAGCACCTGGTCCTCTTCTCTCACTGATATTACCTGTCTGATTTCTATAGGTGTCTGAGTTTACCATTTCTTCAACAGAAGGATTCTCCCTCCTCTCCTTCCCTGTGAATGAATACGGTAAAGCTACTACTCATAGGACTTGAAAAAATGTTATCAAGTGTATTTAAACAAGCCTCTTGGAGATGCTGATAAAATCTAGTCTGTAACTTTAAACATTAATGCTTTTTTCACAAATAGTAAACATTGACTGAAATAGTTGTTTTTACTTAATGTGAAAAAAATGTGGAAGAGATTTAGACAAAAGTACATGTACAGTCTTTCAGATAAGATGCAACTAAGATAAAAATTGATAGTGATCTCCTTTGAAAAATAAATACCAAGCTGCAGGAGGTAGATAAGGGAAAGGATGGAATGGACCTAAGTGAACTGAGTCCCTGGGGATTATGAACTGTTGGGGGCTTTCAGGGTTTTACCCTCACGTCACTCACATTCTTTACTGACGGATAGGCACAGACATTTCTGCTTACACTAGGGGTGGGCAAATGATGGTTTGTAGATCAAATCTGGCCCACTGTCTGTTTTTGGAAACAGTCTTATTGGAACTCAATAGCATCTGCTCACTTACATACTGCCTTTGGTTGCTTCTGGGCCACACGGCAGAGTTGAGTAGGAAAAACACAGACCTATGGTCCACACACCTGAAAATGTCACTGTCTGGCCCTTCGCAGAAACAGACTTCTGATCTCTGGCTCAATCACCGTGCCCACTCTCAAATCTGAATTGCCTAAAACTCTAAAGGAAGATCCCTTTTCACCTTGGGAGGAAGAGACCCGTCCCACTGAAATAAAGATGGTAAAGAAGAGTTTCTGATTTAGTGTTGGGGATGGAGCAGAGTTCTTGAAGGTCACTTTTAATGCCAGTTCATTGGGGACCATAGTCCTGTCATGCTCTTCAATATCCAGGGATGACTGCAAAAGAAAGACCTGCTGGGGCCTCTTCATTGTCGCCAAGTTGATTGTGTGGCCTTTGGACTGCTCCTCCTTTCTTGCCAGTGACATCAAGGGTGCTCAATTTATCCACACCCCCTTTTGTGCTGATGGCTACCGTTATCCCCACTTCCCACAGGACTCTGAGCAGAAACTGGCCTCAGAACCTTGAGTGCGTAAGGGGCAGAGCCCACTGGAGTGATCCGACTCCGAAAGCTAATCTGCCAAGACTGCTGATGGTTGCAGCCGGAGACCCACATGCCCCACCTCTGCAGGAGGGAGTCCCCAGCGTTCACCATCTGTTTCTTCTCCACTGTCTCTGGAATCTGGACTCGGACTCCTGCTGCCATGACTCATTCCACTTACCCGGAGCAGGCCCCTGCTCTGCTCCAGGCTCTCAATGTGCAAACACTCCTGACCTAAGTTTTCACGGGCATCTTTTTCAGGGACATGGGCAGAGCAGTGTTTCAGAGGAGCAGCCTGACAGCCCTGCCAGAGCCCTCGGTCCAGAGGGAACCACCAAGCTCGACAATCGATTGTAGGTCTATCTTGCGGAGAAACCACAATGGCCCAGGCCGCCATTGCCGCCACTCCCTCACTGGGATTCCCGTGCCCACTCTTCCTTGCTCGGCACCATTTCCACACAGAGGCCTGAGTGGTCTTTCAAAAAAGTTCATCAGGTGCCTGAGTCTCCTGCTGAAATCCACCACTGGTTTCCCATCAGCTGGAATCGAATCCTCAGCCTGGCCGACAAGCCCCTTCCCAGCCTGAGCTCTGCCTGTCCCTGAACTCATCCCATCCACCCTCCTGACTCTGGTCCACACACGCTGGCCTTCTGATGGCCCCGCGCTCGCTCCAAGTTAACGCACACCACGGGGTCTCCAGACGCGCTGTGCCTGCCGTGTGCTTACCTGGATCTCCGCAGGGCTAGCTAGCTCCTTCTCACCACCTGGGTCTCCGCAAATGTCACTCCATAACCACTTGAGGCTTCACTGTCACTTACCGCTCTGCAGTTATGCATTAGTTTATTGGAATATCCATTAGCTCCCCCACCAGCACATAAAACCCCAGAAGAACAGAGGCCTACTTTGATCTGTGTTCTATTCCCAATGCCTAGTTTGGTGCATGGTACACATGGGGTACTCCTCAAGTATTTTTTTTACTATCTTCGAACCTAAGAAAATCAACCTCTTCACAGCAATTGCTGGAGGGAACATCTCTGTTCATGCAGGAATGGCTTCAGTTTCCAAGTGGCCTGGTATCTCCTTCACCCAATTCCACAGCAGGTGGCTTTGCACCTTTACCTAAAACCAGGAAAAACTGAGCAACACCCACGGGAAGCCCACAATTCCAAAAACGAGTCTGTACCAGCTTCAAGGAGGCAAGTAATTCAAAACATGAAAATTTATTCTAAGTTGTATCTTAACATACGAGATCTCAGCTTTAGATGAATTTTAATGTTTACAAGTGCAAAAGCAAATAAATATTTACCAGTTGCTTTTTTTTTTTGCACTCTTATAACTCCACAACAGCTTAGATGCAAAAAATTGTTGTTAAACATCTTGTAGGCTGGCAAAAGGAAGAATTTCTTATTAAGAAAACCCCTGACAACAATAACAACCCCTGACGCTCAAGGTTTCCGTGCAGAGACTATTAGGATGGTTCATTAACATCTGAGTGTATGACAGAGCCAAAGTGCCGCCGGCCAGGCTGATGGCGACCACATCCTCATGGAAGAGGCCTGACCAGCCTTGCCCTGCTCTCACCGTCCATACGCCGGACTCTGGGATGGAGAGCCAGGCTGGGATCGTGGGCTAATACCAGCTCTCTCTATGCTAGAGCCTCTCATCCTTTAGGTTTCCATGTAAATGTCACTTTCCCAGAGTGGCCTTCCTTAGGCCACCTCACTACTTTTTTTGACAGCACCCTGTTTATTTCCTTTATTACCATTTCACGTTCTCCAACTCTGGCTAGCCAGTTTTCTGGCTTGCCCACTGACTTTCTTGCTTGCTTTCTAACATGCACACTTCCTGACTTCCTGGCATGCGCTCTAGCAACTCACTAGCATGTCTGCCTTCTCCTTTCTACCCTGAGCTTCAAGGGAGGGGCAACGCTCAGCTGGGTTAGCACCCAGCCCAGTGCTGGCACCAAGCAGGCAGTCCGTACGTACAGCTGTTGAAGAAGTGCATAAGGTATTAAATCTTAATGAATACATTTAATTATTGATGTCTTATGCATTCATTCACTTCAATGAGTGGTAGAAATCCTTGGAGTTACTTTGAAGAAAGATTTTGCCAGGAAAAAATATCAAGGCAAGACTTAATCCAGCAACAGAAAGAAGGTAGGTTACTCTTACTGGAACACACACACACACACACACACACACACACACACCCGCCCCCCTTCTATACTAGGGACAGACACAAGTCCAGGAATATTAAGAATTTTTTGGATCTTCATACCCTACTCCAATTTCTTTTTAAAGGGCAAGACATTCACAGCAGCATGGAGCCTCAGATGAGAAGGAGCCACTTACCTGGATTAACAGTGATAAATTTGCTATCCTCAGAAAACCGGTCCCCTCGGGACACAGGCTTTTTAGATGGCATTTCAGGAACCTTGCGATCACTCCCCTCAAAATGTCCCTCTGTGACTGTGGGGGGCATTTGGGTGGAGCTGATCAAATCAGAGTCCAGGCCACGGTTCGCATCCCCTGTGTCACTGGGCCGGTCACTGGGGACGGCAGTGTGGTCTTGCTGGGGCCCAGGTATAGTCTGATGCCCCTTGTCCTGGGCAGTTCTACCGGGAGATGAAGGCACGGGGGTGGGCTCAGCCTGGCCCCGCCCCTGGGTGGTGTGGGTCACCCCACTCTTCTCCTTCTTCTCAGAGTCCTTCTCCCCCTCCTCCTCATGCTCCCGCTCCCCATCCTCACTCTCATTCTTCTCATCCTTTTCCCCTTCCTCGGTGCCTTCACTGTCCTTGCTTGGCGCTGCATCGCCATCTGGGCCGGGAGAGGCCACGGCCTCTGTGGTGGCCAGGACCGGCCTGACAGCCTGCTTGCTGGCTGCTGCCGCTGTTGGGAGGCGCGTGGGCCACACGGTGCTGGGGAAGGAGGAGATGCCGCCGCCGCCGAACCCGAGGCCGGCCAGGAGCGTGCTGGTGACCACCGAGGCCACTGTCGCTTGGCTGCCGCTGGAGGATGGGCCCATCCCAGTCGCCATGGAAACAAATGAGAAGGGGATGCCAGAGGACGTCCAGGTTGAAGACCCCGAGCTGATGGGGGCCATATCAGCTGAAGAGGCGGGAGACGCTGTGGGCTTGAAAGGTCCACACAGGTGGTTGGGGGAAGAGACGAAGGAAGAGAAAGCAGTGAAGTGTCAGCCATTAGACTGGGAAAGAGGTCTTGGATATGACCCTCCAAAGGTTCTGTGCAGTTTTTATTTTACTCATGGAGTTTCCCAAAGCATGGTGCCAAAGCTGACATTAGGTGATCATGGATGACCATCTCTGATTGTCATGGTTTTATAATTACTTGTAAGTAGTATAGCAAGCTCAGCTTTGATGATACTGCTCAGGAGGAGCTAAATGGCTACCCAGTAAGCAGCATTAAATTTGGCTGAAAGACACATACCAAATGAGTAGTCAACTGACATCAGATGGTCAACTGACCTTGGGTGGCACTGGACGAGGCAGGAGGCCTTAGATGTCACTGGTGCTGTGGACACTACCCAGCTCTTAGGTTCAGAAAGGCCCTCCAGGATCTGGTTCCACTGTCCCACAGGGAGAAAGTGGATGGGCAGAGGGAGAGTGTCCCTCCGCATCTGCGGTGGCAGGCTCAGGGGCGGGGCAGGAGCCACTCTGCCCTGCAAGCTCTGGGACTTGGTTTACAGCCCTGCATCCCTAGTTCCTGCACAGTACAGCTGCTGTACTTTTCAGTCTCTGCGTTTACCCAAGACAAATTCTCTGTCCATGTACATGACAACAATCACCGTTCCGTTTACAATGGCCAACAATATGCTGGGGCTTCCCATGCTACCCTGGATGATCATCATCCAGTTTTACAGATGAGGAAATTGAGGCACAGAGATGTCAAGCGGAAGAGGCAGGGCTTTCTGTGTCCAAACTTCAGCTTATTCTTCCCACTGTACTAAACGGGCTCAACTGTGGGACTGTACTCACATGTGGTATCTCAAAAGAACAATAAGCATTGCTCTGAGTTCTGTGTTTAATTTTAATTCTCATAACCTGGTGTTCAGAATCCAAAAATCCATCTGATCACTTACACAGCTCAAAACGATATATGCAGAACACCCTTGATTTCATAACTTTATCATGAAGTATTAGTTTGAAAACTTGATATTTTAAAGATAATCAAGTTAGCACATATTGAGCTCTGAGGTTGGTTAATGAAATGCCAAATGCCACGTAAGACGAGGTACTGGAATCAATGGAGTCAGACAGCTCGGCTGCGTCAGCATCCTGCGTCTACTCTCTGGGTGATGCTGGGCATGTTCCTGTAACTCACTGAGCCTCAGTTTCCTCAACCAAAATATGGGAATAAGTAACACTGATCTTGTGGGGTATTTTAAGGGTAAATCATATAATAAAATAATCTGTCTTTGAGAGCCAGGCAATATTTAGTAAATTTTAGGCTACTATTGTTATTACCAATAATGTAATATTATGATTATTAGTTGCACTAGAGATAGGAAAACTTAGATATTTAGTAAGGCTCCAGAAATTTGCAAATCCATGTATCTTTGGGCAAATGACAATTTCTGAATTTTAGCATGTGAATTTCAGCCAAGTGCTTGGAGCAAACCTTGCGTACTCCTATATCCTACAGATAATAAATAAAAACTGGACAATTTTTAACTGGCAAAAATTATACTGCATAACACTACTGTTTTAACTGTGTTGCACAACAAGTTTTCATAATGTATTGAATTATAAAGTGAATAATGTCTTTTTTCTGTATTTGAACCTCTTCACATTAAGCAATTAAACAACATCATACTGCCACCTTGTGGTAACAGTTTTAACTGCATGCAAATTAACAGCCAGGACAAAACAATTACTCTTCTTTACTTACCACTCCCGTTTTAACAATTCTGGTCCCTTGGAATATTCGAGTGGTATTAGCTGAGAAACAAAAAATTAGATTGTAAGCTATTAATTTTTTTGTTGTTTTTGTTCCAACAAAACTTCACTTACAAACATAAATATGAATTACATACAATTTTCACATCATGAAATGTTCTTTTTTAGATTTTTTCCAAACCACTTAAGAATGCGAAACCCTTCTTAGGTTCTGAGTCATTAAAAAATATGCAGAGGGCTAGGTGTTGCCTGTGGGCCATAATTTGCTGAATCTTGCCTTAAGTTATTAGCTTAAATTTTTAAAAAATTGTTACTGATTTCTGATTTATTGAGGTAAACTTACATAAAGTAAAATGTAGAAATCCTAAGTGTATAGTCCAATTAATTTTCACCTCTGTAAACACCTGTGTAGCTGCCACCCCTATTGAGAAACAGACACCCTGCTGCACCCCAGCAGGTCTGCGCGTGCCCCATCCGGTCAACAGCCTCCCCCCCAATTTCCCTGTCAGAGCTCTATTTTTGAATTTCATATAAATGGAATCCTATTATTTCATAGTTCCTCTCCATTCATTTTGTTTATAATTTCTTATATTATCCTTTCCATGATTACAATATACATCATAAATTTATTACAGTTTACCTTCAATTAGCACTATTAACACTTCCTAAAAATACAATTATTTAACTCTATTTGCCTGTCTTACCTTTGTGTAATGTCAAATATTTTACTTCTACTTAAGTTTTAAAACCCACTGTTGTTTCACAAGGTAAAATTCTTTTATACTAACCACACATTACTCTCCCTGGTGTTCCTTCTTTCCTGCAGTTTTGTTCACTCGTGTTATCATTATTAAACAATATAACTTTTAAAAATGTTTCCTTGTGGTAAATAAACATAGCACAAAACTTACCATCTTAACCACTTTTACATATACAGTTCAGTCGTGTCACGTTCACGTTGTTGTGCAATGGAGCTCCAGAACGTGGCATCTCGTAAAACTGAAACTATCCCCTTTAAACAACAAATCCCGCCTCTCTGCCCCCAGCCTCTGGAAGCCCCATTCTACTTTCTGTTTCCTTAGGTTTGACTACTCTAGTACCTCATATAACTGGAATCACAGGTTTGCCTTTTTGCAACAAGCTTCTTTCACTTAGCACAATGTCTTTGAGGTTCCTCCATGTGTCAGAATCTCCTTCCTTTTTACGGCTGAATGGTATTCCACTGTATGTGTACCACAATTTTTTTTACCCATTAATTATTGATGGGTGTTTGGGCTGTTTCCCTTTTTTCACTATTGTGAATAATGCTACACAGTATAACTTTTAAAAAAGAACATGTCAAAACAAGCTTTTGTCATGATCTTAAAAACCAATAGTGGATACAAACTAAAAGCCTGCTTCCTATATATGCATGACACTGAAAATTAGCAAAAAACGCTAAATACCAAATAACATTTGTGCCTGCTGTTGTTTTTATATAAACCAGAAGTGGCAGATGACCAACATAATTTCTGTGTGGCCTGCAAGTTATTTTAAAAAATTGATTTTGCTGCCACTGTAAATTTGCTACTTTGTAAACACTGTAAACGACAGCCTTCACCTAAAAGAAAAATAAATCCCAAATTCCCACTTATCCTGAAAAATCACAATATTTGGCAAAACTGAGCTCATCTTCCTGCAGGGCAACATTTGGCCAGAGCTAACTGCCCATCACACCCTTTCAGTGGACATGCGACCTCCAATTTTCCACTGTCAGCCCTCCCCTCCTTTGTACATGTTCGCGGCCTGGCCTGGGGAGCACCCACGCTTGCAACCCGACCTAACCACATATTCATTTTGCACAGTTGTCAAGTGAAATGTGCAAAGAGGCAAGTGCGGGGAACAGGCAGATCAGGAAGTCAATACCAGCAGGTCAAAGAAGGCAGCCTGGAAAGCAAAAGGCTCTCGCTGGGACTAACCAGAAGCTTCCATGATTGTTTAATTGCTCCAGGATCAGTGCTGTCCTGGCTGCCTCAGACAGGTCTGTGCACCTCCTTTGTTAAGACAGGAATAAAAGTTCTCAGGAGACCTGCCTCACCTGTCCTTCCCAAAGGCTCTGATTAAGGCCAAGGAACTAAACCGCCACTCCATCAGCATGCCTGCTTTTCACTAATCTCGAACAATATCCAGCGGGCACCGTTCTGGCCATGGTGACTGGGAAGTTCCTACAGGACCTCTCTTCAGGAGTGCTTGACCTGGGTCCACAGGGCCTAATGGAACTCAGGGACAGGGAAAAATGACCCAATGCATTGTCCTTTGTGCCTGAGCTCTCACTGAGATTCCAGCTCTTCCTTCCACAGTGAACAGAGCAACAAGTATCAGCTAGTAGGACCCAGGACTTTGTCTCCAATTGAAATAGGATGTCTTCTTACAGCCTCATAGAGGTAGCTCTTTTGGAATATCCTTTCTGTTCATCACTACTCAGAAATCACAGCAGCTAACAGACCCACCACTTGTCATTTAATTCTTTAATCAGAAAGTGCACATATTACTACATTCCAAATTTGTTTGTTTAAAATATTTTGACAATTGTATTTGAACGTAACTGGTATCCTTTACTATGTACTTTACTTTTTTATTTTAAATCATTTTAAGAGAGGATCCATCAGCTTTGTTGGTAGGCTGCCTAGCAGGTCTGTGGCTCAAAGAAAAACTCAAGAACCTCTACTTTCTATGACTGTTGAGAGTCACAAAGAAGGCTTTGAACATTTAGTCAGTCAGTGCTGTTATCTGTTTGTTGAAGACAGGGGGTATGTGGCCAATATTTAGTCTTTGGGGGTTGTCCATTTCTGTGCGTAAATAACTGGGCTTTGGGATAAGAAATCAAGACCTGGCTTAGTAGCCAAGTGATTTCTCACAGGCTACTCTACTGCCCCGAGCACCATTTCCGCTTTTGTAGATTAACAGCTGTATTGGAAACTGCCATGAGGTCAGATGAAATAACTTATGGGCAAATGTTCTGTAACCAACACTCTGTAGATACTGCTCGCTATTGCTACTATTACATTTATGACAGTAGAATAAATGTAACATATTTATAGGATGTAAACTAGTGGTATATTTGCTATGATAAGGTATTCTATATGGCTTCCTCATGCTCCCAAACCAGAGGTAAAGTTTATCACTGAGAAACCTAATTATTCCAAACAAAGCTTCCATAAAGTCTCTAAGCTTTTTCCCTGTCCCTGTTAAAACTGAAGTCTTAAGAGAAAACTTGGTACACTGGCCTCTACCGCTCATAAATCCCTACTTGGCTCACCAGAAAAGGTAAGTTAGCTTACCTTCCGTAAGATTTTTATGCTGCCTCCTGGACGCTGTAGGGAAGATGCTACAGCCATCATGGGAAGGTGGGAAGGGTCCATGCCCTTTGTCAACATTTGGGGACAGACACCAATACATAAAGTGAGTAAACTCACGCCCCCTCTGAATAAAGAGAGTCCATGGACAAAGAAGACACCCAGCCATTTTCAACAAGCTGCTGTGTTGAGACATCTTAATTATTCCATGCTTAGAATTTAGAGCTGACAAGGCTTTTCTGAGTTATATTACATTATAAACATTTAATATTTCAAAGTCCATGCAGGAGCCAGCAAGCTCAGCGGGCTATAAGTCAGGAAAGGCAGTTCTGTGGGTTCCAGGCTCCTGGTCGGAGCCCATGGGATCCTGCTTGTGATTTCTGTGGGTTCCATGGCTGCGGGCCCTACCTCACCCAGCACCCTTGCCCCGGCCAGCACCCCCTCTGGCCTCCTGTGCCCCCACCCCTGGGCTGGCGCGGACGTGGCATCGTCTGAGGTCCCTCCTCAACACAGGCAAAGGGATCATCCGTTCAGAGCACAGATGGACACGAAGAGCATGATTTATTTGTGAAAAAAAAAATACAGCATGCTAATTTCAATTACTTTAAATGGAAGGATGAGATAATGTGAACATTAGCAAAGAACATTTAAATATTAACTTGCGAAAGTATAAAGTTGGAAGGGATCTTTGGGAGGGTATCTAGGTTGGAGGGCTTCTTACCCTGGGTTCATCATTTGTAACTTCTTAAATCAAACCAAATAGAGAGTATTGATAGTCAGTACCAGACACTATGCAAATTACTTAACATTCATCACCCCAAGTCACTCTGTGAGGATGCTACGAGGTTGGTACTATTAAAAGAACCACATTTGTGACTGTGAAACTGAAGCTTAAAAAAAATTAATACACATTCTCAGAATTGCAGAAGTACTAAGTGCAGGCAGGACTCAAACGTGGGGCCTCATTTCAGGGCCCCAGTTCTCAACCAGGAGTCCTCAGTCTTTAATGTACATGCCAGTTGCCTGGGCCATCTGGTTAAAACTGAGATTCCTGGGCCCCAGCCACAGAGAGCCTGAGGCCATCGATCTGGGATCGATGAATGTGCATTTCTCACAGGCTTCAGTTGACTCGTCGCTGTTGGCCCTGCAGCCCTCACAGGGCCCACGCTCAGTTGTGGCATTCTCTAGGGAAAAGCCTTCATCAGATACATGACTCAACGAGGTAAAGAACCACTAGTAGGAAGGTTTCCCTGAAGCAGAGGACCCAGGAAGAAGAGAACCTCATTGGGGAGACCTCGGTCTGACACAGCAAGCTGACGACCTGGTCCCTCAGGGCTGGGCTCACTCAGCTCACATGTCACAAGGGCAAGTCCGCAACTATGGCTTATAGGCTGGAGGCCCAGTTTTGTAAATAAAGTTTTATTGGAACTAGGACTGGAGTTGGGTATGGCAGTGATTTCAACCTTTTTCATCTCATGGCACACATAAACTAATTACTAAAATTCTGCATCACAGATAACACATACTTTCTGCTGATCTGACAAAAAATAGGTATAATTTTGTTTCATTTACACAGGAAGCTATTGTTGTGTTGACTGTTTTCATTTTTTTACTTTGACAATCTAAGGGAAAAAGAGTTCGGTGCCCCTGAAAACTTTTTGTGGTTCACTGGTTGAAAATCTCTGGGTTAGGGTAAGGAAGACAGAGTAGATTCTGTGTTGTTCATGAATTTTTAAAATTGATTTTGCTTTAAAAGAAATCTTATTAAAGTAGAATGTCTTTTAACTACCAAGTTTTTTTCACCCCTTTAAATTTTGAATGTCTCTCTTGCCTCACCCTCGTCCTGGCCCTAGAACCTTCTGCCAGTCCAAATCAGCAGAAACAAATATCTATTTCTCAAGAAGTTCAAGGCCCCCGCAAGCAGGGCCTGCCTGTGTGGTTTGCCAGTTGGAAGGGTAAACTGTGTCTTTTTTGGGCTTTAGTTCTTGCATCATGCAAAGAACTAAATGGCTATTCCACAGCATGACCAGGAGCAGATTCTGTGATCTGACACAGCATTAGACAAACGCCTGGTTCTCTGAGTTGGAAAATAATAGTAACAACAACAATCAAAATCACCACTTCATTCTTCTCCTCTGCCCTACACAGCCCCTAATCTAAAAGACAGGCCTAAATTCCTGAGGCTTCTCAGGTACAATTTAAAGCCCCTGTTCTTAGGCCAGACTTGTCTGGCCTTCTGTCGGAGCATCTGAGCGAGAAAAAGAGACAGCATCAGGAGGGCGGGGCTCAGGCGCACTCCGGCCTTACCTTGAAAGAGCATTGTCTGGCTGAAGTCGCTGCGCATGTCATTCCGACACACGGCCTGGACGCGGAACAGATAAAGGCTGTCAGGTGAGACATGGCTAATGGTGGCTTTCTGTAGGTGAAGAAAGAAAAGCAGTGAGCAGGTTCGAAGGCCAGTACACTAACTCATCTTCCGAGCCAAACCTAAAGTAATGTCCACTATCACTTTCCAGTTTCTGGAGCCTGGCACGGCCCGGCAGACACCTTGCTTCCCTACTGACCAAAGGCTAACTTTGCAAGGAAAGGGTGGTCAGAAATAACCTTGCCTGGGAATCTGGTTTCAACACTGAAATGTGCAGGTTAAGAGGTAACAAAATCAGTCTGGACTCATATTCTTGACTGTGACTTGAACCATGTCTTTGGCCCTCTTTATACTCATGAATCTTGGACATCTTTCATTGTTACTATAACTTAAGAGACTGTAATTATCTACCCTGGACAGCCTCTAGAATTAGCACGTGTACTGGATTTCCAAAGCCATGCGGAGTTTAAAACATCCAACAAGATCTCTGCAAGTCTGTTTCTTTGCAGTTTAAAGGCCTCATTGTATCGCAACCATGGGATAAAATGGGTCGTGACGCTAGGAAGGACACCTGGCTGGAGGTCAAACTGAGATAAAGCCTTTTCACCCATTCGCAGCTGTTAATTCTGAGCCATGTGCTCAATGTCTTTAGCCTCTGCTACCTTCCTGTGTAAAATGGGGAGACAAAGAGCTGCTTCACAGGGTTATCGTGAAAGCTAGGTAACATAGCCAGACAAACCTTGTTCCTATACAGCCCACATCATGCAGCAGAAAAGAGCAGCCCTGGTCTAACACAGGACCAGGCCACACCCGGCCCTCTATCTGTTTGTAAATAAAGTTTTATTGGCACACAGCCATGTCCATTCCTTTATATCTTGGGCAGCATTCACTCTACAATGGCAGGTTTGAGTTGTTGCCATAATGACCCTATGTCGCATAAACCCTAAAATCTTTACTATTTGGCCTTTTGTAGAAAAAGTTTGCCAATGAGACACACGCCTAATGCAGGTCCCCATTTCTCAAAGCTTTATTCCAAGAGTCTTTAAAAAATGATAGAAAAGAAAGTACCTAAAAAGCAGATGGCACTTTCTTTGCAAAGAAACAAACAACAAACGCAACTGATTTCAAAGACTTCTCTAATGGATGAAATGTCATCACAGAAACTTGTGTTCTGGGCCAAGTATAAAAAGCAGCCCCAAGAACTTAACTGCTGAGTGGGTTTTCCTGCTGCACCTATTGAAAACCTCTGACTGGGCATTAAAATGTTATTGTGGCCATACCTGCTTCCGCAGCTTAGAAAAGGGCTTTCTGGCGAGAGCAGTGGGTTGGGGTCACATTATTTAACTGTAAGCCTCATTTATCTCTTTTGGAAAAGGTAGCAATACCATCTGCCCCACAGGTTTGCAGTAAGGATGTGGAAGAGGCATATAAACTGGCAAATGCCACACCAACATTAAATATTACTTTCAGGTTTCTGGGCTGGAGTAACCATCAGTCAGAGAATAGTTTTGTAGCCATTAAGTCGGCATGCTTGACTTCCTGAGGAATTAAGAAAATTAATTTTGTGTGTCCCAAAAGAAACTAACCATCCCTAGAAATTCTTACAAAAAAGAACTTGCTGTCAAAGCATGTTTTTCCCTACATCGCTCTCTTTCTCTGAAAATAATTTATGCCTCATTCTCTAAACCTCTGACCCCATCTTCTGTTCAGAGCAAAATCTTCGCTTCATCTATGCAGGGATTTATTAGAATTCACTCCAAGTCAGTATCTATTCATCTTTGCATGTTTAATTATTTTTCACTTAGAACAAAAAAAAAAAACCCCAAAAACAAACAACAACAACAACAAAAAAAACGCCTAAGCTCCTGCATAGTTTCTGCTGATAAATGCACACATCTGTACTTCAGAAAGAGAGAAATCCCTTATGGACTTCCAGTAGTGACAAGAAAAAGGTTAAAATATATCATAACCTTGGGTAACTTTCAGTAGATTCCTCTCTGATTTCATGAAGCTCGTCATTCCCTTATGTGACCCAGATAACAATGTCTAGTAGGTAAATTGAAAATATAAATGGAAATGAAGTAAAGGAATATTCATCTAAAGAAATATGGAAAGTATTATTCTGTAACTGATTGAATGGGCCCTGGGGACTCTGTATTGGGAGGAAAAAAAGTGATAACCATCATTAAGAATCCCACTCTGTGTGACTGCGTTTTTCATGTGCATATACAATTATAGATTTCATTATTTCAAAGCCTTCCTTTGATTAACAATAAAGGCAAAGGCTTTCAAACCCGATTGTGTCACTTTGAGTTTCCAGGCACAGCCTTAAAGTCTCATGCTTGTTGGAGGGTTTGCTTTTACAGGAAAGGAGGATGGCTTCCAAAACATCTGCTCTGAAGTGCCTTGTTGGGTGTTGGCCACCGAACATTTATTCAAATTTTAAGATGAGATGGGGAATTGGGCACGTACAGCTCAAAGTAAGGTCAGATATCCTAGTGTCTGAGAACAGTGGTTAGAAATGACATGGTCACAGGGATAAAGCGGGTAGGAATGTGTGAGGCAGATCAGATGTGGCAAAGGGAGTGTGGGGACAGTAACAGCTGCATGTGGCAGTGACTGTAGCAGGAGGGAAGAGGAAGAGGAGGAATGATTGTAGTAATAAGAGCTAGTACTTACATAGTGCTTACCACGTGCCAGAACGTGTTGCACAGGCATAGAACATTTAATATTTACAATAACCCTCTAAGATGAAAAGGGCTTAACAGAAGCTCCCTGTTTTTCTAATAATGAAAGACAAGAGTCAGTTTTGAAGGGCCCGATTATGAAGAAATTAACTAGCTTTTCCAGGCGGTGTTAACCAGTAAGTGTAAGGGCAGATGGGGCGCAGGCAGGCTCCGGGCACAGTTCACACTGGGAACCTCCACATGCAGCAGAGCCGGTGGCAGCAGGAGGCTGGGGTGACACAGACAAAGCCGGCCTGCAGGGCCTGGCAGAGCGACACAACGGGGGCCCCTTGCCTAACTGCAAGGGCAGCAGGCACCCCCACTTTTACCAAGTCTTTGTCGCTGTCCTTTGTAAATGTCCGTTCCTTCTCATCTTCGTTCTTGGTCCAGCTGTAGGAGATCATGTAGTTCATGATGGGCGGGTGGTAGATGGTCTCCGGCTGGCTCCAGGACACCTGCAGCGCCGTCTGGTTCAGAGGCTGCACCTTCATGTGGATGGGCGGAGAGCTGCAGACTAAAGACACAAACCGCAAGCTCAGGGGGCTCCTGGCACAACACACCGTCCCCTGGCTGCCCGGAGTTCTCAGAGCCCAACCTCGAAACATGACACACTAGTGGGTACACACAACACTCACACCGCCTTCGTCTGAATCTGCCTACCGTCAGCACTTTTGCCACCTCTCTCCCTTTCCCCTTTCTGTACACACAATCACACCCCCGCCCCCACTGTTTTCCTGCTCAATTATCACAAGCAAGTTGCAGACATCCTGACACTTCACTTTTTAGTACTCCATCCTGCACCTCCTAAGAATAAGGACATGCTACCACATGATCGCAAGAGACTGGATGTATTGTCCCCTCAAATTCATATGTTAAAACCTAATCCCAAAATGTCTTGTTATTAGGAGGTGGGATCTTCGGGAGGAGATTAGGTCATGAGGGTGGAGCCCTCATGAATGGGATTAGTGTCCTTTTTAAGAGACCCCAGAGAGCTCTCTGCCCCTTTGCCATGTGAGGTCACGCAAGGACCAGGATGTGGGCTCTCACAGGTGAGCCTGCCACGGACTTTCCAGCCTCCAGGCCTGTACGAAATAAATTTCTGTTGTTTATAAGCCTATGGTAGTTTGTTAGAGCAAGCTGAGCTAAGACAAAAACCCTAATACCATGATCATACCTAAGGAAATAAACATTTCAAAAATGCTATCTGACACACAGTCCATATTCAAATTTCCCCGATTGTCTCTGAAAGTTTATAGCCATTTTCCCCTTATCAGAGTTGCCCTTATTTCGGTATTCTAAGACTTCAGCTCTTTTAATCTAGTATAGTCATCTGGCCTTTTTTCCTTGATGACTTTTTTCTAGAAGCCAGGCTATTGGACCTGTGGGCTATTACCAATGAAATAAAACTGTAGATTGAATTCTACTGTAAAGAGTTAACAGTATAAAGACATACAATTTAAAATGAGATGCTAAATAAGTTTAAAGCAAAGGCACACACAGACAAAGGGATGACTTTCTCTGACCCAGCAGGACCTCACGGAACAACTACCCTGATGTGGGAAAAGTCAGGCTCACCGCCCCCCCGCCCCTTTATTTCTTGTGGCCGGCAGGCTCGAAGGGACATGGTGGTTCTACGTCTATCTATGAAGAGGCTGAGAATATCAAATCAGCCTTTAGTTCCAACACTTCATGCTTCCAAACATGCTTTTTCACAGTGGCTCGGGTTCGTGCTTCCACTGGGCTCAGAGTCTAGGGCTAGATTTCTCAACCTGTGTACTACTGACTTCTTGGGTCAAACTACTCTTAGCTCTTGGGGAGGCTGTCCTGTGCGTTGTTGGGTGTTTAGCAGCATCCCTACCCTTCGCCAACTAGATGCCACTAGCACCACCCCCCTCCCCAAATTATAACCACCAATAATGTCCGCAGTAATGCCAAATGTCCCTAGGGGATACCAATTGTCCCCAGCTGAGAGCCACTGGTCTAAATGGGGGGATGGGGATTCACCAAAGGATTCCACGCGTGGAGCTAACATTACTGGTCTGGATGAAATGGATGGAGGGGAGGAGAGGTACTCGGGATTGTCCAAGCACAGTATAGGACGATTTGACCCAGGCTATGAGGCCCGGGGAAGACTTGAGAAAGATACACCTGAACGCTGAGAGCTGAGGAGATTGACTGGGTGGCAGACTGGGGAAGAGAGTAGGGCAGGCCGAAGGACCACAGGAGGGAGGCCTAGGGGCTGAAAGGAAGCCCAAGGGCTGGATCAAGGCACAGAGAAAGAGCGGGGAAGAAACAGTGCTGGATGTAGCTGAGTGGGAGGTCGCATAGGCTTAGCTGAAAACTCTGGTCTTTATCCCAAGAGCACTCAGAAGCCACTGGAAAACCTGAACAGAGGAAGACACAGCAGGTTTGTACTTTACAGATTCCTTGAGCAGCAGCTGAGCACAGAACCTGGAGGGTCCAGGAGTGGAGGAGGGGGGCCTGGGAGGAGGTGCAGCAGATGGCCAGCTGCTTGTAGACCAGGGAGAGGAGGGCAGGAGGACAGTGGGTTCTGGAGTGTACGGTTAGAGCGAGCGGAGGAGCCGAGCCACACTGGAGGAGGTGAGCCAGGGGACCATGGCATGGCTGTGGCATCTCCCAGGAGCCCACCATGGCCAGCCTCCACAAAAGCCCCAAGTCCCAGGCCGCTCTGGCAAGCAGGACACTTCCCTGCTCTAAAGAGCTGGCTGCTGAGGCTGCTGGAGAAGAGAGGAGATTGGTTTTGACAGGGAGGCATCCTTTCGCTCTTCAACTGCCAAATCATGCTGCAGCCGGAGAGATCTGCTTTGTGTGACTATGACAGGGAGGAAGGAATAAATTAATGAGGCACTCCCACTGCCCCGAAGAACCCCGGAGGCATTGGCACCACGCTGCCTGCTGCACAAATGCCACCAGAGCAGGGACATCAAACAGAGCCGGTAGGGAGGCTTCCACAGACACACGGGGTGGGAGTGGGGTGGGGGCGGCAGGTGACAGTGTGGACGCTAGGTGGCACTAACATACCATTTAAAATAGTTTAAAACTTCTCGTTTCTGGAGACAGCACAGAGTAGGGGGGAAAGTCAGGAAAAGACCTACACCCCCATTTTTCCAAATGCCAATAACAAACCAAGATTTATACATAGGAAGCTCCTGTCCCTTGCAACGATGACCATGTCAGAAGTGCTGACTTCTGCATGTTTCCTCACATCTGACCATATTCTTACCAACCCCTCTAATTCTGAGGCCTTCGCTCCCCTGTTCCAGTTGGTGGTGAGCTGTGTGGGGATGCCTGTATCTCTAATGGTTACCGAGCCACATAAATAATTCTACCACCCACATGTGGATGCAACCATTCTTATTTATCCTTTGAAAGTAAAACAGCTGGGTTTTCTTTGCTGATTAAGATGACTCATGTTAATTGTTTTAAAAAAGAAACCCAAGCAGTACAAAAAAATATGAAGTTTTTAAAATCACCCAAAATTCCAGCATCCAGAGATAAGCATTGTTAACTTTCTGGGGAGTCAGCATCCAGATATGTATTAAAAGTACATACATACAATTTGATGTAAATGGGGTATGGCGCATTATAGCACTGCAGCTGAATTTTTTTATTGCTGCTTTTGTGCTTTACTCAGTAAGTTGTAGAAATACTTCCTTGTCAATCAATGGAGCTTGGTATCCCTGCTTTGAATAAAGGTGCAGAATTCTATTGTCTCAATGCACCAACAAGTACTGAGTTAGGCTCACACAGGAGGCAGGTCTGGTCGCCCTCTTACAGGACCACGTACCAGGACAGGAATTCAGTTAACCCAGGGGCTTCCACAGAACCGAGCCCGATCAGAGCTGCAGGCCAGGCTGAGCCTGCCCCACAGGCTGAGGAGCCGCATCCAGGCCTGTGGGAAGAGCAGGTGTAACACAGTTTCTCTTCTGCCCCCTCCCTCTGCCGCCTCCCCAGGAGGGAGAGGTCGTCTGGCCAGATTTGGAGGAGACACTGCAGAGTCCAAGGAGGACTTAAGAGCAGGGCTGGCAAACTTCTTCTGTCAAGGTCCAGGTAGTAAATATTTTCCATTTGGTGGGCCAAACAGTGTCTGTTACAAATACTCAACTGTGCCTCTGAAACACAAGGCAGCCCAGGGGGTATGTCTGTGACTGAGTATGGCGGCGCTCATGCCAAACTTTACTCACGGACACTGAATGTTGATTTCATATGCTATTCACGTGCTATTAAATATTCTACTGCTTCCAATTTTTCAGTTGTTTAAAACCTAAAAACCATTCCTAGCTTATGGATGTACAAACAATGGTGGTGGGGTCAGTGGTTTACTGATCCCAGACCTAGAAGATAAAGAAAGGCCAAACCTTTCCCGGAAACTTGTCTTGTGTCCTTAGCACTGAATTCTGCCTTCAGCACATCCTGTGACCCACCCTCCACATACCTGAGATCCTTCCATGTGTTGCTGCATGGAGCTGCATTATATCTGTAATAAATAACCAAACTTCCCCACTAGAAATGTGAGCTCCGTGAGGTTGGCACCTTTTGTCTTGTTTGCTACATTACCCATGATGCCAAAACAGGACCTGGCACAGAAATAAATAATGGCTCAAATGCAGGGATGCTGGTTGACAGGATACAATCCTTGATCTCGCAGTCCACAGATCCTGTGGGACGTGGTCCCTCCACATCTCCAAGTTCATGGCTTTCCATTCTCCTCATTTCCTTGTCTCTGGCAGCCCACCCTACCCACTGGGCAATCCAGCTTCAACGTCATGCTTCCCCCGGAGGTCTTTTCTCTGCACCCTTGGACTGAGCCTTGAGCACCCCGTGGGGAGCACCAGCCTTCTCCCCTTGGCCTGCACGGGGCCTCAGGTTTTCCTGACAGAAGGAGAGAAGGTATGTTGCTCTTTGGTCAGGACCATTGATAAAATTCTCACCTACAAAATCGGTACCACACAATCTCCTCCTGGGCTCACGTTCGTGGGGTGGGGGTGGGGGGCTGTCCCCAGCCTCCACCTCACACCTTCACCAAGGAGACATTTGCTAATCAGATAGAGCACTAAATCTATGAAGGTGACAACACCCCAGCGTGCTCTGTGGCTAAGGGAAGGAAAGTGGACAGGTGCCCTGCACAGACCATGCGAATGAGCAGACAGCACACCAAAGTACCTGTGCTTCTGAGTTTTGCCTGCTTTTTCGGTGATGGAATCCCTTCTTTCAAGTAAAACCACCCCTCAAATCTCAAATACAAACCAGACAAAAGAAGGGAGTTTATAGAACCATTTGGAAACGCTCATATAAACAGGTGTTGGCTTTGGAGCCAGACCTGTGCAGACCCCTTGTGTTCTTGTAAAATGGGTGGTCAGTTCCCAGTAATATCCCCTTCACAGGTTCGGGGTGAAAATGACAGAGCAGTGGGCCTGAGGCTGACGGCACATACAGGGGCAGGCTGCTGGGCCCGTACAGTGTTTGATCAATTGGTGTATCTTGCATACCAAGCTGGACTTCTGAGTCAGGCCTGCACCCCCACGTGGCAGTGGTTACCTGGAGCAGCACAGCAGCACAGACAGGGCGTGAGGGCTCACATTTGCCTCAGGCTCCACCTAGTCCCATCGCCTGCCTTTACCCAGTTTGCCTCACCCACAGGCCTGGCCCCCTGGTGGAACCCTGTCACAGGTATACGGTGGGAGCCCCACTCCCACTGCAAACTGCACCCAACCCAGGGGGTCAGACAGTTGTCTCGACACACCCTCTGGACAAAATTGAAGCCTTTAACCATGTGGGAAATGCCACATGCTGCTGGTTCTCTAAAGAGATCTCCCCTGCGAAGAGCTCTTGACAGCAGCCTTCCCCTCCTCGGGCCTGATTACATTCCCAATGGTGTCTGATTGCTTTCCTTCCACAGGCCTCTTGGACGATGCTCACACCAGCCCTGAGAATTTCTGCCTTTGTTCTGAGCTACCTTTAATTGTGATCCCAGACTTTGTTAAATAATGACAAGGCTTCTAGCAGAGCACCGAAGGCCCTGTGACTCTAAATCAATGTCAAGGATATTTTCTCAGTGGTTCCACAAGCACATGGTAGGGTCCCCCACCCCCACCACACTCCTCTTCACTGTGGGTGTTAGATAAACTAATGGGATCCATGTGAAGTCACTGTAATTTTAAGTGCCTTAAACTATTGGGAGCTAAAGGTCCTCCCAGGCACCAACAGGCCAATTATAGGTCAGAAGTTAAAGAGACAATGCTGCTCAAACACAGCAGTTTGGTGCCAGTTCACGATTTCACAATGCTTGTCAACAGAAATTGAACTGGGGGGGCTGGGCTGGGGAGGGGGAGGTGGGACATTATACGCTGCACAGAGTGGTGTCTGGGGACCAGGCAGGCCTGAGCCGGCTGAGCGGGCGTGGGTCTCTCCTCAGGGACTGGGCAGGTGAGAGAGCAGGGCACTGTCTCCTCTCACCACAGAAGGGAAGGGTCCTAGTAGAAGAGAGCTCCTAGCCTTGCCTCAGACAGCTTACATGCATGTCATATCTTTATTGCCCCAGCTCGGCTAAGAACCCTTAGAACCCTTCAATACAGAGTCCTTTAGGGGAACTTTCCAAAGAAATGGCCTCAGAGAGGAATTTCTCTTCAAAGAGGACTAGGTACACACAAAATACCCTGAAGCAGACCATGGAGGACTTCAAACCTGGAATCTTGGTGCTCCCGCCCCCAATCCTGCCCACGGTCTCCTGAAATGGAATGTGCAGGGCAAGGGTGCTTGAACCAGGAGGGAGGAAATGAAAGCAGGAGGCCCGCTCCAGCATTTTGGGGATTTACAACATCCCAGCAGTATCTGACTGGAGTTGCCAGATGCCCAGGACATGCTGTGTATTCCTCTCAGATGATCCACATAAAGAGAACTGAATCCAAGAGGCAGCTTCGATTATTCTCCCCATGAAAGATGAGTGAGGACACGGATGTCCAGAGAGATCGAGTCTGTGGGCTGGGCCAAGGTCTCAGTGGGAGGCGGGTTCAGAACGGAACCCAGTCTGTCACATTCCACCCGAGAGGGGTCACGTGCATTCCATCCACAGACACCTCCCGCATCTGTTTTCTTATCTGCTGGGTGGGAATACAGATGTCAGGAGGGGTAGCCAAAGTGCTTAAAGGGCTATGCATCTACTGCAGCCTCAGGTCCGTGGCTTCTTCAGCAGGTCTACAATCCTTCGTGCACAAAAGCTTCCTTCCCACTCTGTCTGCCTTCCTGAGCTTCTCTGTTTTCAATGACAGATGAGAAGGCAGGGTCTGACAATTTCCAGAATAGCCTTCAACTCCCTCTCAAACTGGACGCAGCCCAACTGCCATTTTCCCCCATCAGAAATGCAGACTAGGTTTGGATCCCTCAAGCCATCAGGGGATGCTGGGAATATATGCAGACAGACAAGCCCCAAGGCCTTTACTCTGTGCCATTCTGTGCTGACACAGCAACCTTAACGAGTCCCATCTGATGAGCCTGGCTGGGGCTGAGTTAGCATATTACACAAATCCTCACTGTGATTCAGTGGGGCTGCTGGCTCTATCATCACCTCTGTTTCAGAGACTGAGACCCAAGGCTTATTCACTTTGTAGTGAGACTACTTCAGTTCTGGACCCATCAGCTGCATGGTCTTGGATAAATGCATGACATGCCCAGGCACTTGCTGACTGATGTATAGGAAGTGTGGTGTAAGGAGGAGCTATTGTTAAATATTTACTGAGCACCTGCTCTATGCCAGGACTCTGCCCAGGAACTAGCCATAAAGGTGAACACAAGTTGACATGATTCTTGACCTCCTGGGGATTATGGCCCATAGAAGAAACACACCAACCACCTAATCCCTACCAGTTAGTTCTCTATCTTATTAGAAGCTTATTTGTTTGTTTGTTTTAGATTCCACATATAAGAGAAATTTTATGGTATTTGTTTTTTTCCGTCTGACTTATTTCACTTAGAATAACAACCTCTGGGTCCGTCCATGTTTTCATAAAGGAGAATATTTCATTCTTTATTAAATGGCTGAACAATATTCCATTGTATATATACCACAATTTCTTTATCCATTCATTCATCCATTAACACTTAGGTTGTTTCCATGTCTTGGTTATTGTAAATAATGCTGTAGTGGACATAGGAATGAAGGTATCTTACAGAGTTAGTGTTTTTGTTTCCTTCAGATAAATACCTAGAAGTGGAACTGCTAGATCACATGGTGATTCTACTTTTAATTTTTAAGGATCCTCCATACTGTTTTCCAGTATGGCAATACAAATGGGCTGCACCAATTTATATTGCCACCAGCATCGCCACCAACACTTGTTATTTCTTGTCTTTCTGATGATAGGCATTCTAACAGGCCTGAGGTAACAAACAGCTCCTTGTGGCTTTAATTTGCATTTCCCTGATGACTGATAATGTTCAGTATCTTTTCGTGCACCCGCTGGCCATCTGTATGTATTCTCCTATTCTAATATTTGCTCTCTCTCTCCAGTCCCTGACACCGGGTTCCTAAATCCCTTGGTGCTCATCTTTTGTTCTACGGAGGTGACTGTGTGGGCTCCTGAATGGCTTCTGGATTGTGGCTGGTCACTGGAAAGACCAAGCCACAATAAAAGGCCCGGGATTTTCAGCTCCACCTACAATCCCTCCCCTAGAGAGGGAAGAGAGTTGGGAAATGGGAGTTAATAATTGATTATACCTACGTGTGGAGCCTCCATAACAATACCAAAAGTATGGGGTTCAGGGAAATTCAGATCTGGTTGTTCACCTGTACCTTTAAAATAGCCTTTAATAAACTGGTAATTGTGTTTCCTTGAGTTCTGTGAGCCACTCTAACAAGTAAATCAAACCCGGAGGGTCTTGTGGAAACCTCCTATTTGCAGCCAAGTCAGATAGAAGTTGTGCGGTGGGAGGAGCCTTGTGGGGCCGAGGCCTCATCCTGTGAACCCAATGTTATCTCCAGGCAGGTAATATCAGAACTGAGTTAAACTTTAAGACATCCAGCTGGCATTGCAGAGAACTGCTTGGTAGGAAAAACTCCCACACATTTGGTGACCAGAAGTGTCAGAAGTGATGGATTCTGTGTGAAAGTAAAGGAGAAAGACACAGGAGATGGACAGCTGGCTTCTTCCCTACTCAGGAAGGAGAACTGCTTTTCTTCCACACCTGTAGAGTTTCCTCTATACCACCCAGAGGCATCCCCTCCATTCCATAAACAAGCCCTGGTGCACGATTCCGTTTCTCAGCCAACAGTTGAGTATTAGATACTCTGTTTAGCAACTGCCACGAAGACAGCAAGTTTGAAAACTTCCATATCCTGTCAGCTGTATCTGCTGTGCATGGAACAGAGCCATGCACTTAAAACATGTGCAACGGCAGCAGCTTGTGTCTGGGAAAGCAGAGGTGGCCATTCAATTCTCCAGTTCTCTAAACATGTGGTTTTGACTTTCCCACATTATACTATTCCTGACCTCTCCTCCCTTCTTAAAAGTCTTTTTCCTACGTGATATTCCTCTTCCTCTCAGAACTAAAGGCCACGGGAGGTGTCTATGTCCTGTGCAGGAAAAAGCATTGTTCAGCTTGGCGCTAAGGGAGGTGGCCAAGTTCAGAATGATGCATCTTCCCAGCCCCACTTGACGAGAGCTGCTTCTTGAACACTGGGTGGAAGGCTGGGTTCCATGTACCCTAGGGCCCTTCCCTCTCCTTTAAGATGCTGTGCTCTCCTGCCAAAAGGCCAAAATGGACGCCTGCCTCTTTCACTGGACACAGCATCCCTTCCATGTGGTACCTCTTAATTTCTACCTTCTCCCACTACTTTGCTCTAACCTGGGCTCCAACTGATGGTCTGTACCAGAGACCAGGGTGCAGGCCTAGGGTGGGCAAATGTCGAGTGGCCTTGACCTGGAGCTGGGTTTTTTCTCTGGCTGAGTCCCCTATTTCCCACCTAATAGTTACGGGGGCAGTAACTAAGATGATGTTACTGCCCCACTTATTATGAAGAAACACCTGGGTCATTCAGAGGCCCGTAGCTGCCCTCAGGAACTCGAGACTGTTATCAAACACCATCTAAGATCTAAGACTTGATGAACTGTCATTATCAGTAATCCCAGTGGCCATGCCCAGTGATCATCTAGTGACCCACACTGATGGGGTTAGCCAGGTTCTATTAAACCACTGACTCTAAATGATAATAACACGAAGAGGTCAGAGTGCCCTCATTTGTTTCAATTTGGTCCTTAAAATGGTTTTTCTTTTAGAATTAGTTATCAATGAGGCTTGGCACCTAACATATTTAAAGGGAGTGTCCTGGCTCTTGCCTGACAGTTAAGTAATTAGTTTTGGCACCTGCCTCTCTTGCTAGCTCTAGTTCAGGGACCACTGTTCATTTTCCAACCCCGGTTTGACCCCTAGATGTGGCATCTGCATCAACTTGGTCATTTGGAAAGGATGACCCTCTGTGGTATGGTTCCATGGTCTGCCACACCTGGGAAGTGGCCTCAGTAGATCCTCTTGGGCTTGGTCAAAAGGACCCAGAGGAAAAGAGAGGGCCTGCCATTAGCATGGAGAGATCAAGGTAATGAACAGGCAGTACTGCCTAGCGGGGAATCACCTATGCAGAACTTGGGAGGGAGAGGGCCATTCAACCTCTGCCATATGGGTACATATGTTCCGAGGAGCTTGTGCTTCTGACTGGCTGGTGAAAGCCAACATTTTTCAATGGCTAGTACACTCCTCTCTGAGAAGGTTCCTCTCTTCTAGAAAGCCTTTGCGGGTGCCAGCTCAGAAGCATGGAAACCATGGCGTTCCATGCACTTGATATATAATACCTGTTAGCATTTAGTGTTATACATATAGACAGCGCCTTCAGAACACAGGCACTAAGTTTTCTTTGTATTTGAAGCAAAACAGCGAAGACACTCATTTTGGTCCAAGCTAGTGCTTTGAAATCCCAAAAGCACTCCAGAGAGGGCCTAGGAGTGAACTCAGCAACCATGATGACCACCAGCTGTGCTGAGAAGAAGAAAAGACGACTTGAGATGACTCGACAAGGGCTCCCACTTCAGAGTCTTTACAGATGGTCTTTGAATCTCAGGCCTCAGGGGTGAGGTGAAACTGTTTCCCAGCACAGCAGAAAGTCCCGGGTACTGTCCAACTTCCTTGTTCCTTAGCTAACATATGTTTGTGGAATAATGAGTGGAAAGAGTGGGGAAGATAAACAGCCTGTCTCCCCACTATGCTCCCCAGTGATTCCAAGTAGATACACACACCACACCCCGCGGGGCGTCCTGCTGCATGGATTGTGAGTGCTAGTTATTAGTAAGAGGCAGGGAAGTGAGTGGCTCTGGGAAAAAGAGTGCTGTTGGCCTTTGTTAATTTCCACCCGATTGTTCCCGAGCACCATGGTGCCCACACAAATAAATGCAATGCCAAGGAAGAGTTTTCTAGAAAATAAAGAAAAGCTGAAGCCATAGGAGGGTGGCTAAGTTGGCCTAGAAGATCAAACTGCCTACCCTGCCTGGAGACAGAGCAGATTAAGTAATTAGGTAATATTTATAGCATGAAGACGATAGATGGCCCTTGGCATCTGTTAAAAATATCAGTTCAACATCTCCCCAGCCATAAAGTACGTCTGCCTGGGAGCAGCCTGCCACCAGCACCTGCAACTTTAAATCCTCCATTCTCTACTGTGAGGTGGGGTAGAATGGTTGTTCCTTGAGATAGAGAAGACAGCCCTCTCTCCATGGTTTTTTTTTTTTTTTGGATAGATGCTTTCACCCAAGTGGTTTATGGTCGAAGTGGAAGGTGTTTTCCCACATCCTGGGAACCTCTCCAATTCTTGAGAGCGATGTAGAATCCTACTCCAAATGCCTGGCTGTGCTCCCACAACAGCATGCAGCCTGGACTAGGTCATAAATGCCCCAACTGTGCCAACGCTTGCGGAAAGAATCTTTTTACTCCTGGCCACGTGACATGTGTGGGTTAGCTTAGTCCATCTGTGCACCTGTCTGTCCATCCATCCATCCATCTATCCATGTCAAAGTTTACTGAGGAGC
This sequence comes from Pteronotus mesoamericanus, assembly GCF_021234165.1. NCBI lineage: Eukaryota > Metazoa > Chordata > Mammalia > Chiroptera > Mormoopidae > Pteronotus > Pteronotus mesoamericanus. The sequence goes on along the minus strand of NW_026555321.1, from coordinate 45,626,140 downwards.
GAACAGTGACCATTGCACTCTCTCTGACAACAATGAAAAAGAGGACAGCTTCACCCTTCATGGAGCTTATGTGGTTATGGGACAGCTAGAGATTAGAAAAAAAAAAAAAAAATCACACAAATGAATGTATTGTTCCTACAGTGATAAGTGCTATGAGAGAAAAGTACAGGTGCTTTGCCCCAAGTGACTGGGCCAAGGCGTTCAGGAAACTACTCTTGCAAAGGGACCCTAGAGCTAAGCTATGATGGCCGAGGAGGGGTCCCTAGGCACAGAGGTGGGGCAAGGGACTTTCAGGCAGGAGACACCGCCGGCTGGGACTGGAGGGTAGCAGTGTACTGAGGGGTAGGATGCCAAGGGAAGAAAAATGCAACATGGGGCTGCAGAGAGGGGCAGGACATGTGAACCATGTTAAGAAATGCAGATTTCATTAAAAAGGTTGTAACAATTTCAAACAACCGGGTTTTGCACTTCTATGAGGAAGACAGCATGGCCCCCTATTCTGAAAGGTACTCTCCGGGGATCATGTCACGTGTAACAGGTTGTTCTGAACATACAAAGAAGGCACTGCTGACCAACACACAAGAAAGTATCATTATTTGCGGAGTACTTTCCACATTCCAGGCTCTGTCATAAATGTTCCTTACACTGATTCATTTAAAAGGCCACAAGCCAAGGGGGACGTTGTAATTATTATCTGCACTTTATAGTTAAGGAAACCAAGACTTAGCTATTAACTACATCAAGAAAATGTAGAAGTAAATGGTTGACCTGGAGTTTGGGTCCAGGTGTGCCTGACTCCAAAACTTATATTATTATCCAGTACCTTATATTTTCTCATCATTCATTCACTCAATCACTCATTCATTTATTCAATGAACAATTACTATACACCTACTGTGTCTCAGGCACTGTGTTAGGCTCTATTGATTCAAGGATGCACAAGACCTTCAGCCTAGAAGGCCTCACAGTCCAGACCTAGGGGGTGCCCTGGTCCTCCCAGGAAATGAACCCATGATTAAGGCCTCAGCCGCTTGTGCCCTGAACACCCAAGATGACCTGCCAAAAGCAAGCCAAGTAAATACTGATTCCTTTTGCAAAGGAAGATCACCCTATCCCCACAAGTACGTTTAGTTGTGAAGCTCCTTCATTCAGGAAGGAGTAATAAACTGTGCTGTAAGCCACCTGCAGGCATCTAAAAACAAAGAGGGCACCGTGGTGGATTCATTGGAACCTGGCAGTCTCTTGGAAAACTGAAAGAATGCTGCTTTCGGAAGTAAGAGGATCTCAGTTCACATCTCAGCCCTGTTAGTTCCTGGCTGGAAGGCTCTGGATAATCACTTGCTCTCTCTGAGTCTCAGACCACTCATCTGTTAAAGGGAAACAATAACGCTGCATTTCTTTCTTTGCACACCCCAACCATCCTCCATTGAGACTTAGAAATCTCAGAGACTCTAGTCCAAAATCCATCCCTAAGGATCACTTCTACCCACATTCAACCACTGGCATCCTGCCTGGAAGATTTCCATCAGCCTCCTGCTGGTCTTGCAGATTCCACCCTGGTTCTCTGCAAACATTCCTCACATAACAGAGTGATGGGTTTAAAAACCTGTTCAGATCATAAAAACCTGTTCAGATCATTCTATAGCTCTGCTTAGGACCCCCGCCCCCCCGCCCCGCCGCCAAGGCTTCCCAACTGCTATTAAGAATACAATCAACTCCTTAGCAAGAAAAGTTTTTCCCACACTTCATCATTGCTCTCCAACCTCTCCATGATGGCTCCCATGCCCTAGGGCCTGTGCAAATGACCTTTCCCTCTGCATTTTGCAGGGCTGGCTCCTGTCCTATCCAAGGCAGATCCCTTCCCTGCTGCCTCCCCACCTTCTAGCACTCTCGGTACACTCCTGATGTGGTTTCAGAACAACAGGGAAGCTCTATCATTGGTTGATTTATTTCTTTCTCACCACTAAAATGTACACTCAGGATGAGGAACTCTTCTCCCTTATTTCAGCTCTTATTTCTAGTGCCATAGTAGATGCTGAACAAATATTCCATAAATGAAAAGTGAGTTCTGACAGAAGCTGTTTTGGGGAATAAATAAAACATGCAGGAACAAAAGAGGCTAGCATAGCACTTGGTACACAAATACCCTTAATGCAACCTTTTTAACCACAGGTTCTTGAAGCACAGCTCCTTGAGTAAAGGAATTCTCCAGTGGTGGATGGAACTGTCTAACAGATGAGGAGAAATTCACTGGTTACAAAATATGAAGCCAAAGTAGTTAATGCTACATGAAGTGTCTACACAGTATCACTTTTATGCCAATCAATCAAAGGCGACTTAGCCCGACTCTTTATATATTTACATAAAATTATAGTAATCATGGGATATCTGGCATGACCTTCAAAACTATGAGGAACCCAGAAATTTGGACAGCCTTAAAAACCAGCCCTACTTTTTGCCTTCTTTCTTAATCACTCTCAAGGTGAAAAAAAAATATAGCTACATGATAGCTATTTTTATTTATTATTATTACTATTAATCCTCACTGAGGGTATTTTTTATTATTGATTTTAGAGAGAGAGAGAAGAAGACAGAGAGAGAAACAGACAGACAGACAGAAACATCAATCTGTTGTCTCCCATACGTGCCCCAACTGGGGATTGAACCCACAACCTTTTGTTGTGCGGGGTGATTTTCCAGCTGATCTACCTGGCCAGTGCTAAATGATAGCTATTTTTAAAAGAAGGAGGTATAAAACACTCCATGAGGGCTGCATTACAAATGTATTTCCCCTAGCACTTTGCTGAAAGTTTCTGCAAGTAACAACATAACTTTTTGGGAGAATTTCTGGGAAGGCAGCTGCCTACAAAAGACTTAAGTGTTCATATCAGAGCTTCTTTCAATAACATAAAATAATTCAAGTTCATTAACCCTGTAAGTGGAAATGATTAAACTGAAGATAGAACAACATTAATATTTTCTCCCCAAATAGCAGAAAACCATATTTTCAGTGTAAAACACTTTTAAAAAGCAATTGTGGATTTACTTCTTTGTTTCCTAATTTGGGTGGAAAGACTAATGCTCTTTCTCAATGTGTGCTGATTGAAAACAGGCTAGTTACTTAGGCATTCTCATATAGTGGCTTATGTCTTTAAAAACTGCTTTTAACCAAAATGTGAATTTAAAATGTGGTGAAAAAAGGGATCCTTCCATCAGCAGAGCAGAGACTGTATTCCAAAAAACATGGCATTGGCTTAGGAGACTGGAAGGGGGCACACAGGCAACCTGGTGTCTTCACCATTTCCTCCGCTTTCATTATATTATACAGTGTCACTTTAATTAAGTCATCAAATCAAATTATCAGATCAAGTGGTTTTGATTCCACTGTGATTTGAACAGGTTTCGTTAAATTAATAAACCATATGTTTCGTGTTGTTACAAGGAAAGATATTTTTCTCTGTTCACTGTTCCAAACGTCTTCACAATAGACAGTATTCAGCACTTAATCACCAAATGCTCTTTCGTGTACCCGGGATGTGTTGCAAAATAACTGAAATGACAGCCCATTAAATCCTCAAGTCTGTCCACGTTATTTACCGATACAGGGCAGATTGGCCAACTAAATGTCCCTTGAACAATCCACCAAGCCTAAATACTGTTTCCATTTACTGGAACGAAAGCTTTTACTTTTTTATGGGTGACATCCATTACTCGTCCTTCTTCAGCAACAATATAGTATTAAGATGACATTCTCCCCTTTTCTTTGGTGTCTCTCATGGCCATGCATCTCATTCTTGGCATCGAAAGGCTTCATTCTGTTTTCTCTTTTTCACCCAGTACATCCGATCCTCCTGACAGGGGGCAGGATGGGGGACCATTAACTCGGGCTTTCCCCACAGGGCTGCTCAGGGAACAGGAGTTACTGACTGCTGCCAGGGGAGCGAGGAGGTGGGGTGCTGCCTTCAGCCCGCTGAGGCTCTGCTTACACCTCTGGTGGGATAGGTGACCAGGTGATGAGGTGAATTGCCAGGTGGCTGGTTACCAAATTAACAGACCTTGCACGGGTCCTAGGGTCTTACAGTAGAATGGAAGAGTAAAACCAACCAATGGACGCCTTCACTGTCATGGCCACTATCACCGTGAAGGCAGAGAATAGTTACTTTAAAGCAAACCCGTGACTAGGTTCCACCTTAGTTCGAGCCATCCATTAGGGCAGAGGTCATTAAACTATGGTCCCCAGGCCAAATCCAGCCTATCGCCTATTTTTATAAATTTAGGTTTTTTATTTCTACATCCAATTATTTCAACATTGTCTATGGCTGCCTTCACGTTACAGTGGCAGACCTAAGTAGTTGAAACAGACACCAAAGGACCCACTACTTGGTACTTAAACAAAGAAGTTCACTAACTCCTGTCTTATGTAATTAATTTATTTTTCTTTCTTCTGTGACAATAGCCCAATAAATGCATAGCTCCATGCCCAATATCTTAGTTCTCCTAGGCACTGAAAACTTCCTTAATGATTAGGTAGAGAATGTCAATCAGACAGGACTGATTCCTTTTGAATTACCTGAAAATTACAGAATACCATCCTCTTTCTGAAATCCTGTATTGGCTCTTCAGTGCTTAGATCTCTAAAGTCAATCCTGCTTAGATCTCTAAGTCCTCACAGGCTGAGTGATAACTGCCAGCAGCTGTGGTTGGCTTGTGGCCTGTAGTGCCCTGGAATTACTTGAGTTTTCTTGGGCGTGTGGGGGGTGGGGAGGGAGCATTTAGTCATGTGACCATGCTTCCATGGCACGTGCATTTAAAAGCAAATAGGGACATCATTACTCATTAGGGAAGTGCAAATTGAAACCTAAAGAAATACTACTTCACATCCACTATGATGGCCAAGTGGATTGGGACAACACTGTAACAAGTGTTGGTGAGGATATGGAGAAATCAGAACCCTCTTAGAACTGCTGATGGAACGTAAACCGGTGCAGCCACTTTGGAAAACAGTTTGGTAGTTTTTCAAAATGGTCAACACAGAGTTACTGCATGACTCAGAACTCTACTCCTGGGTTTATACCTAAGAGAACTGAAAATTATGTCCACACACAAACTTAAATATGAATGTTCATAGCAGCACTATTCATAACAGCAAAAAGTGGAAAAAACTCAAATGTCTCTCAATTGATACATAGATAAAGAGAGTGAAATGGCATAATGAAGGCCAAATCCGTGTTACTCTGTGAAGTAACAGTAAGCATCTCGAGAGAGAGATGGCGGAGGAGACACAAGATAGAACCCAATCTAGGTGGTTCCCGATCACAGTGAGAGTCCTGAAATAATGCACGGGTGTGCGGGACAGAAAGGTCAGGTGGGCTTCTGTTGGTCTCATGTAAAGACACTCAGCAGTTTGCTAGGGACAGTTTATGTAACCTTTCCTTTTTTTATTACTAGGAGTTAACATTTTTACTCAACTAAGGGTACATTCTGAGAAGCAATATAAGGAAACGGGCTGACTATATGGAAAAGGGAGGAGGCTGTCTAAAGGCAAAGGTGGAACTACTGCCAAAGAAATGGGGCAAGTTCACACTGGGTGTCTCAGTGTGGCTCAAGCTGAGTGAGGGAGCTGGGGGGTCGAGTCTCTGGAAAGCCTGTCAGAGGGTTGAGCAGTGTCCTAGATAGGATCTCCTGAAACTTTATAAAAGGAGGAAAATGTCTAACCTTTTAAGCTGATATGGGGAGGAGAGCTTTGCATGGCGAGATAGCGGATTTAAGAACCCTGTACATGGCACAAACATAAGAAATCATGCCAGTGAGCCCTTTCAAAGTCCTTTAAAGCTGAGTAGAAGTCTGGAAAAATACTGTGTTGGGCCTGCTCTTCAGCCTTATTCCATATTATTCCTCTTGTTTCTATGCCTTTCTTTTGACTTTTAGATTCTCTTTGGAAAAAAAAGATAGATAAACAATATGTGGCATATCCATACAATGGTATAGTATTTAGTCATAAAATGGAATGAAATTCGGATTGATACATGCTTGGCTATGGTGGAACCTTCAAAATTTGATGCTAAGTGAAATAAGCCAGAGATAAAAAGCCATATATTGTATGATTCCATTTAGATGAATGAACCAGAATAGGCAAATCCAGAGAGACAGAGAGTACATGAGTGGTTGCCTGGGGCTGGGGAAGTTGGGGGAAGGCAGGAAAAAGAAGGAAAAAAAACAGGAGTGACAGCTAATGGGTATGTTGTTTCTCTGTGGGGTGATAAAAATGTTCTGAAAGTAGATAGTTGTGGTGACTGCACAACTTTGTGAATATAGTAAAAACCACTGAAGTGTACACTTTAAAAGAATGAACTTTATGCTATGTGAATTAAATCTCAATAAAGCTGTTATTAAAAATATAAAACAGACTGTTTAGCAATAAAAAGAAATAAGCTACAATACATGTATATGACAACATCATGGATAAATTTTAAAATCCTAACACCAATTTCTGAAGTGATTGGAGGTTGCCTGTAGTAGAGGACAGGAGAAAGGCTGGCTGCAAATGGGCAAGAAGGGTCTTTTGGGGGTGATAAAATCTGTAAAACTACAGATTCACTAAAAATTATTGAATTGTACATTTGTAAAAGCTAAATTTTATGGTACGAGAATTATGTCTAGAAAAAAAGCTATAGAAACAGGAACTTTCATACACTGCTGGTATTGGGTTGCCCAGAAAGTTCATTTGGCTTTCTCAGTAAAATGGCTCTAGTACTGCTTAGTTGTCTTTAATTTCATTCAGAACAATTTTGTTAGATTGTATTGTGACAGCTGTCATAAGAGTGTGCATTTAAAAAAACTTATCAAAATTGGTAAATTTTTGTGTACCCATTTTAATATTGAAGATGGAAGAAAATATGCAACATTTATCTTTATTATTTCAAGAAAGGTAAAATGCAAATGAAATGCAAAAAAGATTAGTGCAGTGTATGGGGAAGGCACTGTGACTGATTGAACATGTTAAAAGTGGTTTGTGAAGTTTGTTGTTAGAGATTTCTTGCTGGATGATGCTCCGTGGTCAGGGAGAGCAGTTGAAGTTGATAGTGATCAAATCTAGATGTTAACTGAGAATGGTCAACCTTATACCACGTGGTATATAGCCAACATTCTCAAAATGTCCAAATCAATGGTTATTGGTGAAAATGAAAAATATATCTTTTATTTTATGGAAAAAACCATATGGATTTTTTTGCCAACCCAATACATACAATAACTTTGGGAAACTGTTTAGTAGTATGTAACACAATCTGCACATGTATGTGTACACTGCACTGCAGTCTTTTTACTCCTGGGTGCACACCCTATGGAGATGTGTCCATATGCTCATTAAAAAACATGTTCAAGAATTTTCAGTCATTGGACTTCCAGTCAAGATGGGGGCATAGGTAAACACAGCTTGCCTCCTTGCATAACCACAGCAAAAATTACAACTAAGCTACAAAACAACGATCATCCAGAATTGTCAGAAAATCAAGCTGTATGGAAGTCCAACAACCAAGGAATTAAAGGAGCTACATTCATCTTGTCAGGGTAGGATGGGTGAAGGCGCAGAGAGGTGTGGAGAGGCACTGACGCAGGATGGGTGGTCCCATATGCCAGTGTGGTGGGTAAAAATAGGGAGGGATCAGGGGCAAAGGATCTCAGCCCCATGCCAGACCACCCAGTCAAGGGTTCCAGTGCCAAGAAGATAAGTCCCCATAACTTCTGGCTGTAAAAACCAGTGGGGGTTGGGACAGCGGAAGAAACTACAGGATTTTCAGGAGTCTCCTCTTAAAGGACTTAAAGGATAGGACTTACATTCATTCCCTCTAGGTTCCAGCACCAGGGCAGCAGCTGGAAGGGCACCAGTGGCATGCGGTGAGAAACTGCAGTGTATGGCATCAGGGTGAGTGCCAGGGGACAGCTTCCTCTCAGATAAAACTCTAGAGGCCAGGCAGCAGCATAGTCCCCTTTCTGAGCCCTGCCCAACACAGTGCCACAGAGTGGCGATACCATATCTGAGACTCCATCAACCTGGTTTACATGGGTTGCCCCCAAATGGCGATTATCTAAGGCTCCACTCCATTCAACTTACCTGGGCACTTTTCTAAAACAGGTTGTGCTCCTATTTGAACAGGGAGTCAAAGCAACTCTACCTAACACATAGACACACGGAGGCTGCCAAAATGAGGACACAAAGAAATATGGCCCAAATGAAAGAACAGAACAAAACTCTAGAAAAAGAACTAAACAAAATGGAGATAAGCATCAGACACAGATTTCAAAACACAGATTATTAGGATGCTCAAGGAACTCACTGTATACTTCAACAGCATAAAAAAGACCAAGGCGGAAATGAAGGTTACACTAAGTGAAATAAAGAAAAATTTATATAAGGGGACTAAAGGGTAATGGAAAAAAATACAATAAAGATCAAGTAAAAAAAAAAAAAAGAAAAAAAATTACAGGGAACCAACAGTGGGGTGGATGAAGCTAAAAATTAAATTAATGATTTGGAACATAAGGAAGAAAAAAAAACATTTAGTCAGAACAGCAAAAACAAAAAAGAATTTAAAAAAAAGAGGAAAAGACAACTTCAAACATGCCAACATCTGAATCATAGGGGTGCTGGGAGGAGTAGAGAAAGAAATTGAAAACTTATTTGAAAAAATTATGAAAGAAAACATCCTTAATTTGGTGAAGCAAATACACATACAAGTCCAGGAAGCACAGAGTCCCAAACAAGATGGATGCAAAGAGGACCACACCAAGACATACCATAATTAAAATGCCAAAGGTAAAAGATAAAGGGAGAATCTTAAAAGCAGCAAGAGAAAAGCAGAGAGTTACCTACAAAGGAGTTTTTATAAAACTATCAAGTGATTTCTCAAAAGAAATGTTGCAGACTAGAAGGGACTGGCAATGGGTATCCAATGTGATGAAAAGCAAGGACCTATAGCCTAGATTATTCTATCTAGAGAAGCTATCATTTAGACTGGAAGGGCAGATAAAGTGCTTCCTAGACAAGAAAAAGCTGAAGTAGCTCATCATCACCCAGCCATTATTATATGAAATGTTAAAGGGACTGACTTATTTAAGAAAAAGAAGATCAAAACTATGAACATTAAAATGGCAACAAATTCACAACTATCAACAATTGAATCTAAAAAATAAACTAAGCAAACAAGTGGAACAGAAACAGAATCATAGATATGGAGAACACTTAGAGGGTTATTAGTTGGGAGGGGGATGGGGGAGAAAGGGGAAAAGGTGGAGGGATTAAGAGGTACAAATTGGTACGTACAGAATAGACAGGGGGATGTTAATAACAGTGTAGGAAGTGGAGTAGCCAAAGAACTTACATGCATGACTCATGGAAATGGACTAAGTGGGGGACTGTTGGAGGGAATGGGGGTGAGCGGTAGAGGGGGGCAAAGGGAGAAAAATTGGGACAACTGTAATAGCATAACCAATAAAACATTTTTTAAGAATTTTCATAATCACTAAAATGGGGAAATAAATCCATATATTCATGTCTATTGAAAAGGATAATAAATTCAGGTAGAATCACACAGTGAAATTCAGCAATTAAAAAGAACTGCAAATATGCCCTGGCTGGTGTGGCTCAGTGGATTGAGCGCTGGCCTGCGAACCAAGAGGTCGCTGGTTCAATACCCTGTAGGGGCACATGCCTGGGTTGTGGGCTGAGTTCCCATTTAGGGGCATGTGAGAGGCAACTGACTAATGTTTCCCTCACTCTTCAATGTTTCTTTCCCTCGCTTTCTCCTTCCCTTTCCCTTTCTCTGAACATAAATAAATAAAATCTTTAAAAAAAAGAAAAGAACTACAAATACATGTTATCGCATAGATGACTTTCAGAGAAGAGCACAGCAGCAAGACACTAACAGGACATCCTGTTTCTGTTTATATGAAACAAAACAGCAAGCAAAGCTAATTCATGGTCATCCATGGTTACCCCTTAGGAACAGTCTGTGACTGGAACGGGGAGATGGAGGTTCTCCTGGGAAGATGGTGATGTGACCTTCCTGATCTGTGTGTCTGTTACTCAAGTGTATTCAGTTTGTGAAAATTCATCAAGTTGTGCACATATTATGTGCATGCTTTTCTCTATGTTATACTCTCATACTATATTTAAAAAAGAAATTAGACCGCACCTATATCTCTCTCTGCTCTAGAAAGATCACAAAATATTTTAATATCTACACATCTTAGGAGTCAGTAATGGACATCATGATAATTGCCACAGACCTTGTGGAATAATGTTGGGAAACGCCCTGTCTAGTTTCAGGAACTGTAACCCCACCGACAGGTGGGAGGGCCCCACGGCTGGAAATAATCAGGGAAGTCCTGGAGAAACAGGCCCCTTAGGAGACAACCTGTCCCCACTGTTACGCTCCTGCCTCTCTGCTTTGCCCTGTGATGGTCAATAATCCATGATGGGCAAATTATCTCACACAGAGATAAACTAAGATAGGTATCGATTGGGTATGGGTAGCAGACAAGAAATTGGGGGACACGGAGAAAGGGCAAAAAGGCCCGTACCCCACGGCTTGGCTTGGACGTGGCAGGAGTCCTCATTCTATCCGAAAGAAGTCTCCTTGTCTCTTGGCTGCCCCCCGCCCATCCCCTGCCCCACCTGGCTCAGGCTCGAAACAATACTGGAGTCAGTCCTAGACCAGATCTGGCGGTTCCCAGGGAAATCAGGCCTAAAAGTAAATTCTTTAAAGTGTGCTTTGTTCTTCCCTCAGAAGCTCTAGCCAGCTCGTGCTGGGAAGGAAATTTACATTATTCACAGACCCTAACCTTATACCCTTAGGCACTCTTATGTTTACTATGCTTTCATGTTTAGTTGTCTCTCTTGTTTACTAGTCTCCTCTTGGACCCTTGTAAATTGGTGTGTTCCTGCCATTTGTTTTCTTCAAAGCATCACCCATTCTCTGTGAACATTCACATAGGGATGTAATGAGATGACCTGTGCTTTCCTGTTATCTAGCCCTACTGATAACCCTTTTAATAAAAGCCTTTGATAAAGGAATTCTGGGTTTTCCTCACTAGAGGGATGTGCCACATCCCCTCTCCTGGCAAACGGAGAAGTGTTTGCGATGATTTGTGCTTATTGCCCCATCTGTGACACCCTCCACCCGCTCCGCAGGATTCAGAGTCCCCGCTCCCATCTCAGCTGGCCCCAGATGGTAACCTTCAGATCCCTGAGCGCTGTGCTCCCCGGGATGTGCTCCGTCCCCCCAGAGGCAGCTGTTGCCTAGACCAGGAATGAGCAGCAACCAGCGGCGCTCCCCGCACAACACGTTGCGCCACCCATGCTACAGAATAAAGAACTGAACCCCGACATTTAAGGATGGCTCCATGGCTCTGCTCAAATTTGGAGAAAGCCCTTTCATCAGAGGTTCTACTCACTTCAACAACAGTGTAACGGACCATTATCTTTACTTTCTTGAGTAATAAGGGCCACACATTCTCTTTGTGCAGCTGATGTATACTGTATCCTCAGCCGTTTTTTAGGAAAGAACTTTGTGACTGTCACAACCTCAGCAGTTCTGACCTGCCAGATCTGGTGCTCACTTGTGACATAAATTCCTCACCCTCCACACATCCTCTATGTTCATCTCTCACAAAATAGCCAGACCCTAAGAGCCCCCTGTTTCCCAAACAAGTTCTCTTGGGAGAAAGCTTTCAAGTTCAGTTGTTTTGTTTTATTTTTAGCTTGGTTAAAAAAAACTAGCCCAAGTGGGGTTTTCTATGCCAGCCCAACCTAAGATATTTTACAGGTCTGTGTGCTTCTTAGCCCTGTGTTCATCCCATGTTGACAAATGATGCCCTTAACAAAGTGTCCACCCCAAATTACTGGGATGTCAAGGAGTTCTTGATGGAACCGGCCAGAGTAGTTCTCCTCACAAACCTCAAACAAAAATCACACAGACGGGAAGGAGATGATTACATTCTTAAACTTCCTTTCCTCTTTTTTTAGCTCCTTTTCAGATATTTGAGACTGGAAAATAGGCTTATTCTTATCATCAAAGTGCACATCAATGCAGTTATTTGTGGAACAGAATCTCATTCCCCCGTTCCCACAAAGGTCATATGCCAGTAACCCGGTCCATTTTATTGGGAGTGGGGACACTCTTGAAGCAAAACCTCCCATGTAACTCACCATACTAAAAATTCCAGTGTTTAACAAACAACACAAGCTCACCCCTCATTATCCAAGATCACAGTTTTGAAGGAGGACACTGGTTTGGGAGAGACTCATACAAACACCTTGTTATTCCTTCCTGCCTTCCACGTTCTACTACTTGGATCAGGCTTATTCCTTTCCCTGTTTCCCAAGCTCTAAGCCACAATTATGACAAATCACAGAGCCTGAAAGGAGGGCTGTTAGTGTGGAGTCAGGTTTTCCGGTTTCCTGGGAGAAAAATTCATGTTCATGTCATGTAAGAAACTAGAAATGAAAAATATTAAGTGCCTGAAAATTATAAACTTATGTTTATCAGATATGGAAATTAAACTGTTAAGTGACAGTTTATAAAGGCCACGCGGTATCAAGTGGGGGCAGAGCCAGAGGTGGAGACCTTGCCTGGGGAGGGTGTTGGTAAGAACGTTGCAAACCGGGGCACTGGGAGCAAGTCCAAGGTCCTGATGTTTGAGCTCAGAAGTAAACTCCTCATCTCAGCAGGGAAAGAATAAAAAAGTAAGACACCCAAAAGCTTTCTTTAGACATACACTAACTAGTGTTGATGTCACAAAGTAAAGAATCAGAGAGAATGCCTAATAGGGAAAAGGGCAACTCTGAACATAACAATTTAACTGAAGTTATTCCCACAACTGCTTGTACTTATCATCTAGACAAGTCTCTTTAGCAGAGAAACCTATGCTCTTAACACCAAGTTCCAATTCTTGGCTGGTATTAGACCTCCTTTTAATTTAAAGTAATTGATGATAAGGAATCTTCCTCAGGACAATGGCACTTTATCCAAACATACCTTTAGAGGCCTCTGTCCCCAGTGGGTTTTCCAAGAAGTCTGTCATGTCATGGTTCCAGGCGTCATGGACAGCGGACTTGGACACCACCCTGTCATTCAGACCTTGCTGTGGTCGAAAGTTATTTCTCAGATACTCCAATGACTTGACGTGGTCTTGCTGCTCCGTGGTACAGATAGAGTAAAAAGCCTCGAGCTGAACAGAGAACGAGATTGGGGAGACAAAAAGAACATCAATTAGAAAAGCTCTGTGGTCCAAAGTGTGTGGGGGTGACAAGAACACACAAATAGTAGGAGGTGCCCCATTTCTAGTTTGCCAAACCCCGCAGGACACAGACTGCCTGCCAGAATCACTGCCAACAGGCTTATCTGGCTGAGGCTTCTGTTCTATCCACTAACCAGGAAAATACTTCATCAGATGATATACAGAACTCTTAGTGTGTGTCTGAGACAGGAGTCCCAGGTTTTCTGTAGCGCCCCTCTAACACCCTTTGGTAAGACCTTCAGTATTATAGGGACATAGGGTATTGGTTAAACCGGTAGGTTCCAGAGCCAGATAGGTTGAGTGGGATTCCCGCTCCAGGGTTCAACTCCTCTGTGACCCGGAGAAAGATGCTTAACTTCTCTGAGCCTCAAATTTCCTCAGTAAAATGGTGATAATTGCAGCAGCATCTACTTGATAGGGTATAAGTCAGCATTACATGAGATAATCCATGTACAGTGCTTAAAATAGTTCCTGGCACATGAGGCTTCAATAAATATTAGTGACTTTATTCATACTAAGCATCTCCTTATATACTAAGAATCTAGTGCATCAGTTGCTAAGTCACAAAGTTGCTAAAGGCATGGTTTGCAAGTGAAACTGCCCACCAAGGCCAGCATTTACCAGGTACATAACAACAGTCAGATATCCAAGCTTTCTGTAATGCCAGTTTCCTCAGCTGTAAAACTGATATAATGCCAGTATCCATCTCATCAGGTTATGGAAAAGATTAAAACTGATGCAAATTACTTAGCACTTAGTAAGCCCTCAGGGAAGAATGGCAGCTATCATTATTATTAAATTATTAAGAAACATTTTCCACAAAACTGCTGATCAAATTTATGGGAAAGCAAAGAGAAAACTTTCAGAACTCTAGGATCATATTTCTATGACCAAAAAGCATTCCCCTTGGCCCTCAGAATTCTGCTCATGGGAACAGGTCATCGAAGGGCAGGGGCTGGGTGGCAGAGGTTAGTTCCCAGCGGACCACAAAGTTATCCTTGTCATCAAATAGATGGACCATAACCTAACATTGCCAGCCACCAAAAATGCCAACTCCTTGATGAGGGGGAAGAAAATGGAGTGAATAAGAGAGAAACCAATTGAACTCTTTCTGGACCACCTGGCTCCATGAATGCCAAATCTGCACACCTTCTGCAGGAGAGCAGGATGAGGCGAGCTGGTGGTAGAAAGATGCTTCCCCAGCAGGCACCGAGTGGCCGCCCACAGCTTCAGGACCAGAAGGTGGCTAACACCACTGCATAAATAAACAAGAGAATTAGTACCTTGGTTTTCTGGCTGGTCACCCTGAAGCCTGGAACTAACCCCAGTGTTTCTCAAACACCTCCTGAGAGGCAGGCAGAAAGTAACCTGCTTCCAGTCTGAAACTCCCTCCTTGTGCATTAGAAAGCAATGAATACACAAATAAAGTAGGTAGTGATTTTAGCCAACAAAAATCATTCAAGTATATGGATTTGCCTATCATTCCACCTTCCCTCTAGTTCTGCAAATGTGAAGTGATAATAAACCATGAAGCTTTTTCTGCTTTTTCATCAAGGTAATAGAACCAGATGGTCTCTCAACCAGCCTAAAAGCAAAAGTAGCACATTATTTCTGCTACTAAAATTCTCTACTTCTCACACAACTTTTCTTCTAACAACTCATATTGTTGCTATGTAGTATTAGCCTTTTCTCCCCATTCTTCCTTCAGATATTCTTTATTTATAGTGAAAGAAGAAAGGCAATAAGAGCAGAAAACATTTTAAAAATTGGATGGTTTACTCTGTCCAAATGTGCCCCACTCGGATTAAGATAACTGAGGGTGTTGAAAAGAAAAATCACTAAGCAGAGTACACCTGTTTGACAGGATGCCCAAAATCTGAACTGACCGCACACCAAAATGAGAAGGCTTCAGACTTTTTAGATAAAATAACTTCTTAAAATTACATGAAGGGAATTAAAGACTCTCCAGGGACAGTCTAGGGAAAGACCAACCAAAATGATTAAAGGGATGGAGAATAAATCCTGTGTGGAAAGGTTAAAGGAAGTGGAATTGTGCAGCCTGAAGAAAAGGCGAATATGGAATAATTTGATTAAAGGCCCTTGTATGTGGAAGATGCTGACCAGTTCTTCTCCATGTCCAGAGAAGGCCAAATATGGGGAAATCAGTTTAAATTAAAGCCTTAGAGATGTTAGTTGAATAGAGGAAGGAATTCCTTAACTTTCAGAATGATTAAAAAAAAAAGAAAAGAAAAAAACTGGGCTGCTGCACATAGCAGGTTAGACCGGAAATGTTCTGGAAATGACAACCATCTGTCCTGAAAGTTTAATCTCTGAGATGCCAGGAGAGGATGTCCTGGGAGACAGTCTCAGCAATATCATCTAAGGTATTATATCTACATCTACAGTATTTGATTCTTTCACAAGATAGCATTAGTTCTAAAAAGTTTACTTCTGATGCCTCAGGAAAGAATTAGTCATACAATTATAAAAACAGGTAGGTCCTGAATTTAACACAAAAATGCTTTTTGCTTAAATTGCTTCTTACAGTTTAATGACATACTATGGCATAAAAGCTCTGCCACTTCCTTGTCATTAACTCAACTTGCCCAAAGATTTCAAAAGGAGGATGTGACGGTCCTAAGAGTGAACGAGTGACCTGAAAAATATTATATTGTTAACTGGATCATACCTTCGATAGACAGTCACACAAAAGAGGAAACGGAGGACAAGTTTAGCAGACTCATCAAATGTCCTGTCATTCCTCTGTTGAATGAAAATTGCCAGCAGCCTCTCCCATTGGTAACTGGCATGCTTGGCTATTGACTGGAAACTTCCATGATTCCTGGGTTGACAAGGGGAATCTATATTTTTCACTTTGGTTAAGGTAAGCAATCATCTGGGCTAGAAATCTACTCAAAACTTGGTCTCTCCCTTATCAGCAGTTTTGCTGAGATTTCAGTTACTTGTGGTCAACCACAGTCTGAAAATGCTTAAAAAAAACCCCCCAGAAATAAACAATTCATAAGTTTTAAACTGTCTACCATTCTGCGCAGTGGAATGAAATCTTGTGCTGTCCTGCTGTCCGGCCCGGGACATGAATCACCCCGTTTTCCAGTGTCTCCGCGCTGTAGATGGTATCTGCCCGTTAGTCACTTAGCAGCCACCTGGGATATCAGATAAACTCACACTACTGCAGTGCTTGTGTCCAAGTCACCCTTTACTTAATAATGGCCCCAAAGCACAGCAGTAGGGATGCTGGTCATTGAGATATGCCACCGTGAAACAGTAAAGAGCTTACTTTATGTGAAAAGGTGTGTGTATATATATAGGATGTGTAGGGTTTGGTATTATTTGCAGTGTCAGGTATCCACTGGGGATCTTGGAACATATACCAACAGGTAAGGGGACACTACCATGTATCATTACACAGATGCTTCTGGTTGTTCCTTGATCCTTCCCCTTGCCTTATAACCACACTATCTAAAAGTAAAGCTGACCACCAACTAAGCCTCCACTTTTTCAGTTCTGGGGGATTCCATTTATGGAGATTACAATGAAAAGGTGCCTCGTAGAGTTGGGAGCACAGCAGCCCTGCCTAATGCGGGGGCCATAGAACAACCTATGTAAAGCGATGATTCTCTGGGCTTCTGACCAGCTTAGTCTGTTCAGCTTCTAGATCTGGTTAACAGCCACACAGTGATCCTTTTAAAAAGCACATGCCATCATGTCAGCCATTCAATGCCTGATGATCTGTGGGGCCCTAAAGATCTGGCTTGTGCCTGATTCTCCAACCTCGGAACTGTTACTGTTGCCCTGACCATGTTGCTTAATTGGTTGCAGTGTCTTCCTGCACAGCAAAACGTTGTGGGTTCGAGTCCTGACCGGGGCATGCACAGAAGGCAACTGATCAATGTCTGTCTCTCTCTCCCTCTCTCTCAAATCAATAAACAAATATGTTCTCAGGTGAGAATTAAAAAAAACAAAGCAAAACAAAAAAAACCTCTTGCTACCTGAGTTCAAAACCCTGTTTGTAATTCCTACTTGCTAAATGTGTGACCTTGGTCAAAGTATTTAATGTTCCTGAGCTTCAGTTTTCTTACCTCTATAATGGAGATTACATCATTATCTGCCTCATGCGTTGCTCCTATTAAAGGAGTTACTGTATATAATGTGTTTGGCATAATTCCTGGCACACAGTACATACTCAGTATTATTATCATCACTATTACTGTTATTACTATCTTATGATGAATGCGGTAATCATGACTGCAATGTAAGTTTCCAACAACTGAAAGATGCTCCATCTCCTTCTCCCTTCTCTTCCTCTTTATAATGTATTAATATATCTATCAAGCCCATTATGTGCCATGGACTTAATTAGACACTTTATAAACATTATTTTGGTTTCTAACTTATTTTTAGTTTAACATGACATTAACATTATTAATAACAATATTATTATGTCATTAGCACTAGCAGCTAATACTTACTGAGTGTTTATTATGTGAAAGGCATTGTGTTAAGAGTCTTATGTGCTTTCTCTTACTTAATACTCACAGAAATCCTACATGGTTGGTGGTACTGTCATATCATTGTTATTTTTAACTGGTGAGGAAACTGGGCTTAGAGACATTAAATAACTTGTTGAAGATCACGCAGGAACCAAGAGGTAACTCTCTTTTTCATGCTGTCAGCCACTTCATGCCAAATGCATGACAGGCCCACAGGGTTATTCACTGACAGAGCAACACCTGCGGTAAGAAACCGAACACAGTGACGACAGAAGCCCCCAAACAATCCCTTCGAGCTAATCCCAAAAGACCATACATGCAGGACGTCCCTTCTCGGCAACACAAGCCTATCTGCACTTTGGGTTCTCAGGAAAGAAATAGCTGTGGCCCAGCCCAGAATGACCTGGGCAGCGAGGACAAGGTGAAGGCATGAGGGAAAACGCTGCCACCACCCAAGCCTGCATTTTATTTACCTCGTTCTTCCAGACACAGGTAATAAACACACTTGAATTTATCTTTAATATAACGAATGAAGTCTTTATCATATAGGAAAAACAAATGAAAGTTCTGATTTCTATAATATTAAGTTGACTTTTAACTTTTGAAGTGAACATGTAAAACCTTTCCTTTATCCTTGCTCAGGGAGTTGTAATTACATTTTAACTGGTGCTGTTTCAAGAACAATTTTAACCTTGAATTGCAAATGTGTTAGCTGAAAGTGTACATAAATCATTTCAACTTAGTTTTTATTATAAAAATATTATAGAGAATAATTAGTTTTTAATCTGTTGGTTCGAATCAAAGGGAAACTGAAATCTATTCATGCCCATCATGTGCACCAAGAGATCTCATCCACAGAGTCGGAAGAGTACCACTGTCGCTGAGGGGAGAAATGAGAGAAAATCAAAAGTAATAACATTATGTACCTTGAGAAGGCTGATGTGCCCAGTATTTTATGGAGTGGGTATATAATGGCAATTAAACAATACCGTAGTCTGTTAAAAGCATAATAAGAAACTCCAGGATAAGCATTAGGATCTGTAACATCACACCTAAGGTCAAGGACACACTTTAGCTTTACCATACACTTCAGAGGGGACAGAGGAGGTGCTGTTTTGTTGGTTAGTTATTAAACAAGACAATAGTGATGGAATATTACATTCTCAATAGCCTGAAGCCTCCAAAGGTTTAGTTCTTGAAACACGGTTGCAAAAATAAAATCCAAGAATAGCTAGCTAACTACAGACCATGACATCGCCCTCCCCCCGCAGATACAGAGAACTTTTCATGAAGGTGATTATAGAAAGGCTGTCTGCAGAAAGGAAAGGATTTAACCATAATTAACAAAGAAAGCTATCTGGTGTGGATTAATAATGACACCTTTACCCCACCATTTAAAAAACCTTCATTCACATGCACTGCCCATTATGGAGTGTTGGAGTAGAAGCTTTCTGAATGAAGTGACTCATTAGTTATTGTGGTTTTCGGATAAACATTAGAACTGCAGCAGCCAGCAGCCATACATGGCTCTTCCACGAGGAATGTGGCAGGCCCTGCATGTTGAAATAATAATTTCAAAAAAATTGGACTAAATAAAATATGGTAAAATTAATTACACCTGTTTCTCTTTACAGTTTTATTGTCGTTACTGGAAAATTTTAAATGATGTAGATGGTTTTCATTTTATTTATATTGGAAAGCACTGCCCTAGAGCCTTGGTGATCATTTAATAACAGCAATGAAAAACCTGCCCAGGATCTTCTGAGAACTTCCTGTGGTGTGAGGCACCAGCCCAAGCATTCTACATACATCCCATTTCATCTTTATAATGACTCCATATAGTGGGTATCATCACCCCCATTTTACAGATGAAAACCGAGGCAGAAAGTAACAGAGGAGTTGAATAAGTTGTTTGAAGAATGGATCCAGGAGTGGAGTCCCAAGCAGTTTGGCTCCAAATGGAACATGGTCTTAACTCAAAAGAGTTGCTCCACTGTTTATAAGAAAGAGAACAATGGTTTAGAAAACAAAAGTCATTCAAATAAACTTTTCCTATCAACTTCTGCTTATTGTTGGGGGGAAAAAAATCAAACATCCAAAAGCAAACAAACTCGACATATTTAGTGTTTATTGCTTTTTTGAATGAGTCCCCAAGAAGCACATAAATAAAATTCATGCTAAAGATAATTATAGGCAGTGTCATATTAAACTACAGGAAGCAAACGGTCCTGGAAAGGGGAGTCTGGGACAGTCTCTGATGGCCAAAGCACCATCATTTGAGAGCCACTGTTCTAGGATAAAACACATCCTAGGGCACTGGACTCAAGGTGGCCATGTTCTCTGACTGGTCATGAACACGGCGTAGGCAGCTGTCTCAATGTGTCTGCTCCTTCGTCCCCTACACCAGGACTGAGTGTCACCACTTCAGGTGACAAAGTCATGGCATGACTTTTGCTGGTATTAGCAGTAGGTGTTTAATGGAGTCACATAAGTTATCCTGACTGCTGGCCAACAAAGCCTACATGCGACTTCATTAGGGACACCATATTTAGTTCTAGATTGTCGCCAAGTCAGAGCCAGGATTCACTGGCTGCTGGTTTGAATGTCCAGGCAGACTCACAAAAGAAGACAAAAGAAGAAAAAATAAGCAGATTTTCATATTACTCTGCAAGGTTTCAAAGACATCCACATCATACAAGTCAAGAGGTTGTGCCAACCACTGTGTTATATGGTGAACATGCCCACAACCTCACTGTTTCAGGCATGTGCCCTGAGGACACAGAGCACGAAGGGTGAGGACTGGGGATGTCATCTTTCTGAGAGAAGCAACATGGAACTATCTATTCAGCTCTTCTGAATTGGCTATTCACCTTCCTGAAATGAACATGCTGTGCTATCTTCAGAAAGAATGTTGGCAGGGCTGGGGGAAGGTCCAAAGTGATAATACGCTAATACATGGATGGCGAATGCCTTCCTTTCTGAGGCTGACACAGCTGTGACCTCCGTGCCGCTAGCAGCAGGGATCCAGTGTGGCCACATAAAAATGAGCTGTTTTCCTCCCTGGGGAGACAGGCAGGGGGATATATGAAGCTGTGCCTGATAAAGGGAAAGTATTATCTGAAGATGTTTATAGTAAAAACATGGGAAAGCCGTTATGATTAATTTATTTCTTTACTATTTCCTTAAAACAATAATAGCTACAGAGAAGTCATCTATTGAAAGTCAAAGGGCAAAACCCCTTTTATCATTTCTTCTCTTTGAGTATTTGGGTGGCAGGGAGTTTGAGGGTAAACCAACATTAACAAAGAAAGGCCCGGTGACCAAATGTCAAAATGCTTCTAACTGAAAAACACTTGACAAGACATCCAAGCCTAAAACTCGGAAACTGCAATGACACCCAGTGGGTGTCAAAGGTCTTTATTTCTCCCCAACTTAACAACTACCACTCTGTCTCTGCCCTTCATGGGGCCAGACTTGTATTTCTCAACCTCATTATCGCAAGCCTTTGTATGTTTGAAGACAAAAGCAGTTATCTTAATCCACAAGGATTCCTTTTCAAACCCCCTCCCTCACCCCTGAGCATGTAAACATGTGGATCATAATTTTATTTTAATAAAATAATGCTGGCTTCACCATTAGGAAGAAAATGCTTCATAGTTCATTGTCTTCTTGAGGCTGGCAGATCCTATTCAGAAGCCAAATTGCTAGTTTTTCTTTTTTGATAAGAGCAGAATTAAAAGAAAAGAAATCTGAAAGTCAAATGTTTGCCAAGAGCAATGAGATCAAATAAATCTGTTTTGCCTGGGTCCACACCACCTAACCTTGTCAGTGGGATAATCTGTCTCTCCTGTGTGTAGCTCCTCCTGAACAACCTGCTCCATTTACTCCCAGAGGGGCAAGCCCGATGTCTCAGGGCACTACCCAGCAACTCTGCTGCTTGATTCAAACTGGGCACATGACTCAAGAGCCAATCTGTCGGCCAAAGTCTACTGGATCTAACTTCTTGAATACTATCTGATAAAAGACCAGATTGTTGTCAGTTGGTAGCTGACCCTTAAGTTGAAAGGTCAAGTGATACTAGAATAACCATATGGGGCAAAACAAACAAACAAACAAACAAACAAAAAACTGGGAGAGAAGAAACCAGAATTTTGCAAAAGTACAGAATCACAAAGCCATAGCAGAAACTCCAAGATTTGCCTGTGTGGCCCTTGAAAGAGAGTAAAGCATATACCTCAGTTTCTAGTTACATTCCTGGTCACGACGGCTTCATCTCAGGATGGCCCTACTATGGTTTCCTGAAAATACTCCCTTTACATAAGCTACTTTAAGTGGGTCTTTGTTTCTTATATCCAAACAGACCTGACCAGCACAACATCTGACCCTACTTCCCCTACTCTCTATTCCCTATTTTCTCTGCTTTTGGTAGGTAAATCTTCACACTTTTTTCCAGGCCAGCCAGGTTCATAATCTTGTTGCCAGTGCTTTCAGTTACATTACTGATATTACCATATCATTCCAAAACCTACCCCTTCCCTGTACTATATCTCTGCCCCTAGCTGTCAAGCTCTAGGGAGGCATTTCTATGAATGGCCAAATAGGAACCTTCCATTTTTAGGCACTGCTGGTTAATGGCTCAGATCACCTTTCTTAGAAATCCTCCCTATTGTTCTATTTTCTGGAATTATGGAGAACAAACCTATGCTTCTGCTACCTCAGTGTATGCAGCACTGTTTGATGATGAAAATAATCCGTCTAAGAATTTTCCCCTTTCATCTGCTGTTCCCGATGAGGTAATTTCAACGCTCCTAATTCCGCTGGAACTCCTCTTCCTCTGGCATTGCCCTCAACCACATACCCGTTTCAGCAATTCCTACCCACAGTTATTGGCTCAGCCTAAATTCACGTTCTCGTGGAAACTGCCCAGGACATACTCAGAGATAAGCAGTTCACTATAGCGGTTAGCAACACTGGTACTGAAATTAAGACAAACCCAGGCTTGGTTTCTGGCTTCAACACTCATGAACCATGAATCCTTGGGCATGTTATCCTGGCTGTCCACACCACAATGTCCTTAATGTGTCCACTCTTAGTGCCATGCCCATCTCTCAATGTTGTTTTGCAATTTAACTGAACATATGTAAAGCACTAGTAGTGTGCTTGATATATGCAAAACATTCAATCAAGGGTGTTTTTCTTTTATTTCTTCACGTACGTAAATCTCTCTTTTCTGAATGTTTAGTAGGTTCAGTGGTTCTGAGGATGATCTTTGGGAGCAAACACCACGGCTTGGTAATTGGTTGTATGACCTTGGGTAGTTCAGTGTCTCCCCTCTATGAGGTGCAGGTACAAACAATAGCTACCTCATGAGACTGCTGTTCATGAGGATGACATGTGTTAACACATATCAGGGGCTCAGAAGAGTTCCTGGCACAAGATATCACTGTCACTGAGGACAGCTGTTAACTCCTCAAGATTGAATACTTACACAATCCTTGATTTCATGGCTGCAATTCTCTTTAGCTAGTTAATTTGTAGCTGAAAAACAATGTTTTATATTTTACAATTCTTAGGTTCAAAAACATGTTTGTAAGAAAGAATGAAGGAATCAATGAGGACCAGAATATCCAAAATTTAAAAAAAAAATCCTATCTAGCAATGTTAGATAGTTAAGACAAGACAAAACAAACAAACACTGAAGCCCCATGTTGGGGCTGAATATCTACCTGGTGATAAGAGATGGGGACAGGCTTCCGAAAGACTATCCACTCCACAATTTCGCTACATGGTGGGGTCGTCAGAGAACCTGTGTACCGGTAATAGCTGCCCAGGGATGCAGGCAGGAGGTCCCGGAGGACGAAAGGATCCAGAAACGTCTCCTTCTCTGTTGAAGGGAAGAGGCAAAAGAAAAGCACAATGGTAAGTCGCACCACGTTGCAGACACAAAGGGAAATCCTCTGCGTGCGGGTGCCACATCACAAGCCTTCGGTTTGTGTACTCCCCCCCAAAGCACTAGCACTTGGTGGTGGGAAAGCCACAGAAAACAAAAGAGTGTTTCTTTCCCAGGCGTGTTCTGAGGCACTGGCACTGCACCGTATTTCATGAAAAACATGTTCCGTGATGAACAACACTGGGCAACTGCAGTTGCTCTCTAGATCCCCAGGAGATGGAAAAATACAAGCATAGTAAAGTCTCTGAACAGTGCTGCCAAGAAGCAACGGGCTTGACTTTGTTTACCCCAAACCTTCACAGTCTTGTTTCACCAGAGGACACTTCCCTATCTGATACTTAAGAACAAAAAACCAGTAGAGCAAACCTTGGGGAATCCATGAGAGAACTGATGTTAAAAAAAAACCAAAAACCTGTACGTCAGCAGTGAACTGCAGCTCCAAAGTCAGTTACATCTCATTTTGATTTCACCCAAGGCCTATGGAAATTAAAGTAAAACCTAACGAAGGAACAACCCTAAACTGATAAAATGGTGGCCCTGAAAACAGGCTTCTTTCTTTTACAAAAGTGCAAGTATCTTCCCTGAAGTAGAAGGAATGATGTTTAAGCTGAGGCCCAACAAAGATGCCCCACAATAACTCAGTGAGAAAAGCAAGGTACAGAAGGGTCACAGAGCTTCTAAGTGGCAAAGCTGGGATATGAACCTATACATGTGGATACCAGAGCTTGCACGATCTAATTCAGCTGAAGAAGAAGCTGAAGTGACCTAGGTGAATACTGATGGGTGGGGGGCAAAGGAAGAAGAGAGCACTTCTGGCCTTGGGAATGGCACATGCGAAGGTCAGAGGCAGGAGGGAATAGCGCACCAGGGATTAGGGCTCCGTGTTATAACTCCCAACCAGGCTCAGCAGGTCATCCAGCTTCTTTCAGAAAGTGGAGTAGTTTCCAGTCTCTACCTGAGTCTCCAAAGGTCTAGCCCTGGCCTGAATTTAAGTTTGGGATGCCCTCCTCATCCCTTTTAGGCTATTAGAGTCTTGCTAATGACTTGCCTTAACTCCTTAATGGCCTACACTCTGCCTGGGCCCCGCATTCCTGGGGACTTCAGGGACCCCGGTTACTTCACGGACACAGTTGTGCCTAGAGAAATATTTTTCCTAAGTGTCACCCCTCCTCCCTCTTTTTTCTTGCATGAAAAACAGTTGTGCAGATGTGTATTCCTAAACCCAAGAGGTCTATGTAACTGGAAACGATGTAAAACCTCCAACAGAAATCAGCTATATAGAATAATTAAAATTGCATTTCCTTTTAGTAGAGATTGGTTAAACAAAACAACACTTACTATGTGCCAGGCACTGTTCTGAGTATTACATGTTGAAAACATTTAAACAGCTCTTAATGTATGTGACAGGCCTAGTTCTGAGTGCGTTACATGGGCTAATTTCTCTAATTACTTAAAATGTTACTTAAAACGGTTCTGTGGAGTAGGTCCTATTAGTACTAATACTTCACAGAGCTGGAATGCAAAACCAGGTAGTTTGGAATCCAGACTTCAGTTATTCTTAAACCATCACTGCACTCTCTCACTTCACCACCCTATGACTACACACTTTTAATACCACAGTTTCACACCTGTGGAAATCAAGGCATAGAGTAGTTAGATAACTAAGCCAAGGTCAGTAGGGAAAAGTGAAGAAACAGCGGTTATCCATGAGGCTCAGATACTTTGGCTGGTTCTTATGTAGGTCTTCAATTAACTTTTTAAAAGGAAAAATTAAATATAAACAATAAATGCCAAAGTCCTCAAATCATAGGGCTCTATAATCAAAATGACAAAAGGGTTTCTGTTAGACAAAATGCCGGACATAATGGAATTGTCCCTCTGCCCACTGGCAAGTCTGGGCTTTAATTTAAACCTGGTTCCCAGAAGCCTCACGATGGGGGGGATCTCTGCAAGCGGGCTTGGCCGGGACAGGTTTGGCTAAGAAGAGGAGCTATTTTGGCCTTTGCTTGTACTTCCGGGGCGGTGTAAACAGTTAACACAAGGCCTGACACAACTGAGGGTGCTTAGGGCCTGACATTGAAAACCAGAAAATCACCACCTTCATTTCTCCCTCGTGTTGAAGGTGAACGTGACTTCAAAGCGCAACATACAACCTGCCTCGGCATCAGGGGCTCCAAACTAAAGAAGCAGAAAATCTTTAGTTTTCCCGGAGGGCCTGACCCAATATTAGGGTTGCAGTTTAGAATGCTGCACACAGACAGGAAGTGACCAGATAGTCCCTGCAAGCTCCACGGAGGCAAAGCCCCGGCCTGGGGTGCCCACTTGAGGCAGAGGCCGGGGCTTAAATAAATAAATAAATAAATAAATAAAGCAGAAACACCTGTGCTACCAATCTCAGGAGACTAGATTTCAAAAGAGAATCCTGTTTCAGCAGGACTGGGAAAGAAAGTTCTTGTATAAGCTCGCCAATTCAGCAGGGACTCATGCAAACTGCAGCTGTGACACTCGTTACAAATGCAGAGGGCTTCTCTGTCCTTGACCAGAGCCCAAGGGCAGGCTCTGGCTTTAACTGATGAGAAGGTGCAATCAGATGGGTGGGGGGGGGCGGGCACACCTGGTGAGGGCACAGCGAAGGCGGCTTTGCTCTAGTTCTTCCCACCACTGTCACTGCCCTTGGATCTTAGAGCTCTGAGATCTGGAAGGTCACTAGACAGCCCTAGTGCTCCAGGAGTAAAAGAACCCTTTCTTTAAACAAAATCTTACACAGGAGCCAGGCAACTCGAATGGCTGAACACCAGCCACCAGGGCTGAAGCTAAGCTGGGAAACCAGGGATACTGAAAACCGCTACTTTAGTCCAATTCTTTAATTTTACAACTCGGGAAATGGCAGGCCAGGGTGAAATAATGAAGCCAGAGTAAAAAAAATGGAGAATGTAGACACTTGGATGGGATTCTTTCTTCAAGGAAACCCCTTAGAATCTGGAAACAGTAAGCTTGGGAGCAGGAAAAATCCCCTTGTGCTGAAAACCAAAATGGAACCACTGCCCTCCTCACCACACCTCATTTCTCCATCCTTCCAGGGACCGTTAAAGAAAGCAGATTCTCAGTTTGCTCGTCCAAATCCCAGCTCTCCACCTGTGACCTGTGTGATCTCAGTTACCCAAACCTTCCCAGGGTATTGTGAAAATTTAGTAAATAATTACAAGAAAGGGGTGCAGGAAGAGCTTGGAACATAGTAAACATGTATAAACAATAATACTATTCTTATTTTAATTACTACTTGTATTATTATTATTCCTCTAAACTACCAAGGCCTTGCCATGTACATCTTACATAACCATGTACTTCCTTTAAGTTGCTTGTGTATGTGTCTTATTTTTTAAAAACTGGATTACCAGTGCTTTACAGGAGCATCATATCTGACGTATTCGTCAGTGACCTAAGCAGTATAGGTTAGAATTTTTGAGTTTTCATTGCCAAAGCTCGAGCATGGCTTTGGAACCAACTGCCATTTAACAGCTGTGTGACCCTAGATAAAGATCTTAACCTCTCAGGTACTTTCCTTATTCTACCAGGATTGCTGTGAAAATTAAGCAATTAATAAATGTAATAAATGTAAAGGGCTTAGCACAGTGCCTTGTAAACCCTGATTTATCAAGGCAAGCACTTGGCTGAGAGCAGGCCGGCTCATACTGTGTTTTAAGCCAGGGATTAGCAAATGTTTTCTGTAAAGTGCCAGATAATAAATATTTCAGATTTTGGATGCCAAGAGGCAAACATCAAAGATGTTATATAAGTACCTATATAACTAACACATTTTCACATCCTTATTAATGTTATTCAAAATGCTAATAATCACTAAGGACAATTTTTAAAATATGGGTCTTCTATAATAAGAATGAAATCCTTTTTGGGAAAAAAGCCATTTCATTTAATTAGGGTTCAAATATAAGAACCATTCTTAGCTTAGAGGCCATACAAAAATAGGCAGTAGAATTGATTTGGCCCTCAGGCCACATTTTACCTCCCTTATTTTAAGATATGGTGGAGGCAAATGTTAGAAAGTCACCTTGATAGTCATATGTTCAGGTGCCTCCATCACTAACGTTAATTTCTTTTGTGAAAATACATTATAGAATTAACTCTTGAGTTGTGTTCTTTCTCCCTTGAGTTTTTCAAGTTCAAATATAACATCAATTTTTACTGATCTTCCTGAGAATATCATTTCCTGCTCAGTCCCATAGGCAGCGCTCTGCTGACAAACAGGGTGCTTATGATGCTTAATTCCAAGTCAGAAACAATTTTAGAAATGGTAGTCCTGTATTTCTAGTACTGTCCACAAAGCTTACATAAGCCACAAGGCACTCAACTAACTGGACCCACAACTGGGAGTTCCTGAGTACAGCCCCAGGAAGAAGGAAGAATGCACTTTTCAGCTAAAAACTCAAACTGTTGCGCTAAGGAAATCTGAATAAATGTAGATATTGTAGAGCGGGGAGAAGTGCTAGAACCAGATCTCCTAGATTTGAATCCTAACATGTCTACTTAAAGGTCTGATCTAAGACAAGTTATTGAACCTTCCTGTAATTGAACCCTCATTTGTAAAATGAGATTCTAATACTATCAACCTCATAAGGAGGTTTAGAGCATTAAATGAATTAACAGACTTCTAGCCAAGATGGAGGTGTAGGTAGATACACTTCGCCTCTTCATAAAATCATAAGAAGGGTAACAACCAATCTAAAAACAAAAAACAACCAGAACTGCCAGAAAATTGAACTGTATAGAAGAAACATTCATTCAGACAGGTAGGAGGCGCAGAGAAAGGCAGCTGGTCAGGAGAGGACATGCAGCGAGCCAGCAGCAGCAGCGGGTGGAATGGGTGTCCCACAGTCATTTGCAATGCATAAGAACCAGGAGGGACAACTGGAGAGTGAGCTACCCCAGCCCCAGGCCAGACCATGCAGCCCACGGTTCCAGCGCTGGAAATATAAAGCCTCATAACCCTGGCTATAAAATCCAGTGGGGGTTGTGGCAGCAGAAGAAACTGCTGGTCTCTCAGGAGAATCTGTTTGAGGAGCCCATGGGGTCCTAGAACATACATAAGCCCACTCACCCGGGGAATCAGCACCAGGGAAGCAGCTGGAAGGATGCCAGTCACTTTCGGGAAATGGAGGAAGTGACTGAAAATGGGGTGAGAGCCAAGCAAGTTGCATTGTTCCCTCTCTGACCCCTCCCTCACATACAGCACACCAAAGCAGCGAAACAGTTTGCCCTGCCCTGGTGAATACCTAAGGCTCTGCCCCTTAGAATGTAACAGGTGCACCAACCTGGAGAGTCAAAGCAGCTCTACATAATACACAGAAACACAGGGAGGCTGCCCTTTTGAGAAGACAAAGAAATATGACCCAAATGAAAGAACAGATCAAAACTCCAGAAAAATAAAATTAGTGACATGGAGAGAGCCAACATATCAGATGGAGAGTTCAAAACACCGGTGATCAGGATGCTCAGAGTAATGGTTGAGTATGGCCACAAAATAAAGAAAGAAGTGAAGGCTATGCAAAGTGAAATATAGGAAAACATATAGGGAACCAACAGGGAAGGGAAGGATGCTGAAATTCAAATCAATGATTTGGAACACAAGGAAGAAATAAACATTCACCCAGAACAGAAAGAAGAGATAAGAATTCCCCCCCAAAATAAATAAATAAGTAAAAATAATGAGAGGTTTAGGACCTCTGGGACAACTTTAAATGTACATTTGAATCATAGGGGTGCCAGAAGGAGAAGAGGAAGAGCAAGAAATTGAAAACTTACTAGAAAAAATAATGAAAGAAAACTTCCCCAATCTGGCAAAGGAAATAAACATACAAGTCCAGGATGCTCAGGGAGTCCCAAACAAGTGGGACCCAAGAAGGAACACACCAAAACACATTATAATTAAATTACCCAAGATTAAAGATAAGGAGAGAATCTTAAAAGCAGCAAGAGAAAAGCAGACAGTTACCTACAAAGAAGTTTCCATAAGACTATCAGCTGATTTCTCCAAAGAAACCTTACAGGCAAGGAAGGTCTGGAAAGAAGTATTCAAAGTTATGAAAGGCAAGGACCTATATTCAAGATTACTCTATCTAGCAAAGGTATCATTTAGCTGGAAGGGCAGATGAAGTGCTTCCCAGACAAGGTAAAGCTAAAGGAGTTCATCATCACCAAGTCCTTATTATATGACATGTTAAAGGGACTTATCTAAGAAAAAGAAGATCAAAACTATGAAGAGTAAAATGACAACAAACTCACAACTATCAACAACTGATCCTAAAAAAACAAAAACAAATACAAACTAAGCAAACAACTAAAACAGGAACAGAATAATAGAAATGGAGATCACTTGAATGGTTATCAGTGGGGAGGGGGAAAGGGAGAATGGGGGAATAGGTGCAAGGAATATTAAGCACAATTGATAGGTACAAAATAGACAGGAGGATGTTAAAAACAGTATAGGAAATGGAGAAGCCAAAGTATTTATATGTATGACCCATGGACATGAACTAATAGGGTGGGATTACTAGAGAGAATGGGGGTACCGGGAGGAGGGGGGCAAAGAGGAAAAAAATGAGACAACTGTAACAGCATAATCAATAAAATATAATTAATAAAAAATAAAAGATAACAAGCCAAATAATTTACACAGAAGAAAAATAAATGAATTAACATTAGTTACAAGCTTAGGCATAGGATAAGCACATATAAGTGCTTGTTAAATGAATCTTATAAAAGGGCAGTTTGACTTCAAACCCATCTTGATCAGAGCAGTCTGTCTCCAACTTTTATCCTAATTAGTAATTTGAATTCAAAACATTCCTATCCCAGCCACTTAACTAGTTGAGAAAAATATTTGAAACACTCTATTTAAACTACCACTCATTCCATTATACCATAATGAGCAGGTACTGTGCATTACTAGATAAAAGAATTGAAAAGAAATGAATCTCATATTCCACTTTCAAGGATCCCAGTGCTGTACTCAGACAATATTATATTTTAATAATTAATTGTTCAAAGAGAAAGATGAGGAACAGGGATGCTAAATTCAAAGTTATTCAAATTGCAAAAATGAATAATGTATGACTTTTATATTAAATACACACTGTATTAAGCAGTCTACATTTCACCCAACTGTCTTTCATTTTTAAGCATTTTGAACGACAATATGAACAATCGGGGAGGTTTATTTAGAAAAAGAAATACCTATTTGAATGCAAAAGGAGTATATCTGAAGATAATTAATTTTTCTTATCAATTAGAAAATTCTGCATGAGGCTTTCAAGTCATGGTCAACCATTAAACCCAGCATGGCCCAGTTATCCTGGCATTTTCCTTTCAACATTAAATCATATCTGGCTCGAGTCCGTTCAATTTCTTATTTCTGATAGCAGTGCCAGGAGGCAATCTTTAATTAAAGAAAATTTTAAAGATTCAAACATACATAATTGGATTAAAAATGTGATCACTAAAACATTAGATAATAATCATCTGATTGATTGCCTTTTTTTAGTGTGTTAATAACCTAATATTTTCAATGTGTTAGTTCTGTAAGGAAGAAGAAAGCCCTTTATATGCTATGATGAACAATCAATGTATAGACAAGACCTATGTATGCAGTAACCAAGAATTATGAAATTACTCTGAAAGTACACATGCACAATGGAAGGTGTATGGACTGAATGTGGTGATCTTTTGAGGAAGAACATCCATGCCCCCCCAAAACAAGGAATCAACCAATTTTAGGGAAGTGTAGACGATAAACTAACAGAAAGCCCAAGCTTCTATTTTTAGCCAATGATCGTTTAGTTTCTCAGGATTTCCCAAAACTTTTTAAGAAAAAACTATTAATTTTTCCTTAAATACTTAAAATTACTGGGGTAGGGCTGGACTGCTTCGTGACAGGGAGGGTACGGAGGGAGCGACTGTGAAAAAAGCTGGGTATCAGGTCTCTCTAAATGGGGGAGGAAGATTTATGACACTGCTCCTCATAAATCACAAGGCTTGTTAAATGTAGTTTCTGGTCCAGTTAAATCCGAGGAGAGCGCTGAGATTCTGCATTGGTGATAATGCTGACTACACTCAAGTAGGCAGTTTCTATGAGGACTGTACCAATGGACTCTTACACCCTCTGCAGCCTCATCCACTGCTACTTTGCGACTCTCGTTAGAGCCACCCGCTGTTCCAGATCACACTGCCCCCGGGCCTTTGCACTGGCTCTTCACGCTGCCCCAAACATTTCTTCACTGTTCTCTATTCATGGCTGATTGTTTTTACCAAATGCCTTTCAGCTGCTAATGACTTAGTCCTGTTAGAATTACATGTTCCTCAATGAGGTCTCCCCTGATTACTGTTTAGAAAATGGCAGTTTTAAGGGCAGGCTCATTAAGAAGGAAACATCTGATTAAAAACATGAAGGCGGAAGTGAACCACGTGACTACCCTGGGAGAACATTCCAGGCAGACAGAAAAGCCACTGCTGTGCAAAGGGATTCTGCCTATTGTGTGGCCTTAATGAACTGAACAAGAGGGAAAATAGAAGAAAAAGTTCAAGAGCCCAAAATATGAAAAGCTCTAGGAGGAAAAAAATCAGCTGCTGGTTAAGTACAGTTGGAATTTGGCTAAAAATTGTAAGGTTGCCGAAACACTAGACGTGGAGCCAGCAGCAGTGGGTTAATTCTTGTCCAGATGTGAATGGATTCTGTGATCTGGGAGCAGCAAGGGGTCTGACTGGCTGGTGACAACACAGGAGCCAGAAGTGGGAGATCAGGATAGAAAGAAAGAGCCTGAGGACCAGACCCAGGGATTTTAGGAA
Source organism: Pteronotus mesoamericanus (assembly GCF_021234165.1). Lineage (NCBI taxonomy): Eukaryota > Metazoa > Chordata > Mammalia > Chiroptera > Mormoopidae > Pteronotus > Pteronotus mesoamericanus. The sequence goes on along the minus strand of NW_026555321.1, from coordinate 45,593,521 downwards.
GCTGGCATCTAGAAACCATCAAGGAGGTCAGAAAGCATTAGATGCGAATTAAGACGCTGGTGAGGCCTCTCAGAGGGAGCTGAGGAATTAATTTTATGATTTAAATACAAGCAAAGATATATCTGGGTGCTGAATATCAGGCATATCTTTGGTCATCAGTAAGGATGATAAAATTGGACAGACAGGGCAATGGAAATGGAGCTGGCCTGTTTTCAAGGTGTAGCTAACTACAAGGCTTCATGAGAGGTGATTTTAAGGTAAAAGCACTAGGTTGACGTCATGAGGAGATCCTAGGGAAGTCACCCAAGGACCACAGAGAACTGTGGGGCTCCAAGAGTTTCAAAGGATGCCAGTTACACTTCATTTTACAAAAGAGGAAAATGAGGTCCAGAGAGGGAAAGTGACTGCACCAAGATTACACAGTGAGGTTGGGAGATAATCTGGGTTTCCCGATGCAGAAACGTTCTCCACCAGTGGGCAGAGATTAAATGCACAACCCTTGGCTTTTCCTACTAGTCCAGAGAAAATGCTAGAGGCTCATAATATGGCATGAATAACCAGTATAATTACGAGTGACTTGAGAGGGACAGGGTCCACTTTATTAATCAGTTTCCTGTATTCAAGCACCCACAGAGGTACTCCAAGATCATGAAACAGTTTAAAGACATCTAGCGTCCTTGAGTTTACTGGTGGTTTCAGTTGGCCAAATACGGCATTTTGATTTAATGGTTGATGTTTGGATGAAACATATGTTGACATTTGTCTTTCCAAAAAGAAATTATACAAAGAACAGAGTCTTGTCAACGACTAAGGAAAGGAACATGACATTTAAATGATACAGAGTCACACAGTGACAATAACCCAATGTTATCCCTGAACAGTTCCATTGCTTGCCTCTATCTCCATAGTTCTGGTGGCATAACTGACGGTGTTGTGTACATTCTTTTAGCTTCCTTTTGATGCCCAGTCAATGACCTAATTCACAGACGGGAAACTGAGACACGTAAGAGTTAAGTGACTTTGAAAATAATCAGGAAGTTAGTCAACGCTTGAAATAGAAACTGTCCCAGAAAAGCTGGGAAAAGAATGCATTTGAGTCCAGTAACTCTGGGCTCAAATCATCACTCTGCTGAATGAGCTGGGACAAATTAGCTAATTTCTATGAACCTCAGTTTTCCCATCTTTCTAATGGGATTAAAAATTCCTTTCTCACGGGGAGGCGTGGTGTAGGGGGGCTTCTGGTTAAATAAGGCTAACAACAATTAAAAAAAATAAAAGACTATACAGACCATCCCAGCCAGGCCAGACACACAGCCTGGGGATAACAGAAGAGAGGCTGCTGCTTCTTTCTTTCATCTACTTTCTGGTCCCTTATCCACTACATTTTCCCTGATCTCACAGGACTCCCTTCATCAAACCCCAAATCACCTTTTTTACCATCTTCATCATTTCATGTCATTTTTGTATGACCCAACCAAGTCAAGCAGCATGATTCTATTTCAATAGCCAGATAGTGAGGGAGACAACTCAGAGCTCCACAGTCATTTCCTTCTTGCCACACGGCCTCCCTGCTCAAGTCAAAAAGTCACAAGAGCAATGCTGGTGGTGGTGGGAGTGCTGACCTGCACCAGGTACAAGCACACACAATAAGGCTCTAACTCCTCAGGACGGACCAGGAAGACTGGTACTATTATTACCTCATTATACAACTGAGAAAACTGAGCCACAAAGAGCTTAGGTGATTTGAGCAGGTTTCACAGCTGGTGAAAAGCAGAACTGGTACTCAAACCCGAAGTACCAGTGGTATAGCAGAGGCCTGTGCTCACAACACTGCCTCTCCTATACCATGGGGATATACGTGTAGCAGGGTAAGAAAAACACACAAGTAGTCTCAAGGGCTTTAGCAAACACTCTTGCAATAGGTAACTTGAGACATATTCTTATCCTCTAGTTGCTCTCCACATCCTATTGAAACAACCAGGAAAAGGACATTTCCCTGGGCTCTTGTCACTTTGTTCAAATGATAAAATATTGACAGAGAACACTGGCCAAAGGAGAACCAGCCTCAAATTCATATTTAACCCAAAAGGAATCACATTTGAAGTTCTTTTCTGCCTTAACCCTATTGTTAACAACACTATTAATGATATAACAGAAGCCACACAGCATCCCATTTCCTGGCTCTAGCTAAGAAAAGAAATGGAAATAGCTAACATCTGTGGTGGAGGTTCTGACACACCAAAACCCAGGAAGCTGTGGAAGTGGCCTAAGTGCTCCTGTTTCTAGAAGATTTTGAGATCAAAAGTGTTCAGATAAGCATCTGCCCCTTCCTGGATCCATAAAGAAACATGAGCCAATTAGTCAAGACCAAGGTGCTGCATATTTTTAGCACACTTCAAAAAAGTTCTATATATTTAACTGATGAAAACGTAAACTTCATATGGGAAATTCTGTCACATATTAAGATGTGCAAAATTACCAGCGGGCTGTAGATAATACAACACTAGCTTTCTCATTCAAAAGGGAGGCAATAATTCGAATGATTTCTTTTTTAAAGATAAACACTTAAACAGAACCCTCTTTAATTCAGTTGAAAGACATTTTGATCACATGGCGATTTGGGCAAAATCAGGTCCACCTCCATAAAACCTATCAAACAATAAGTAAGCGCCTGAGTTGGGTGTTTACATCATCCTAAAATAAACAAGCCACTGTGAGAAGACAACAGAATTGTAGAGCTACTATATAGACAAGGCAGGGTTGACAAACATTTTGTGTAAAGTGCCAGAGAGTAAATATTCAAGGCTTTGCAGGCCAGACAGTGTCAGTTTCACAACTACTCTACCCTTGTGGTGTGAAAGCAGTCACAGACGATACATAAACAAAGGAGTGTGGCTGTGTGCCAATAAAACTTTACTTACAACAATAGATTGCAGGCCAGATTTGGCCCACAGATTGTACTTGCTGACCTGTGATTCAGAGGACAGTGAACACATGCCAGACACCCTCCCGATAGGTACTTCCCTTGTCTTAAAGCAGCTGGCTTTAATACCCACTAGGCAGGTACTCTCATTAGCCCCAAGGTGGAACCTCAAGGAAAGAGCGGTGCAGCAATTTGTACAGGATCACACAGCTCCCAAGTTCGAGAGCCAAAATTTCAAACCAAAGAGACTAAACCCTGAAGCACTGCTTCAGATTCCTTGTTCAGTGGTGTTAGCAAAATTCCTTTTCTTGAACACTGTTCCATAATGTAGTCTTTGTACAAAAACTCAATCCAAAGTTTCAACTGCTTATTCATGTGCACATGAGATTACGTTCCAGGCAAATAATATTAGTCTTTTTGACCTTCAGCACCAAGAATGGCAAGACAAAAATAAAAAATAAAAAATAAAAAACAAAAAGAAAAAAAAAATATCTCATAAAGTTAAAATTTTCATAAACCAAAGGGAAATCTTGTTCATCAGCTTACCCTCAACACCTTAACTAGCCCTTATTAGGCACTGGATGGAGGGGAGGATGAACAGAAGCAATGATTATATGAGCCTAAAGTACACATACACAAAACAGGCAAGAATCCCTCAAACTCTTTAACTCATCTCTGCTTTATTTTCTTGCTGTTGAATTATAAAGATGCCGACTACTATTTCTGCCTAATAACTTATTTTTTTCCCAAAGTCCCTATTCTAAGATTTGTCCTCCTCTTCCAAAGTCCCTATGAGATATATTTTTTTTGAAACTAGTCATTTAGCCTAGGAAGGAAAGTTTATGCCACGATGTTCGACCCCAGGGATAATTGCAATGGGCTGGAATGACTGACAGAACATGGTCTACATTATTTCTTCACTTGCCTCTTCAACAGTCTATATGTTAACCTCAGTGAAAGCAGAAAGATGTGGGTGGTGACTCTGACCGAGAGCTGAGAGGAAGTGGTCTGGGAATAATGAGGACCCCTCTGAAAACACAAAGACCTAGTTTAAGTCCATCAGCCATTTGCTTTACTTGCCATTCTGCATATTGGGAGCCATGATAGTTGTACCTCAGGGAGTTTCTGGGGGTTTCAGTGATGCCTGTTGGGCTAATTAGACCCTCACTTAGTACCGAGCCAGTGAGCACCAGCACAGCAGCAGCAAAGGGCTTTGGTTTTAGTCCTGTCCCCTGACACCCAACCCCCTTGATTTCTGAATTCCTTTTTCTAAATTCTGAAAAGAGATATTAGCTTCCCAATTCATCGCTGAATGATATAGCCCCAAGGCAGCTGCAGTCTTTTCCCTGGCCTGCTAGGGTGACTCACTGTAAAAGTTTCTTAGAAAGTGCTGTCACTCCCCTCTTTGCTTGTCATGAGGCCACAGGGTACTTGATGTGTCCCACAGGAAAGCAGTGTCTGAACTTCCTACTTTGTAAGGATAGCCATTGTCTTCTTTGATTGTAATACTCAATACACATGCAGAAAGGTGCACAAAACATAAATGTGCTGTTGACAAATGATCAGGTGGACCCTGGTACAACCACTACTCAGAACAACAGGAACACTTACCACCCTTCCTGGTCTACCAGTCTAGACCCTTTTCACGTTTCCTTCACGCCCAATGAAGTAACTACCAGCTTCTTCTTTAAAAAGGAGCAGTAATTTGCATTTCTTTTAGTTTTCCACCTATATGTGCACCCCTAAACAACATTGGTTAGGGTTTCTCATTTTTTGAACTTCAGTTTGAGGAATACTCTATATATTCTTCAGAGTCTTGCTTCACTTCACGGTTCTCAAATGCCCATGAGGATGAAAGGCATATTGGGTGAAATGTTCTATTGTATGACTATGTTGTACTGTATTTATCCAGCTTGCTAACAATAGCCATTTGGGGAACTTCTAGGTTTGGGCAGTTAGGAAAAAAAATGCCACAAACATTTTCTTATACTTCCCATGGGATGCTTATATCTGAGCTTCTGTAGGGACGCACACCAGAGATCAAACCTGCAACCTAGGCATGTGCTCTGACTGAGAATTGAACCCACAATCTCTCAGCTTTGGAACAACGCTCCACCCAACTGAGCCACCCCAGCATGGGCCTGTCAGGATTTTTAACAATTAACTACTTGGTTTGTGCTGCTAGATTATTTTTGAGCTTTGTGCATATAATATCTTTGAGAAATTAATGTATAGTATATATGGGCTATTCTTTAATTTGCCAATACTCAAATGCATATATCTATGGGGTGTTTTAATATTATATTGTTATGTTATACCTCCAGATCAAGATACACACTATTTTTATCACCAAAGAAAACTCCCTCATATCCCCCGCTGTATACCCCTCCACCCCTCCTTTCGGACTGTTGTCATCATGGGTTAGTCTTGCCTGTTCTTGACCTTCACATCAATAGAACATGCAGTATCAAGTTTGTATAAATCAAGTAGCTCATAATGTTTAATTGCTGGGTAATAATATTGCCTGGTATGAATATATTACAACTTGCATATCTGGGCTCCCACTGGTGGACATTTGGGCTATTTCCATTTAGGGACTGTTATGAACAAAGCTCCTGTGTACAAGTCTTTTGTGGATATTTTCCCTGGGTATCTACCTATACGTGGAATTGCTGGCTCAGAGGGTAAAACAGCAGAAATGGCCACATGGCCTTCGAAAGGCAGCACTGCCTGCACCGCCCCAGCAGTCGCCATGGAGCGAGGGTCAGAAGCACCACCGCCCAGGGCTGGTTTCTTTTTATGGAGTGTATCTGTGGCCAGGGACACCAGGGTAGTTAAGATAAGGGCCACCCACTGCTTTAGAAGGAATTCAGATTGCTCCAGGTCTAGAGTCTCCCAGGATATTACCGCTTGTAGAAACCTCCATTCTAGCAGGTGGGCAGATGAGGTGGCACCAGCTCTGAGCACCACAGGAAAATGACGCCTGGCTGGGTAGTCACTTGACAAATTTACTTCATCTCTCCCCTTCCTGCTAGATGCCTGGATTGACTCTAGATGTTCTATGACTTTGTTCATAGATTTGGGGAGGTGATGATGAGTACCCCAGGGCAGGAGAGAAAAGTTGTGGAAAACATCACTGAAGTGAGCCCAGTGAATAAACTAGTCAATTAGGGAAGCTACTCTGCAAGAAAACTTTGGACCTTGTCATAGCCCCAAATTCTAATGCGTGCTAACAACAAAAGATTCCAAGAGCCTCATTTTGTGACATTCAGTCATGGGTGTTCTCAGGTGATAATTTATTTGTACTTTCACTGATAGTTTTCTCATAAGCCTGGGAAGGAAGGACAGGAAAACAGTATCCAAGGCAATTTCTAACTGCCTGTCTCATCCACGCCTCCCCCCACCTACACATTTTCTCTGAAAGAGAAATAAAACTTCTTGCTCACCAAAGGGGCACATTTGGGAAGAGGGAAGTGATGGCAAGGAAAAGACAGGAAAAGAGGGACAGGACAGGTAGTCAATGCTCAACAACCATACAATCACTACCAGCAAGTTTCCTTTCAAAAGTATCAGTTGTCTTCTTAGACAGCTGACATGAGGGAGTGGTTAGTGTTTCAATGCCTTTTGATGGTATTCTAGGATATGTACACAGAGAGCCTACTGGGTTTTCTTTGGGTGAACACTATGAAAGAGAATAAAAGTAGGTAATTCAAAAAATTGAAAGAAAAAAGGAAATAATTTTGAATTGACATAGGGTATAATGTATGTCTCTTAGCATTGATCAATTTGAGTAAAACTACTTATAAGGGAAGGCCATTTCTATACCAGTTCACATACAAGTTTTGGATGTAGATTGTGGACACAAGTAAAATGGATCACAAAAATAGAACGAGATCCCTGGCTGGGTGGCTCAGCTGGTTGGAGTGTTGTCCTGTATACCAAAATGTTGTGGGTTCAATCCCTAGTTGGGGCATGTATGAGAGGCAACCAATTGATGTTTATGTTTCTCCTGCCCTCTCTCTAAAATCAGTAAAAACATATCTTCTGGTGAGGATTAAAAAAAATTAGACTAGACTAAGTTCTTCGGAACCAATATTTTTATGAGGTATGTCTACTTATGAGGGCTGGTTCTTGGATATAAAAAGCACTGTAAATGACTCAGTCACTGCAGTGACCAAGACTCACAATTTCTCCCTAAATCTGTCCTCTCCAGTGTATGTTGGTAGTAAATAAAATAGCTGACTAGACACTTTTAAGTACTGTCTTCTATTGCTCACTGGGTAGATAGGACCAGAATCCATGGCAAGTCACCCATCTCCATTCTGTTTATATTTCTTCATGACTTTAGTGTTTGTAAAAATCATAATTTCCATAGAAAAACATGTAAAGAAACAGCACTCTGTTTTGCCAGGAGGTTTCTAGGTATTTCTCCCCGGCACTAGAGAAGCAATGCCGCTGAGCTCAGAGCCTTGAACTCATCACATCTCTTGCCACCAGCCACCTTCACCTATGTAGGTCCTGCTTGTAACCCTATGATCCCTTCTCCGCCTGGACAGTCTCTATGCAGTCTTTATGTCTACATGATCACTTCTTCTGGGACACAGTCTCTAACCACCTAATCTAAGTTCAGTGTGGTGCTCCCCATTCTCTATTGTAATTACATGCTTAGTCGTACATCTCTCCCCAAAGTCCATAAACTCAGAGATGGCTGGTCCCTGCCTGCTGTGCCCTCAGTGCCTGGCTTTGTAGTATATATACTTAGAATAAGTATTCAACAGCCACGCACCAAAGGAACCAGCACTGCTCTATGAACCTGTGAGCATTTTAAAAATGAAAGGACCAAAATGTCTTCGCGAGGACATGAACTTCTGTGCCAGCTGTGGAAATGCACCCTTAAAATCTTCCTTCCAGAGAAAAACTGCCATAAGGAGCCCTGTTAGCTGACAGCCTTCGGGATCCACCATTGTGTCCACACGGGTGGCATGCTCACTGGGCGCTCCGTCAATAACTAAACATGCAGGGGGAAGCAGGGCTGGGCCGCTCCCGCCCAACCTAAAACTTCTCTCACAGGCAGCCTTGGCTCTGCGGTTCTCCGACAGCCTGGCCAAGACTTTCTTAGAGCTGACTTCGGCCATCCTCCTGGCTCTCTTGTCCCCTCTCAGAGGTGTCAGACCTCACCCCAGCTGCTGCTGCTTCCTCTCCTCTTCATCCTTTGCAGGAAGTCCCTCCCTGCCAGAAAACTCTCCTGCACTTAAAATTCCATCACAGTATGTCTGCTTCACGGAGAACCCTAGTGACCAAATGCCAAGTATAGTTGGCTGGTACAACGAGATTACTCATTCCCATTTCAATTGAAGGAACGTGTAAGAGTCTTCCTATTAAAAAAATTTCACTTAATGAGAAATTAATATTCTAAGAATATAACTCCCAGAGCTGAAGAAATAAAAGCCAATTCTGAATCTCAACAAAAATCCATATTGATTTTTTTCTCTTTACACATCTCTATCATCACTCCCAAGCCAGAGATTCTGTGAAGGGTACGATTATTTATGTCCCATCAAATTAAGAGATCATTCGATTCCCCCACAGGGCCTTCAACTGAAAATGCTTTTATTTTCAACAACAACAGAAAATTCTTTTTTAGTTTTTTTTTTTTTTTTTTTTTAGCTCTTTCAAATATCCACTGTCCCTACCAATAATGACAGAAGTGATGAGGGTTATCAAAACGGAAGTCAGCAACAGCCAGAGCACTGAGAGCAGAACTGTTTCCAAGACATCGTCCCACTCCTTTCTCCCTCCAAATTGAGGCAGAGCCTGAGTGCCCCATGGTGTCTCCTACCCCTCTTGCAGTTTTACATTTTGATTATTTTACTTATTTCTATGCTTACTTGACTCACTTATTTGGTTAATATTCATCGAGCATCTACTATTTGCTGCACACACGTGTTCTCACCCTCAGGAAGCTTACACTTCAGTAGGTTATATATGAGCAAATAAGCAACAAGGTAATTTCAGGTACTTCTAAATGTTTTGAAGAAAGAAACCTAGGATGATGTAACAGGGAGCAAAGAGAGGGTGGGTAATTTGATAAAATGATTAAGAATGAGCTTTCTGATGAGGTGAATTCTGAACCGAGAACTGAAATAGTTAAGAGGATGACACCCTTGCTATGAGCTAAGGGTCTTCAGGAACCTTCCTGACAGCAGAACAGAAACAGCGTACGCAAAGGCTAGAAGGGGTGACACCTGGGAAGGCTGGGCAAAGAGGGAGGTAGCACTCCACCTCCCTTCCGGGGCCCCCAGGGCTGGTCTGTGTTGGTCCTGACCTGTGATCTCATAGAGAGGAGAGGCAACACTTTTGCTGAAAAAGTTAGTGAACTAACTTCGCAGGTCTCTTCTGAGTTCTCAATTACAAGATAGGGTAGAAACTGCAGCCCAGGCATCTGTCCCCCTCCCAATGCCAAGTAAAGCCTTCCTATGTATGACTGTCTCTTACAGGTAATCATAGATAAGGAGGAAAGACAGCACTGCTATGCTGCTACCCAGCTCATGAACTGAATGACTATGCAATGAGTTTACTGAGATTTAGGCGTCTGAGAGTTAAAGGAAGCCTACTGCATATCTTTAACATATTGAATCTCCTTTAGGTGTCATTGTGGAAATAAGAATACCCAGAACTACTCAAATGCCATAGCTCGTGGAGGGCTTCCTCCCTGGCTGCAGAATAGGTACCGGTTTTAAAGTTTCTAGGAATCTTTACAGTGTGTTTGTTTTAAAACAGAGAGACTAGTCTGGGGAAAGGAAGATCTATCCATCATTTACCACATTTCAAACTCCAAAACTCATAATCTTCACTAGGAACTGGAGTTTCAAGAGGAGTATGATCAATTGAGTGTTTGAGGGGATCGGAGCTCAGAATACACAACAGGTTGCCCACAACACCAGCTTTCTTTGCACTTCTGAAGCTGCCCAGAGTACAGTGCAAATTTCCCAATACCCCCAAACTCCATCCTTGCTACCAACATCAAAATGCACATGTGCAGACAGATGCAATTTTGGCAAAGGTGCCTTGTTCCCTAGGGGACCTGTCATATGACCTACTTCCCAGCTCTGTGAGGTTCCCTGAGAAGAAGCAATGGAAACTTCCTACAATAATAACCTCTATGGGGTGTTTTCAGTCACCCTCTTTTACTACTGTGACAAGGTTTACTATTGTCACCTGCTGCATGATATATAGGACCTGAAAAATTAACCCAAAATTTTACTTGATTCAACAGAACACAGACAACTGGTTTTGATTCCCTTAAAAAAAGGGAGGGGGTGTGTTTTTTTAAGTTCTGCAGAGTTGGCTAATATCTAAAGACAATTCTTCCAGAAAGGTGTGAAGACATTTAATCACAGCTGTGGAGATGAAAGGGAGATTTATTATAATTACTAATGCTATTTCTGTCAATGTCTTTGAAATTCTAAGTAGATTACTAAACCTTTGCAAATCATTGTATTACATCTAGACTCCACCCCTCTCTGCAACAATTTTGAAATTAGAGGATCCTGATGTCATAGGTAATGATGCATTACTGATAATAAAGTTGCAGGAAAGTTTCTACAATCAAAACCAGTTGGGAAAGACAGAACCCATTTATCTTACTTCTTCTCCCAGTTTTATGCCTGAGGATAAGATGTCTGCTGCACAGAACAATGGCGGAGACTTTTCCACTCACAGAGCAGATGATGCTTGCTCACATGCAGCAAAATTTAATGACTTATCACAGCTACTTAAATTTTTTCCCTCAATCTGAGGCAAATCAAGAAATTTATAAATTAAAGGACACTTGAAAAACTATTTTCTGAAGAGATATGAGACAAGTGGCAGGTTCAATGCATATGAATGGTACATCTTAGAGCATTTTGATTTATGACATAGGCATTCAAAGTGATACCTGAAAAGAAATAAATTGCTTACAGTTAACCTAGATCCATTTGTAGGTAATAAATGGGTGTGCTCTTTACCCATCAAATAATGGCTCTAATGCCCTTCAACCATCAGTGGATGAGGAATGAGTGTCACCCTATGTCCGCTGCAAGATAACCCCATTTCTTTAGGTAGAGATCTTAGCCCTTCACCTCCCAGCAAAAAGAAGTGTACGTGGCTTACTTACCATGATGTACGACGCCCTTCAACCCATGGATAATAGGATCCAGTGCAGAATTGTCCCTTGGACTGACCTACATGTAAAGGAAATATGATTGGTTAAATCTATGCCGGCATCAGACACAACAGTCTCAGTTTAATCTTCTTAAGAGAAGGAGGGAAAAATAGATGTTATCTAGCAAGCTGCTTAGGTCTCACATATACCATAGCTCTCGCCAAACACAGATTTATAACATAATAAAATCAAGTGAGGAAGTCTAAATCAAAAGAAAGAAACTTCTGAGAATACACGAGAACAGGAGAGAAATACCATAATGGTAGCAAAATTTTAAAAAGCAATGGCAAGACATTCTTTTCTTGCTTTGTTTTCTTAAAAGTAGACAGACCCTGATCAGTTAAAGTCATTGAAAGGCATCAGAGAGCAATCCATCATTGACTGATTCTTTCAATATTTTATTGTGATTGTTTATTTCTCTTTTTAGAAAAGGATCTGTTCCTTGCCAGCCTGCTCTCCCTCTAAGGTCCCTGGTTTCCTGTGTCTTATCACATACAAGGGGCATTTCTAAGAGTCACTCAAAACAGGAGAGATGAGAAAAGAGGAGAAAAGCGTTTGACGAAAAGGTGTCTCCCACCTTCCTTTCCTTCTCAGGTTTTTAATGCTCTCAATAAGTGAAGTCTCCTTGATCTTGACCATCATCCATTCTTTCCCTTAACTTTTTGATACTACTTAGCATAAATTCTTATTCCTGACCATTCTAGACGGTTAACATTCCACCAGCATATAATTTTGGTTTTTAGGTACTTTCTTGTAGACACATATTGAAGTATTTATAAGCAAAATGAAATAATGACCGGAATTGTTTCAAAATAATGCAGGAATGGATGACAGGGGAAGCGAGCAGTATGTAGATGTAACAAGGTTGGCCATTCATCAATCATTTATATGATTTAGCATGATGAGTATTAGATGAATCATGATACAATATTCTCTACTTTTGTGTATGTTTAACTTTTTAAAAATCTATCATCTGTGGTCAGTATAGCTTCTGAATTTTCTTTCAGGGATGGTATTTACTTTTAACCTACTTTTAACACTATAAACTTGGGGTATCAATGAATCTTTCAATTTGAAGTTTCATAGTCATGCAGAGGAATCCAGGGCCATCACTGGTTAAATGGTTAAATGGTTAAATTTTAAGGTAACTGAAAAATTTCCACTCTTCTTCCCTGCTTACAGTCTCCCTGTTAGGTTGCTGTTCCCAGTTTGCCCTTTTGTAGTAACATGTACTTCGCACATTTCGTTTTCTCTTCTGCTTCAGCATTTCCAGGTTAGAGCAATAGTTCTCAGCTGAAGCAAATTTTACCTATCTCCCACTCCCCACTCCTTCAGGGGACATTTGGCCATTGTCACAGACATTGTTGGTTGTCACAAGTTGGTGGTAGGGGAGGAACTGTTAGTATCAAGTGCGTAGAGTTGGGGATGCTGCTAAACACTCATAATGCTGAGAATAGACACCCCCCCACCCCCCGCAACCAGCAATGGATTATCTAGTTCAAGATAAAGTTGCAGAAGTTGAGGTGGAGTAACTGGGTTAGATGCTCTATGAGTTAACAGTGATTACACATTAATGTCTGTAACTTTGAGTGATAACTAAAGTTAAAAATGGGTGTCATTATGTATGGTGTTATGTTTACAGACTAATAAAATGTTGAGGGATTAGGTCCTGCATAGCAAACATATCACATATGGAGGTGGGACGGGATCAGTGGTTAGGAACCCAGTGTATCGGATTACAAAGGTGGAATTCTGGGAGTTGGCATGAGTGCACGTACAAACTGCCGAACAGGAAGCTCAAGCCAGAGGTTTAACATACTTGTTGAAGCACAAAACATACTTCAATGACAAAAATCCACAGAATATGCCAAAAAGAAAAAAAAATGTATTTGAACCATAGCAAATAGCTGATCAAAATTTTAAAACATGGTCAAAAACAGAATCACAACTCAAGAACACAAGAGAGTCTACCAGTAAATGGGCCACAATTCAAAAGTGGCAGAATAAAATAAGAGCCTAGAGAAAGATCCCATATCAAACTGAAGTTCCAGATGAAAAGATGGCCTCCCGTCTCCAGATTGAGTCTGGAAGAGATGTTAATGTCAGTTCAACTACTTGTACTTATTCTAATAATTGTGGGAAATGACAAAGTGGTCACAAATGCCTGCTGTTCTTGTCATATGCACCTTTGCTATTTAACTTTGCCCATCCCCCCATTAGGAGTGCTTATCAACTTCTCCACTCCTTGAAACTGGGCTTGACCACGTGGCTTGTTTTGGACAATGTGACATTAGCAAACATGATGCAGGAAAAGGTGTACATAGGACTTCAGTGCAGTATTCTCCTGTTACTCTCTGAAATCTTGACATGGCCAGGCCAACAAACCCAGGCTAGCCTACTGGAGGATGAAAGATCACATGGAACAGACACAGGTAATCTCAGCTGACATTATTCTAGACCATCCCCCCGACCCCCACACCCAGCCCCGGGCCCGCCAGCCTGCCAACCACGCAACAGGAGAGTCAGTCTATTTGAGATCACCCAGCTTCAGAAGAACCTGCAGTCTGCCAGACACCAGCCAAGCTGGCCCCAGCAGGAAGACCTGATCAGTCATCCTATGGAGTCACAAGGTATTTAAATAACCGTTTTAAGTAATTAAGGTCATTTATTACAGAGCAAAAGTTAGAGTTTCTAAGAGTGTATAGAGATGGAAGATAAGGGACAGGCTAAGATATAAATAATTTTTCTAACCAATACACTTTGGTTTGTCCTAAATGTTTCTCAGTGAGATTCCATGTCACAAGACACAGCATTTGCTGTCAACCTGGTAACTCATGTGCTTGCCCTTCCTCTACCATGGGAACATTTCACAGATACTCTGATTTTTGATCCCCCATGCAGGGAACTATTTTGTATTCATGGGAACCTTTAAATGCAGTAGTCTTATTTGATGAAGTGAAAGCTCAAAAAAGTGTTCCTAATCCTCCATAACTACATCTACCAATAACATCTGTAGCCCTTGGAAGAAGAAAATAACCAGACAACCTAACCCAAGTTTAATTTCTGGTCGGTCACTTCTAACTACAGTGTATCTCTGTCTGTGTCCGATTACTCAGACCTAGTCTCATTGAAGCTCATGGGCCTGACCCCAGATTCAAAGCGAGCCCGTAGATGGAAAGCCTTCTGTAGTGTTGGTTTGTGTCGCTGGGGCTGAGGAAATGGGTGAAGAGAAAAGGAGAGAAAAGTGGAGATTATTGGATGGTCAAAGTAACTTAGTAATAATACTAAGCTCATTCTCTACTTGATGTCTTGGTTCAAAAATTCAGGGCAGAAATCTAAACAGCATGTTAAAAAAGATTTGTTACAGTAATGCATGACCTTAACTGAAATAATTCCTTTCAATCACTGCTGCAATCAATTTGCCATTTAAAAAAATTCATGGACATAAACTAAGTAATATGGGCAGCTTTAAAATATGCCTACAGTCAAGAATAAACCCATGTTTACAAATTCTGGTCTCTGTCCAGGGTAGAAGGAGGCCAAGCAACAGGGAAAAAAATGGAATTCTGAGTCAGAGACGAACCCTACAGCTTCAGTGATCTCATCTGCAAAATGGGGATATAATCTCATAATGCTGCTATGAGATTAAATGTGTAAAGCTCGGGAGTATAATGCTGAGTACAAATGCAGCATTCAATGGGGCAGACATGCCTGGGAAACAGCTTGATCCAAACACTCAAATTTAAATCAATGTCAAACAACAGCAATTTCATCCTGAACTTCTCTCAATGTGCTTAGCTCTAAAAGTAATACCTACTTGAGTTCAAATTTCAAAAAATCCAAATTCATGTTTGATTTTGATATCCACTCAATTTCCAAATATACTACTCCTTTTAAAGCCACATGCTGAGTGTTCCTAGCTCTTGAAATTTTCTTCCTTCCATTTTAAGATAAAAGGAGTTATGCAGCAATACTGGGAAGGCAGCAATTGCACAAATGAGCTTAAAATGGATGAGAAGAAATGGGGTTCCCCTTCCCCTTCAGTCTGTGCTCTTGTTGCAAAACCTAGCATCTGACACTTCCATTTTAGAGCAGCTTTCATGGCATTAAGTCATCCTCAAAAAGGAGGCATACAAATGTAGCATAGGACTCTGAGTTAAAGCTTCTGAGTATCTTTAGATATTACTAAAATACACAAAGACATCAGTAATACAGGTAACCAAGACACATAGATTTGGTCAAAAGACCAAATTTATGTAAGTGCTGATGAAATCTAAGCTTTATAAAATTTCCTTTCCAAATAATAGCCAACCCATAAGGATTCAACCAACTATCAAATTAATAATCAAGTTATCAGTAATCTCTAGAGATGCTTCTATAATCCAGGCTCTAGAGGAGGATCTGTGTCTTTCATGCTTTTGAAGCAAAATGAAATGGAGGCATAAAAGGCCTGGTCAGACTGCCCGTGTCTGCATTCAGATATGCACTGCCATTTACTTTTCCTGCTCACGGTGCCATTTGGCCCTTGACTTGGATCCTAATAATCTTCAATCCATCAAGTCCTGGCCACCTGCTAAATAGGATGTCCAAGAAAACCTACTTGCCTTGAATCCGATATCGCCAGCTGCTCCTATAGGCCTATAAATGTCATGTCCAGCCAATATCCTCTTGTGGGAAAAGGATTTATGCCCGCGGAGGGTGATGGCTACACCATTAACCACGGCTGCAGAGGCAAGTGAAAAACAGCAGGACTAGAGGCTTCCTGAACTGCCGAGAGATGCTCTATCCTCCCTGATGGTGAGCAGATAACTGCGTGTTCAGAAGCTACAATGTCTGCTCAGGACAAGGGCCAGAACTTCTCATCTGTTCTGATTTTTGATCTGATTCTCCTCTCCTTCCATGGCTCTTACCTAAAGGGCCATATAGTCAGGATGCTGCAGCTTCTTTTGTTCTGACTTGAACACCTTGGCTACCAGTGACCAGAGTTTGGTTCAAGCTGCTGTCAAGAACTTCCTGGCACAAAATCTTTAAAACATGGCTATTTTCACACCACTGCGTTTCAGTTAGGCGTTACATGGGATAGAGCACAGACCAGATTCCTTTATTAATAAATTAAACACTTGTCAATAATTTAGGAAATGTGCCTATGCACAAGAAGACAGTAATAGCATCAAATCACCAACCACTGATCTATATTAAAAGCACTGCTCTTTTCCTGAATTTCCTTTTTAATGCTCACAAATAGGACTTTTCTTCTTCTCTGTTTCTAAAGCACAAATCTCTCTCTTTTTTCTTCCTTTTTGAAACCCCAGCAACATTTTCTATTCTCTCCTGATAGTCACTGCTGCAACGAGATGATGTAAAGCAGAATCACAGGGGTGGGGCACTCAGCACCCCAAACTGCCTAGAATGAAGTCAGAGAGGAAAGTGAGGTGCAGCCTGGAGTGACGTGTGGCTCTGGAAAGCTGGAGGACTTTTCAGGGAATGAAGGATTTTTGTGTTCCAGTCAGCTCAAGGCAGGTAACCAAGGGTGGACTCCTGGCCAGGAGGTGTGGCTTACCTTCCACTGATATATTTCTAGCATTACACTATTAGCCTAATCCTATCGAAATGCAAAAATGACAGAGATAGCTCACAAGAGAAGGAAGAACCCCATCACAGGGACAGGGCACGGCGGTATCATCATCCATTTTCCAGCACTTGACAGCACGCTCCTGGGGCTGGTTTCCATCCACAGATGAGAAAACTCCAAATTCCTCAGCGATGGGAAAGGATTAATATGAAAAGGCAACACAATTATAAATGCTAATAGGATTCATCCTCCCCCCTCAAATGGAGCTTGATCATTGACACTCTTACTATTAATTCATAACATTTGTGAAAACTAGTCAATTCAGAGGTTATTCATCTCCAGAGAATTGAAACTCGTGGTCAGAGAAGGCTGCGGAGGGAATGAATTTAACACTCTTGGTCTACTTAAACTGACCACTCTCTTTCTCTCTGCCCCCATCTCTCCAGCCCCGCTAGAGTCTTTATTATTTAATTCTCAGACTTGGCTTGGAGGCGCCTATTACTGAAAAAAACCAATGCCGCAGGGGGACAGTGAGGCCCTCTTGCCTGCAGCAGCCTTGCCTATTGTCATTTGGCCATTTCTCATTTTCACCAGGATCAAATTATCCCAGGCTAGTGTACAATGCCATTTCCTCTGGCTTCAGACTCACTCAGCACTCACTTCCAAAGCCAAAGCATAAAAGAGGGAGGAAGTGGGCAGGCTGGGGTACGTGGTGAATGAAAGTTTAATAGGGGCCCGAATGGTGATTTTTGTCCTCCTTTGTCTTTTTGTGGCATTGTGCTTCAGAGCCAAGAAGGCAGTGGGGGAAGCCTTGTTACAGCAGCTCAAGAAGGAGTCCCAGAGCCCATCTGCTCCACCTCTGCCAGTCCACTCAAAGGAAAGATTGCTCTTGAGCTGCAAGGAAGCAAAAAAGAAATTCCAACCTAGCAAACTACAACCTAGAATATTAAGCTACAGTGCAAATTTTTTCAGACAGGTATTTTCATGGCCTTTGAATAATAATAAAAAAAATAGCATGTGATCTGGGGGAGCCTGAGGCAAAAGAAGCTTATTTCAGGTTCAGTGACTTGCCTGTGAGTTTCTCTGGATCTGGTGTTGTGATGCTAGACAACTTTGACTTTCTCTTGTTAAGAACCTGGCCATGCACCGAAAAGCCCCAACAGTATCAAAGGCTTAGGAGAGAAAGTAGAGCTGACTGTATCCACACGTAACAAGTGACTTCAACCAAAACACATTAGATGTGAACTCTCACCCTTGATTTTTCATTCCCCTGAAGCAAAAAGCTACTCAGAGCATTCCATTTACAAAAGCTCAGAATCCAAAAAGTACTGTGTGGAGACTGCTTTAAATCTCCACCATGCAAACAGCAAAAAAAAAGAAAAAAAAATCTAAAAAAAATCTAAAAAAAATCTAAGAGATGAGGCATATAGGATCAAAAGGGTCACCAGATTAATCCTTCCATTGAAAATTTTTTCTTAGTAGTAGGTTAAGGTCATCGTTTGTATACAACCGAAGTTCAGTAACCAAGCAACCAGATGACATTTATGAGGGATGGAGGGGACTATGTAAATATCAGGTAGGTATCATATATAAAATATTAAAACAACTTTGCTTTTCCTTATAGTTGTATAAAGAGGTGACAAGGAAAATGCTATGTTCAAATTACAAGAGCCTAGCTCTTAACACTCATTCACACAACAGATATGCACAGGTGCCTAATGCATGCTGTGGAGGGCTGACTCTTAAGAATACTCACAGTGATCTCTGGCTCCACGTATTCAAGCCCTGTGTCAGCTTCTCCCTTGGAGGGGGGGCTGATCAAATAGAATCATTTCGATGATTAGGCAGAGGGAAAATCACTTCTATGATTAGTTTACATGAGAGTCTAACCTCAATCCCACTGCCTACTTGGCTTATACACCTTCCAGAGAAGCCCACATGGGAACAGAAGGGAAACTGAGGCCTGTGGGTAACTGAATTCTGCCAACAACCTGAGTGAGCATGGATGGGGACTCTTCCACACTTGAACTTTCAGATGAGACCCCGGTCCTGGCTGACACCTTGATTGCAGCCTTGTAAGGAACCGTGAAGCAGAAGACCCCCAGAAACCGTGAGGTGGTAAAGTGTGCTGTTTCACCTACCAAGCTGTAGAAATGTGCTACGCAGCAATACATGCCAAGAACTGGGTACTGGGATGTGACACTAAACAAATCACAGTGCTTCCTCCTGCAGAGCTGAGAGTCTAGTTTTAGCTCCCACAGAGGAGAGGGATGAGGGCCTGGCTTCCATAAAGAGTCCACACCTCCCCACTTTCCTTACACTGGTGCATTAGCTATTAAAAGTGAGTTCCCACCCTTGTGAATAAACTCTTACCCCTCACAAACCTGAGCTGCTATTATCACAGTTCCTAGAGTTTGAGGGGAAACAATGTTTAGAATCCGAGTTCCAAACAGGAAAACGTGGCAAAAATAATGAGCAAACCCCAAATGATGCAAACACACATTGATAATTCTGGGATAAAGAGTTTTCAGTAGCTTTTATGTTTAAGCAAACACAGAAAACCAATAAATTACAGCACCAAACCAAAGGCCTTCTTAATGAAAGATGTCCCTGGGCAAGGTGTACAGCAAGACACACTGGCGTGAGCAGCTGTTCTAACTCACAGCAACTAAGCTAAGTGCGAACTAATTACACACCGCAATGCCTTTCTTTGGGAGGGGTGTTTCTACTCTGTGCTTCCGCTGGAGCACTGAATGACTGTGCCACACCATTGTCTCTGAAGACTGAGTAAGTATGAATTGACTTTCCTAGGCAATACCTCGCAGGGCTTTCCCTATTCCAAGCCATGCCCTCCCGGGAGGGCTTTGGTGGCTGACACTACTGCTGGAAGGGGACTTCAGCTCCCTGTCACTGTCTTTCTGAAACCAAGCAGTTAACTCATTGCACATCCCAAGTCAGTCTACTGACAAACCAGAGAAAAATGTTTTCTCTAGACAGTGTTAAAGCTGTCAGAACATCTGATTTAAGAGCCTTCCGTAAGCAATGTTTGGGGGAATACAAAAAGACTATTTAAATGGACAAATGTCTACAAGTCAACATATTAGAGAAATTTCTTTCACATAGGTGTTAGTCTAAACAAAGGCCAGCCCCGCCTCAAGGAGGACACAGATTACTGCTAACTGAATGGTTGAGCTTTGTATTTAAAATGCACCTGAGTTCAACAGAGGATAAAATTAAATTGCGACGAAGAAAGACAAAATCTTTCCCAGCAGGCCCTGATTGACAGAATGTGCCATTTGTAGTGGAACAAAATGGAAAATCAGAGTCTGTTCCCAGACATCACTGCTGTACTGGGCCAGCTCTCTCTCCCTTCAGAAAATAATATGATTTCTTCATAGAGCATGTAGTCTACTCACTTGTGCTCAGGATCTTTCAATTCTTTTAGCAGCTCAGGTGAAAAAAATGGCCAAAGTGTGGGAGGTGTAGGTAACACTTGAGCAGGAGGAAGCTTATCTTATAAAAGCTGCCTTTGACAATTAATTGAGATTAAGTCACTCCATAGAAAATAATGCAGGTGGATCTCCTGTAGGTCAATGTGATAAGCTCATCTTGAACAGTGACTAGGGCATATAAAAGTAATGTAGTGGTTAAATGCAGAGTTCTTGAAACAAGGCTGGGAAACCCAGGTTAAAATCTTGCATTTCCACTGAACAGCTATGTAATTATGGGGAAGTTCTTTGTAATCTTGCTCTGCCTCAACTTCCTCATCTCTGAAACAGAGATTACCCCCTCCCCCAATAACTTCTTGGGGTTATTGAGAGGATTATATAAAAATTTATCACAGAGACTAATATATCCACCTATATTTTAAAATGTAGCTATAGTGATCCTTGTCCCAAAGAGGGAGGCATGCCCTGCTGGTACCCAGCCTGGTGTACACAAACACACACAGACACAATAATAACTGTACTTCTGGTTATGAACAGACAACCAGTTTTGTGGTTCTAAGATAAATTCAGTCAGCCATGACCTTTCCCCCCAACTCCAATCTTTAATTTTCTAATATTTCATTTCAATAAAATGGTATCATCTTTCAACCCAGTAGACCAACCCCTAAATCTAGGAAATAGTTTGATTTCTCCCTTTCTTGACACACCCACATATGATATGTCAGGAAGGCCAGAAGATTATACCTTCTAAAGATACCCTGAATCTGTCCACAATGTCTCTCCAGCTCCTCCATAATAACTCTAGCCCAACTCACCAGCACTTTGAACTTGAAAGACACCCAACAGCCTTACCTAACTGGTTTCCCTGCTTTCTCTACTGCCCTCCACTCCCCTCTCTACACAGAGATCAGTGAGTCTCCTCATGGCTGTCCACTAAAATCACCTTTCATTAACTTTAAAAGAAAAACAAAGTCAGGCAACAACTATGACAAAATAGTGTTCTGATTAACCTCAGCGTGGCCAGGGCACCTGGGTTTTAAAAGCTTCTCTGTGATTTTGTGAGAACTGCTCAGTGAGAATGGCATTTCCAAAATTAAATTTAACACATGCCTCATCTAAGCTCTCCAGGATCTGGGTCCAGGCCACCTGCAGATCCTTCTTGCTATGATTCCCACGGTTCACTACAGTCCAGCCCTGTTGGCCTCCTTCCTCTTTCTGAAGTATTCTGAGCATTTTACCACCTCCAGGCCTTTGCTTGGCTCATTTCTCTGCCTAGAGAGCTCTTCATTCTGCTCTTTGCAGGGCAGGTTGTCATTCTTCAGACCTCAACTCAACGTGACTCCATCGAGTAGCCTTCCCTGACCATGCATCTGAACCGGCCCATCCTAAATACGCACTAACTCATCTCTGTATGGTCCCCTCCTAGTACCAATCTGTGCCTGTCAATACCTGAAGCTCAGGGTACAGCCCAGGTGGTTGGTGCCTCTGAAGGAAATTGAGGCTGGAGGATCCTCAAAGTTTAAACAGGTCAGAGGTCCTCATCCCCTCCAGTGTCACCAGGGTGCCACCCAAAATATCCTCTTATAACATTTAACATACTTCAATTGCTTGCTTTCACACCTGCTTCCCTGACCTGGCTGAGAACTCCCTGAAAGCAGGGCTCATGTTTTATTATTTTGATTTTATATTCCCAGCTCCATCTTAGTGTCAGCATGGAGAAGACACTGAAAAATGTTTGTTTTCGGGAAAGAACAACAGGTAAAGAAGAGGAAAGGAATAAGGAGAAGAAAGATAAAAAACTTTACCCAGGGGATCTAATGAGTTAAAAGAATTCTGAAATTTATGTCCAAAGAATTCGATTCAACTCCTGGCTATGTGACTGCAAGTAAATGGCCGAATCATACAGGGCACGTGGATGATGTGCCCACCTACCAAGGCAGACCCGCAGCAGTAAATGAAAGGGTGTGTTGGATGAGGGGCACCACATTCCACCGCACAGATGTCAGGGGATTCGTACACTGCGGGGAGGTATCGTTTTACCCTTCTTTCAATTTACAACTGAAGACTTTGGAGGGAAAGGCGAAAGGAAAAAGTAAATATTAATGCATTCTGCTAAAGCAAGTTCCTTGCCTTTTGTTCATAATTGGTTAAATGCACAGTTTTCAAAGTTATGTTGCCTTGGTTTAAATTAAAGTTCCATCACTGATGATGTGTGACAGGGGTCAGGATACCACCCTCATTGGGACAATCCCACCCATTTACTGGTTGCATAAATAAAGTTTTATTGGAACACAGCAATGACTTTTGGTTTACAAATTATCTTTGCCTCCTTTTTCACTACAACAGAGTTGAGACAGAAACCTCATGGCCTGCAAAGCCAAAATATTTACTATCTGTTCCTTTATAGAGAAAGTTTGCTAATGCCGTCTATAAGCAAATGAATTACTTCATTTCCGTTTGCCTCAGTTTCCTCAGTCTATAAACTGTCCATTACCGCTAGAGGTAATAATAATATTTCCCTCACAGAGTTGCTGAGAAAGTCAAATGTAATAACACGTATACTACTTAGCACAGTGCTATATAAAATGACAAATTCAATATATATACATTAAGTATTGTTAAATTATCAGTATTAAACTCCATCCATTCATCTATCATCCACTCATTAATTCACTAACTCACACATTCCACAAATATATACTAAGTACTTAATAAATGTCAACAGTTGAACTAGAATATATTTTATTACAGAAATATCTATTAGATGAACAAAGGCCAAAAGTAAAGTAAAAACTTTCTGTCCACAATGTGCTCAAAGCATATGAATTATGTAATAATGATATGAATATCAGTAGATATAGTATTAGCATGATTATCAACCACACTTTAGGTTTGGTTTCATTTGCAGAGACACTGAAATGGGAAGCCCAGTGACTGGCCCACAATAAGCCTTCAAAAAATTTAGGGGGAGTGACAACGGGTTGATGGTTGTTACAAAGGCTCCAACCACTAAGCAGGGAAATTTCCAATGATGGTGCAAAAACTTCCCAAGTTTTACGGTAAGTGAACTGCCTTTACCGGTAAACAACGCATAAAAATCATCCCAAATCTAGAAACAGGTATTCACAGGTGGTGTCTTATTCCGATCTTGGTATTGCTGCAAAAGTAATTCAAAAAAGCTGAGTGCATTGGGAAATATGAAAGTCATTTTAGAATGCTGGATCTGCAAAGTTCAGCACTGTGAGAGGGGGTGCGGTGGAGCGGCTCTGTGAGAGGGGGTGCGGTGCAGCGGCTCTGTGAGAGGGGGTGCGGTGCAGCGGCTCTGTGAGAGGGGGTGCGGTGCAGCGGCTCTGTGAGAGGGAGGTGCGGTGCAGCGGTTCTGTGAGAGGGGGTGCAGTGCAGCGGCTCTGTGAGAGGGGGTGCGGTGCAGTGCCTCTGTTTGATGAGGTGCAATGCAGTGGCTCTGTTGAGATGAGGTGCAGTAAACTAACTGTAGAGCAGTAGGGAGAATAAACCATATAAAACACAATAAAGTTTGTTAGCCAGCTTGGAGAAGCCCCCTTTAAGTTCTCAAACTTTCTTATAATTTCAAATAAAACCTTTGTAAAATGTATTTCAAGCTTTATTGACTTCTTAAACATAATCTTAGCCTCAGTAAATGACTCAGTTGGCCTTTTAGATAGTAACTCTGAAGTCTCAGGGTGTATTCCCCCATTAAGTGTCACTAGAAGGTAGGGCTCTGGCAAGTTCTCTTGTAAAAAAGGTGTATGTGCTTTGGTGCACAGATACAGTGACATATAAATTAGTCCTCTGAACCTCCAAAATTATTTTTAAATTACTGCCTGTGCATTACCTTTTAAGGTTGTCAGGTAACTGGTCCTCATGTAAGTTGGGTGGCAGTAAGAGATTTTATTAAACATCAACTCTAAGATGCAGAGGTCCTTAAATTAAAGGGACCCTCCCATTGACACTGAGGCCCTAGATGAAATGAGAATAGTGGTTTAATTATTAAGTTAACTTTTAATTCAGGTATGATATGAAATAGTAAAGTATTCAAATCTTAAGTGTACAGCTCTGAATTTTCAGATGCAACTTCAGTCCAGATGAAGACAAATACTTCTAGTAACCCAGAAATCTCCCTTATGACTTGCCTCCCCAGTCAGTATCGCCATATATAAAATAATGGAATCATATACCAGTCTCTTGTTTTACCTGCTTTCGCTTATCGTCGCATCTCTGAGAGTCACCTATGTTCCAGCGAGCAGTGTTTTTTTTTATTTTTTACTGCTGTAGAGGATGCCAGCATATGAAAATACCATGGTTTATTTATACAAAAATTTGCTGTTTTAGTGAGAAATTGTTTCTCCTTCTGTCATATAAACCATCACCAACTTGATGCAGTTACGGAAAGGTCTGAAGCCAATAAAGTAAATCAGAATGGATGCAACATTTCAGGAATGCAGGAAGCACAAAAATGATGCTGAACTTGAACTTCACCCAAGGTACCAAAAGGTGTAACAGATACTATGTTATGACCATGACCAGGGGAATCAGCAGAGTATTATGGTCAAATGCAAGGACTTTAAGAGTCAGGCAGACCTTCAGGTTTGAGTTCTATCTACCTAGCTGACTTCGGGAAAATCATTTACCTCCTTGAGATACAATTCCTTCAGCTTTGAAATAAAGATAGCATTGATAACTTCTTATATGTCATAAAAACTGATGAAATAATGCATTCATTGAATAACACCCAAAACACTTGTCATTATTGTATTATAACACTACAATATATACAATACTGTATGCTTGAAAAATTGCTTTCAATTTATGCAAACTATGATTAATTAAAAAACATCACATAAGCTTATTTGTGAAAAATCCCCCTATTCACATTCTCTCCTGCTATTAGAATGTACCTTGGATCAGTCGATACTGTGCCTGATACAGTTACACTCTATAATCTAAGTTGGAATTCTTAGATAATAAAGATAAATTAGTAATACTGACATCAAGCACATATATAAGTGACATATTAATTCTCTTCTTTGGGCTTAGCTGTCAGTGAAGACCAAACATGAGTTTCACAGTCTTCCGTTATCAATCACTTTTCACAGAGTAGTAACCACCTGCTTATATCCCTAACCCCTTGAAAATCTGCTGATATTGCTCAAAACTACAGAACAAAATTATGGCTGGGGACCTGTGCCCAAGATTACTTTTTTTTAATCTCCTGAGGGAAAGAAAAATTTTTGTCTGTGACTCTCAGTCATTTGCATTAGTGTGGATATGATAAACCAACAGGAGGTTTAGCTATGAATTTTAGAAATTCTGTATACCTCCCATGAAACTAGAGGGAGATTAGTCCCTCCAGAACACAGAATAATCAGGAGATATAGAATAATCAGGAGGTAGGACGATGAAAGAAGAGACATATGTGATGATGGCCTGAAAAATCTACCAGTTTTGAAAGTGCCTATGTATAGCAGAAGCATTCAGTTGAATGCCTCTTGAGCAAGGTTATATCCACTAGTACTAGCCCAAGAGCATAAACTGCCATATTTATTTTCTGTTTAAAAAAAAGTTACTTTACAGGTCAACAGTTCCTTTTCTGTGTGTTTGTTTCCTATGGACTTCCCTACGAAACTTAAACAGTCGAAGTGCATGAAATCATTAGGCTCCTGCAGATAGAAAAGAGAAAAAATGAGATTCAATAACAGCACCAAAGCCCTGGCCAGTGTGGCTCAGTTGGTTGAGCATTAACCTACAAAGCGAAAGGCTGCTGGTTCAACGGCTGGCCGGGGCGCAGGACACATGCCAAAGTTGCAGGTTCAGACACCGGATGGGGTGCTTACAAGAGGCCACCAATTGATGTTTCTCTCTCATGTCAATGTTGCTCTCCTTCCCTTCCCCTCTCTCCAAAAATAAATAAATAAATAAATTTAAAAAATGATAGCACAAAACCCTGTGAGTTAAAATAATGACCTCGAAATAAAAAAATGCCCCATGCTGATGAGAAACTTGTCAAATGAGTACAAGTATACTTGGTTAGAGCAGTATTAATCTGAGATAGCCTTTCAAAATTAATACTGGGCATACTCATTGATCCAGAAAATCTACTTCAAATAATTTATGGAAAGAAAAAAACTTGGATAAGTGAATAAGGGCACAAACATGTGAATACAACACATTGTTGTTATTCATTATGGGAAGAAATTGAAAACATTAAGAAACCCATTAATAGCTAAGAAGTTAAATAAATTATGGTATCACCAGTTCAATGTAACACTATAGAGTGGTTAAAAAGGAATAAGGAAAGTTGTATCTACCAACATCAAGAAATGACTATGACATATTATTAGGTTCAAAACCACTTTATAGTACAGTTTCATCTTATTTAGGTGATGAATATCTATAAATGATTTAAAAACTTATAACAACAGAACAAAAATCAGTGGTTCTCTCCATCTTCTTTCCCTTCTTCTTAATGGACTCACATGCTGCTTAAAATTTGTACAATATGATTATTTTTAGAGCCAGAAAAAAATTAATTGCATTTTACAAAAACACTGTATCCTAATGTTGCTATAATTATTTATATCAATTTTGATAATATTTGTATACCCATCAAATTTGATATGTATATTTTGTAATTTATGTGTATATCAGATTTGGTATACCTGTATCAACTATATAAATGATAAATGAATCAATCCTCACATGCCTGTGTTAGAGCAAGCATGCTGGCAAAGCAAGCCAGGGCACATGGGGGCAATGGTGCTCCCCAGGTTTCCGATGTGTTGCTGTCTTTCTGACAGGGCCAGACGTTGTCAAACCAGAGCATGGCTTCTACATGGCTGGGAATAGTCCACAGTCCCACAACACTAATCTTTAAAAAAAAATTTTTTTTAAAGATTTTGTTTATTTATTTTTAGAGAGGAGAAAGGAGAAAGAGAGAAACATTGACGTGCAAAAGAAACATGATTGGTTGCCTCTCACATGCCCCCAACTGGTGACCTGGCCCACATCCCATATATATGCCCTGACTGAGAATCAACGAGCAGCCTTTCAGGTAGCAGGATGACATCCAACCCACTGAGCCACAGTGGTCAGGGCTCATACCACTAATCTTTAATTCCCTCTCTCCCCATGTACACCTGGATGGGAACGAAAATGCTGATACTGAATAGCTCTGTAAATGTTAAGGAGCCCGGCCTCACTCTGAGCTGGGCAAGGGCAGCAGGAAATGTTCCGCTAAGGATTACACACTGTTTTCCCAAACACGCCCAGATTGAAATCAACTCTCAGAAAGGAATCATTATTTCTGTCCAATGAATTGCGATGCATGTGCTTCTTTATACTAGAATTGGTTTAAGGAGACATGGTCTACACCGAAAGGCACCTAAGACCTGAAGAACTACATTCCAAAGTGACTGCCAAAAGAACAGTCAGAGCAGGAGGGTGAAAGTCACAGCAGAGGGGTAACAAGTAATATGTGACATTAAACTAGGACAACCTTAACTGTGAGTTGCTGTTTTTCTTTCCCACTCTTAAAGGACCCCTCCTCCAAGACATGAACACACGCACATCTTAGGGAATATAGTAATGTTTCTGGCTTTACCTGGTATCAGTTCCAGTCTATCTTCCATTTCACCAGTAGGACCTGTGCAAACCTAGTTCAAAATGATTTCTGTCACTGTCCCTATAATGCCCAGGTAAGATCTGCAGAAGACCATTCCAAATGCTGGCCATAATCTAATCTTCTTCAAAATAATAACAGTTAGTATTTGTTAGTATCTTCTCAGCAGGGGTGTCCAACCTGTGGCCTGTGTGAGGCTCAGGGTGGCTATGAATGTGGCCCAACATGAAATCGTAAATTTACTTAAAACATTATGAAACTTTTTTTGTGATTGCGTGTCGCAACGTACTTAATGTGTGGTCCAAGACAACTTTTCTTCCAGTGTGGCCCAGAGACACCAAAAGGTTGGACACCCCTGATCTACTGGGATGTTATAATGTGCCACACACTATAGCAAGTGCTTTACAGTCATTTCATTTTGCCAGCAACAACCCTATGAAGTAACATAAAGTAATTATTCTCATAAAACAGATCAGGCAACTAAGGTTTTGTGAGAACAGTGATTTGCCAAAAGTCACAGCTAGAATGTGGCTGTGCAGTTTTCAAGTCTGAGGCCGTGGTCTTTCTGGTACAACCCAGTCATTGCCTACAGTATCATAATTATGGCACGCCCCAGATGCACAGCTACTTCTAGATATTCATGACCAGATATTCAATCCTTTTAATTCTTAAGGATGGAAGGAGCCAACAAAAATCTGTTTAAAAGCGACACAGGTTCTCTCTCTCTCTCTCTCTCTCTCTCTCTCTCTCACACACACACACACACACACACACACGAAGGCTTTAGAGACAGATACAAACAACCAACAGATGTCCTGTTTATTGTAGGGAAAACAATATTTCGGTGGGTCAATTGATATTTAATGGGGAAAAGTATCCAGGGTGAACAATATTTCAGGAATACCATGGTGAAAAATGACAGGTTCCTTTCATGTAAGGACTTAAACCAGACAGCCTTTGTTATGCTAATGCATGGTCAGTCTTTAAAAGGAGGAGGACAATGTACTAGATGGCAATTCTCAGGACTCCAGCAAGGTCAAACATTTTCAAGGAACAGTGCTCCTGAAAGTACGTGCTGGGAACAAAAGGTGGTCAAAAGGATTCAGGAGCATCACCTTCAGCAATGGTTCAGAGTTCCAGAAGGTGAAGATATTGTCTGTCACTGTGGTTTAATGTCTCTACAAGATAAAGGCACACAATTCCACTGGACGGCCTTACTAGAACAATCTGAAGGGATAACATCTCCGATATTCTGTATAGGGTACACGCATGAAGGAACACCAGACTCTAAATCTGGTCTCACAAATATTGCCTGTGCAAAGCTTCCAAAACTAGAATCTCCTCACATGGAGTCTTACAATCTCCAAACTAATGACATTCCACAAAGCACCTCTGCTTCATTCTCCACAGCTGCTTTCCACTAATTTATCCAGTAAAAGACATGCCTCCTAAAGTCCCAAAGTGTGCATATTCAGACACCATTCCAAAGATCTAGTGTCATAAACTATTTTCATTGATTACAGAGAGCCTACCAATTTGCAGCTTTAAAATTCCTACCAGCAAGTATTCTGTATGTAGAGAAAATGGGAAACAATTGAAAAGACAAATGCACTTAGAAATGTGACTGGATTGTACAGAACACAATACCTGCGTTCTGCAACATTACTTAGTCTAGAAATATGAAGCAATACATATGCTAATGGGGCTGTGTGCTGCCTTGCAAACTCTACCGCATTGTTGGTTAACTTTTCACACACCCAGGTCCTGTCTCCCTGGCATACTTGCAAGGCAGGGCTGCAGTATCATTCTGTTTTTAGCACCCACTCCAGTGCCAAGCCTGACCACGGTGCTGAATAAATCTCTGCTGAGTGGATAAATCCCTTCATATTATGGAGGCATAAAAGAATATGTATTTATTTTGTACTCAGTGCTGGTGGGAATATTCAGCACCTGATTCTGGAATGCCTAATGTAATCCATACTGAAATAAAATCAATTATTATGCATGTTGAAAAAAAATACAGTGTTGGTCATGAGTTGGCAGTTCAGTAGCAATTAAATGTTTTTGCAAGTGGCTCCTTACTTGTCCCTTCTCTTTCCACCAGGGTCCAGTCAGGAGACAGAGATCATATCAGTAATTCAAATATTAAGAAGTGCTAACAAGTAAAAGGTGATCAGCTAACAAAAGGGGAAACATACAGGGCTGTAAGGGGAATAGGAAAAGCAAAGGCAGAAAATGGCTACTACCTCTAGACTAGAGAGGGAGTGAGCAAGAATGAAATTAAGAACTCAGAGGAGGACTTTCCCCACTAGGTTGACACTGAGACCTCTGTAGGGCATGGATATCACAGGACATGCAACCCAGGGCAAGGAAACTGCCAGTGGATGGGACCTGACAATGACCCAGAGGACTGGCACACTTGGTAGCAGAGAAACTTGCTAGAGAGTGAAAGCAGGCCAGACCAGGCCAGAAGACTGATTTGTTGGGTGGTGGAGAGATTTGCCAGAAGACATAAACATAGCACACATAAAATGCCAAGAATGTAGCTGGGCGGCCCACCTTGCAGTGAACCTTGCTGGAGTGTGTGTCTGTAGCTGTTGCGAGCACTGCCAATGGACCTCCTTCTTGCTGATTAGCTGCCTACCATGCTCATGCAGCACACAGATGCAGAAGCTGCCCCTTTGGCACTGTCTCCAGTGCCCTCTATTGACAAAATTTACCTCAGTGCCAGCTGCCAAAGGCAACATGTTTATAGGGTTCAGATCAAATAGGTAGACTCGAAACCGAGAGGCAATAAATGGCTCAACAGCACATTTTCCATTAGAGACTGTGAGTGAGAAAGTAGGAATTTCCATTGATTCATCATCAACAGATGGCAAAAATTCTATAAGGCACTGATTGAAAGTGCTTTCTCTATAACAGAAGAATTAGGAAATAGTAAGTATTTAGGACAATGCCTGATATGAGTAGGTGCTCAATAAATATGTAATCAATGTTCTTAGTGTTTCATCTTTGACCATGATTCTGGTTAGTTGGCCAGATTCTGGAGGTAATGTCAGTATTCAGATAACAGAAAATCTATTTTGCACATTTTCTGTTATAAGATCAATTAAGAAAACTTTCAAATATAACCCACTGCTCAAAACTCAATTCACATAGAAAAAAACATTTCCAGGGATGTCTTGCAATACCCACCTTAGTTCATGCCCATGGGTCATGCATATAAGTCGTTTGG